>NW_025999823.1:1200000-1756592 GCF_019419815.1 Pyrus x bretschneideri | reverse complement strand
GTTTGGTCTTTAATTTCGTCCATTCCTTTTGCTCCAAATATAAGCTATCCAATCCAAGTCCGATTTTGCTCCAAAATGCTCCAAAAGGCATCCTTTTGCATACCTTGCCCTTAGAACCTGAAAACACACAAAAGAAGCATAAAGGACTAAAATAACTAGAGAAACATAACGTAAATGCACGAGAACAAGCCATTTAAGTCGCATGAATATGCTCCTATCACCTTGTGCCGCAACAAAGAGGAGGAGAAGGGCCTAAACGTTCATACAATTCAAGTTTGAGTTGTTGGAATTTTTAGGTGTTTTCTTTTCCTTGATTTCAATGATTAAATTTACTTATCTTTGTTTGGTACGTATGAGGAACTAAACCCCCCATTAGCTAGGGGGTGATTCGAAACCATGTTTATGCTTGCAATATGAATTGATTACCTTTGGTTGGAATTTCATGAGTTGTGGATTCAATTTGTTTAACTATTTGATTGATAACTTATTTATGTACGTTTATTGAGAGTGCACGCTTAATTTTCATGCATGAATATGACGCTAGAATATAAGTGAGTTTCACCTAATAGTTATGAACTTATATTCACAAGTAGTGGAGGTTGCTTATAAACAATCGCGTTAAATGAATTCTTGGCACTAGTTTCATGCTCATCATAGTAACGAATGCCTCGTCAACACTTATAGTTTTCATGATGCTTAATGATTCTTGCTTGTATCTCTATTATGCAATTCATGTAGGGAACTTGTGGGGAATGCTTTGGGTTGTCGCATGCAATCATCCAATTCATTAACTTAAGGAAAACTTGACGGTTAATTTAAGCGGACCTAATTAACCCGGGGTGTTGAGTTTCATAATTCATCGAAAGACCAACCGAAAATCATCTTGTATGCAAGTGTAACATGTGTGGAGAAGAACCTTCTAGCTAGCATTCATCCATATTTTCATCACATTCATATTTACATTTTGCCCTTAATTACAATCTGTGCATTTTAGTTTAATTTCGTCAAAATCTCAATCCCCCCCCCATATTTTGTTAGTCTTACTCTATCTTATTTTGTGTTTTTAAGTATTTGGAGTCTTGTGGACTTATTTTGAGTTTTCGTTAAGTGAATTAAGTGTTTAAAGATTAGTTTTATTTATTTAAGTCAAGTGTTTAGCACCCCTAGTTAATCCCCGGTTAGAACGATCCCTACTTACATCATTACTACAATTGTCACAAATAGGGTTTAATTTATGTGTCACATTCGTAACACATCAAATTTTGGCGCCGTTGCCGGGGATTAGCAAAGTTGCTAATCCCTTGTCTTGAGTCATGTTTAAATTGTTTGGTTTCTGTTTTGTTTTAATTTTTGCACCGTGTGTATGTGTTTTGTTTTTGTGCCGTGTGTGGCAACTTATTTTCTTACTTGTGCCGAGTCTATTAAGTGGGTTACTTATCTTGTTTGCTCTTGTGTGTAGGTACTAGTTTATGACCCGTAGCTCACAACCTGTTCGTGAGCATATCTCCGACTTTGACGGCGATTTCGAGAGTACTTTGAGAAGGAAAAAGAAATTGCAAGAATCTAATCCTCTTACTCCCGAACCTGAAGTAGAAAAGCAAGAAGTTGAGGTTGAAGAGGAGGCCACGGCAAAGTTTGAAGAGGAAGTACCAACCATGGTAGCGGACAATCGAACCATCAAGGAGCTTTCTGCCTCGGGTTTGGCCAATGCCGCACCATTATGCATTCAATACCCCGCGGCTGCCCAAGGCAAGACCGATGAATTCGAGTTGAAGTCAAGCTTGTTGCACCACATTCCGAAATACCATGGGCTTTCCATGGAAGATCCCAACAAGCATCTCAAGGAGTTCGAGGTTGTTTGTTCGAGCATGACACCCATAAATGTCGACGGGAACATTCTGATGATGAAGGCTTTTCCATTCTCATTTTTGGAAAAGGCGAAGGATTGGCTTTACGAATTAGCACCCGGAACGGTTACATCTTGGGATAGTATGAAAAGAGCTGTCTTGGAGAAGTTTTTCCCAACTTTAAGAGTCATTCTCTTGAGGAAACGGATTAGTGGCATCCAACAAAATCAAGGTGAATCGTTTCCTTCTTATTATGAACGTTTTAAATCACTTGTTGCTTCTTGTCCACAGCATCAAATGAAGGAGGAGCTTCTCATTCAATACTTCTACGAAGGACTCCTTCCCATGGAACGCCAAATGCTTGATGCCTCGGCAGGAGGTGCGTTGGTGGATAAAACTCCGGGGGCTGCAAAAGTTCTAATTGCCAACCGAGCACATAATGCACAACAATACGAAGGTGTTGGACAAAGAGACCCCTCACGGCCACAAGTGAATGAGGTAAGTTCTATGCCCGAAATTCAATCCCAATTAGCTAACCTTACTTCTATTGTTTCTCAGTTGGCCGAGGGAATGAAGATTCATGGACCAAGTGTGTGTGGCGTGTGCTCTATGCAAGGACATGCCAACGATCAATGCCCTAAATTAATTGAGAATGGAGGTTGGGAATCTGCCAATGCCGTGGGTTTTGGGAACCAAAATCAACCACGCCATGATCCATACTCTAATACCTACAATCCGGGGTGGAGGGACCATCCAAATTTCAAATGGCGGGATCCTCAACAACCCCAAGGAGGATTTAGGCAGCAACCACCGGGCTTTTATACAAAGCCATTCGTCCCCAATCAAAACCAAATGCAATTTGCCCCAACAACCTCAGGTATGTCTTTGGATAATGATCAAGTTGTTAAGTTACTACTTTGACGCAGGAAGTACAAACTCAAAATAAGGAGAGACAAATCCAAGACAAATGGGTGGACAATTTGGAGAAGCAAATGGGTCAAATTGCCGAATTTATGGGGCAAATTAGAGAACAAGGCAGATTGCCTAGTTCAACCGTTATGAACCCAAAGGGAGGATTTGAAACCGCTAAGGCCATCATGTTGAGAAGTGGTAAACAGGTTGGAATGGACTCAAATGCATCCAAATCAAGTCAAGACGAGGAGGACAAGTTGCTGCAAGAAGAAGCACAGGGAGCAAAGCCCACGGCCAAGGATGACCAAACCTTGCCGAATTCATCTAGTCCTCCTAAACCGTCCCAAACCACCAAGGTAAGTCCCAATTCGACTTTTTCTAGTTCTATTCCACTAAATGTGCCCTTTCCTGGCAGGTTTAGGCAATCAAAGAAGGAAGAAGCCGAGAAGGACATTCTAGAGACCTTTCGGAAAGTTTAAGTCAATATCCCGCTCCTTGATGCGATTAAGCAAGTCCCGAGGTATGCTAAGTTTTTAAAAGAACTTTGTACAACAAGGAGAAGGATTTTGAACAAAGAGGTGGTTCAAGTAAGTGAAAATGTCTCTGCTGTGTTACAAAGGAAATTACCCCCTAAATGCAAAGATCCGGGTAGTTTTACAATTCCGTGCGTTATTGGTAATACTAAGTTTGAACAATGCATGTTAGACTTATGGGCTTCGATTAATGTTATGCCATACTCTATTTATGCATCTATGAACTTAGGTGAGCTTAAAAATGATGGTGTGATAATTCAATTAGCCGATCGTTCTAATGCATATCCAAAGGGTGTTTTGGAAGATGTTTTGGTGCAGGTTGGTAACTTGATTTTTCCAGCGGATTTCTACGTGCTTGACATGGAGGATTCACCCCATTCCACCCCATTGCCGATTCTATTAGGGAGGCCCTTCATGAAAACAGCCTGCACCAAGATAGATGTGTTTAAAGGAACTTTAACGATGGAATTTGATGGGGAAGTCATTGATTTCAATCTTTCTGAAAGTATTAAATTTCCTAAGGACGATCATTCTTGCTTTTCTATTGATATAATTGATGATTTGGCGCAGGATTTTCTCGATTCTTTGGAGAGGGATACACTTGAAACAACAATTGCACAAGGAATTGGGCAAAAATCTGGTTTTGCCATGCCTAGAAGTGTGGAGGAGGCCGAGATAGTGGCTGCCCTTGAGTCACTACCTCAACACTATGGTAAGCCTTCTAACCCAATTTCAATTTCAGTTTCCACTAATAAGTTATTACCCTCAGTGATTCAGGCACCCGTACTTGAGCTTAAACCGTTGCCCGATCATTTAAAGTACGTCTTTCTGGGAGACAACAAGACGTTGCCCGTCATTGTCTCCTTATCACTCACGACCATCGAGGAGGAGAAGTTGATCCGAGTGTTGAAAGAGCACAAGACGGCCATTGGGTGGACTTTGGCCGATATTAGGGGAATTAGCTCGACTACGTGCATGCATCGCATACTTCTAGAGGAGGGGGCTAAACCAACTCGAGAGGCTCAGCGCCGTCTCAACCCTCCAATGATGGAAGTTGTGAAAAAGGAGATTATCAAACTTCTTGATTGTGGAGTGATTTATCCGATCTCTGATAGTCGTTGGGTATCACCGGTGCAATGTGTTCCAAAGAAGTCCGGAGTGACAGTGGTGAAGAATGCCGAGAATGAGCTTGTACCAACCCGTATCCAAACAGGTTGGAGAGTGTGCATTGATTATAGGAAGCTCAACGCCACCACAAGGAAGGACCACTTCCCTTTGCCGTTCATTGATCAAATGCTTGAAAGGTTAGCCGGTCATTCTTTTTATTGTTTCCTTGATGGTTATTCTGGATATAATCAGATTGTCACAGCGCCAGATGACCAAGAAAAGACAACTTTCACATGCCCCTTTGGTACTTTTGCTTATCGTCGCATGCCTTTTGGTTTATGCAATGCTCTGGCCACGTTTCAAAGGTGTATGGTAAGTATCTTTTCAGATTTTGTGGAAAAGATTATTGAGGTATTTATGGATGATTTCAGTGTGTTTGGTGATTCATTTGATGGTTGTTTGGAAAATCTCACAATAATTTTGAAACGATGTGTAGAAACTAACCTTGTGCTTAATTGGGAAAAATGTCACTTTATGGTTAGACAAGGCATAGTTCTAGGGCATATTGTTTCAGAAAGAGGAATTGAAGTGGATAAATCGAAAATAGATCTTGTACGCTACTTACCCTCTCCTACTTCGGTTCGAGAGGTTCGTTCGTTTCTTGGTCATGCAGGATTTTATAGGCGATTTATCAAGGACTTCTCCAAGATCTCAAACCCTCTTTGCCATCTCCTCCAGAAAGATGTGGCATTTGACTTCAACGAGGAGTGTGAGAAGGTGTTCAATCACCTCAAAGAAATGCTAACTTCGGCCCCTATCATAGTTCCACCGGATTGGAGCCTTCCTTTTGAGCTTATGTGCGATGCTTCCGATTATGCATTAGGAGCTGTTTTGGGGCAAAGGAAGGAAAAGAGGCCGCATGTTATCTATTATGCCTCTCAGACTTTAAATGATGCACAATTGAATTATTCTACCACTGAAAAAGAACTTCTTGCTGTTGTATTTGCTTTAGATAAATTCCGTTCTTATTTGCTTGGTACTAAAGTTATTATTTATACTGACCATGCAGCATTGAAGTATTTGTTCACCAAGAAGGAAGTCAAACCATGACTCATTCGTTGGATGCTTCTTCTCCAAGAGTTCGATATTGAAATCCGGGACAAGAAGGGAAGTGAAAACGTGGTGGCTGACCACTTGAGCCGTATGGTGCATGAGGAGGATGCCGTGCCTATCATAGAGACATTCCCAGATGAGCAACTGATGTCCGTCAAGGTAAGTGAACCGTGGTATGCTGATTTGGTGAATTATTTGGTGTCTAAACATGTTCCTAGTGAATTACTTAAACACCAATGTGATAAATTGAAGAAAGAGGCACGGTTTTATGTGTGGGATGACCCGTATTTATGGAAATATTGCCCTGACCAAGTTATACGTAGATGTGTGCACGATTCTAAGTTTAATGCTATTCTAACCTTTTGTCACACTTATGCTTGTGGGGGACACTTTGGCACTCAAAGAACAGCACTTAAGGTGTTATAATGTGGTTTCTATTGGCCTACCATCTTTAGGGATGCTAGAACATTTTGCATGTCTTGTGATAGATGCCAAAGAACGGGCAATATTGGTCCTAAACAACAAATGCCGCAAACCCCCATTTTTAGTGTTGAAATCTTTGATGTTTGGGGTATTAATTTTATGGGTCCCTTTCCTTCGTCACATGGGTTTCTTTATATATTGCTTGCTGTGGACTATGTGTCAAAATGGGTGGAAGCAAAAGCCACCCAAACTAATGATTCTCGAGTGGTTGCAGATTTTGTGAAAACTAACATTTTTGCAAGGTTTGGAATGCCACGAGTGCTAATCAGTGATGGAGGTTCCCATTTTTGTAATCGAACCATCGAGGCATTGCTCAAGAAATACAATGTCACGCATAAGGTGGCCACACCTTATCATCCTCAAACGAGCGGGCAAGCCAAGGTTTCGAATAGGGAAATCAAGCAGATTCTTGAGAAGACCGTGGGGCCTACAAGGAAGGATTGGAATTTGCGCTTAAACGATGCATTGTGGGCGTATCGCACTGCCTACAAAACCCCCATTGGGATGTCACCTTCTCGGCTCATCTATGGGAAGCCATGCCATCTTCCTGTCGAGTTAGAGCATCGTGCACATTGGGCCGTCAAAACGTTCAATATGGACCTTGATGCCGCAGGTTTACATAGAAAGCTTCAATTGTGTGAGCTTGATGAAATCCGAAATGAAGCATATGAGAATGCCTGGATTTACAAGGAGAAAACGAAGGCATTCCATGACAAGATGATTCGTGCCAAGACGTTCTCTATTGGGCAGAAAGTGTTGTTGTTCAATTCTCGACTTCGGTTGTTTCAGGGTAAGTTGCGTTCCAAATGGGTTGGTCCTTTTATTGTCACTAATGTTTTCCCTCATGGTGCAGTGCGAATCAAAAGTTCAAGGACGCAGCAAGAATTCAAAGTGAATGGGCATCGATTGAAGCCCTATTACGAGACGTTTGAGGAGCATGTCGTGGAGGAGGTACCCCTTCATGCCGTGGAACCTAGTCAAGCTTAAACAGAGGTACCGTCCGGCTGGAAGATGTTAAAGCAAGCGCTTCTTGGGAGGCAACCCATGTGTTGAAATACGAGAAGAAGGAACTTTCACTCCATAACCAGATTTGCGTCCCTAAACCTCTTCTCTTTGTTATTTACATTCTGCCCTGTTTAATGAGTTTAGTTGCTGTTTTTGTGTTTGCTTGTGTTTAAGTGTGGTTTTAAGCTTAAAACATTGAGGACAATGTTTGATTGAAGTGTGGGGGGGGGGGGGGTAACTAAGTATGTTGATGCAAATTCGTTGGATTTTATCACCCATAACTTCAAGTGTTGTTCCTTGCCGTTTTAAAATGTTTTTAAGCTGATTTGGAGTGTTTTAGTGTGTTTTGTTTTATAACTCCGAAAATCACATAAAAATTTGAAAAACATGTTTTGAAAAGCCTAAAAAGAGTGTTTTGAGTCGTTTTTGTGTCTTAGGGTACCTTCCAACACAATGATGAGGATTTGGTTTTTAATTGCATGACTGTTAAGAAAGAGTTATAAACATGGAGAAAAGTTTGATAAACTCTTGGTATATGCTTGGTTATGTTTATAATGTATGACTTCACATGCAATCCTAAAAGAAAAATTAGTTTTTGTAACATGCTTGAAGGAAGGAACTCAAACAAACATTACAACCCTGAGAGACTTGAGCTTTAAACATTCTTTGGAGAGTATTAATCTGTGATTCTTGTTTTCAAACTCGTTGCATGATCTCATTATTCTTGCTTGGTTGCTACTTAGAAGGCGTTTCATTATATAGTTCCAAATGCTAGAACTCATGCCCATTTCATTCAAAGCATGTTATTGATTTGCATAATACATATTCAAGAAGAAGTTGTGTAGTGACCACCACCAAAACCAAATTGCCGTGTATCCTACTTCATTATTTGTTTAAGTTAACCCCGTTGAGCCTTGTTAAGCCTTTATTCCTTGTTAAACCACATTATCCCCACCTAGCCTAGATTAGGACCATCCATACCCTTGTTCTTGAAGCATAGTAAGCATGACTTAAATGAATTCCTTTTGAATTACATTATGCAAGAAAATGAGTGTGGGGGAAGGAATGTTTGTTCTTAAGTTTATATGTATGTTTTGAGATTCAAAAGAAAAGAATGAAGGAAAATTTGTGAAAAACATGTTCATTTAAGCAACATCAATAGCATGCAATTAACAATTAAAGGCGGAATCATGCTTGTATGCACTTAAAACAAAACATTTACCCATGAAATTCAAAGCCTAGTAGATAGGTGAACCAAGACTCAACTCAAAACAAAGTGAGTTGAGAAATCAATACCTTTGTAGATTCCTCTTTGCATAAGCAAAGGCTAATCACCCAAAGAGAGGGCCTTCATTCCTTGCATCTTGGATCCATGGAATTGGATGGATGAAAAGGTTTCTCCAAGTTCCCAAAATTGAGAACCTCTAAGTCTCCACACCAAGGTATATTGTAGAAGAAATGAGTGACCTAGAGGAAGTAAGATTGCTAGCTATTCCCCTCTAGATTGGCCAAAATTTTTGAGAGAAAGGAGAGCTTGTGTTCTCATCCTTTCCCCAAAAATAACCCTTAGTAAATTTTAGGCTATAAAGTCCTTTATATAGTCCCTTCAAATAAGTGACCTAATGGACCAAAAGCCCTATTCTTTTACACATGGCTAGCCTATAGGTTTATTGGGCTTTCAAGCCCTTTGTTTTATTCAAGTTGTCATACAACTTGAGTTCATGAATGAACTTTCCCATCCAAACAACAATGTTGTAAGCTTCTATATGGCAATATATTTTGCATACATGATGAAACACATTAAAGTCATTTACTTTTAACGTTTCCACCCAAATATCTCTTTAGTCATAATAAAGAGATATCTCTTTATCACTTCATTCATAATGAAGAGATATTCTATGATGGATTGGATTCATAATCTAATACATTTACGCTTCCATTACGTTACTCTAATTCTTCCTCATTCTTGAGGAATCCATCCTTAGTATTTCTTAAATACCTAAGGATTCACTTGACAGTTGCCATGGTTCTGATCCTGGGCTTGCACTGATATCATCTTGTACCGTTCTAGGTACGACTTATATCAATGTTTTCATACAATATGAAATACATAAATCACCTTTCTGCGTATGCATAAAGGATTCTATTTACGCATTATTTCTTTGGGAGTCAAAGGGTACATTCCCTTTGAGAAGAACAACTTCCTAGTCTCACTAGAATTGTCATTCTAATTGAAGTTTATCATCATATGAGAAACTTTCTAGCATCTCATTGTCTATTTTAGGGATTGATATAATCCAATTATATCTTGAAATCTATCATTATAGATTTCCATCCCATGTATATAGACTATGTCTCCCATATACATTCTATCATTATAGAATGTTTAAAGTCATAACTTTAACGATGAAGAATTCCTTTCATTTTCAAAATTAATATATATCATGTATATATATTCAAATTTAGGAATATGATTAACTCCCACTAATCTTTTGTAAACCTAGTAAACAAAAGATTCATTTACATCTTTATGAGAAATCAAACAATTGATCTTTTCTCATAAGACGCTTATGGCTCCCACTAGCTTGCTAAGATCCATGATGGATGGATCTCTACAACTAACATGTCTTAGAAGTATATATCATATATATATGGGTAATTGATAATGTCCAACGAACTAAATCTTATTTATGTTCATTCTTCTCCTAATGAAGAAATTCATTATCTTATGATGCTACTTTCCTTGATGTTTTTCAAGGAAATTAATCTAAAGTGTTACTTTTTCCTTGGATCAAATCTAAGGAGGCAAATATTTTAGACGTCTTACTCATCTACTTACATTTCTTGAATTCTTTGAAACCTTTTGCAAAGTATTCGGACTTGTGTTTATTCAAAATAAACTATAGTCCAACCGAGAGTGATCTTCGGTGAATGTCATACAACATGAGTAGTATTATGTTGTGGACAAGTGCCACTAACATCTAAGTGAATTAACCTCAACAACTTTGTGATTCTTTCTTCTTTCCAAAAGAATAAAGATTCGAACATTTCGCCTCTATACAATTTTAACAAGAAGGTATTGGATCCGGATCTAACGATCCAAAGCATCCATCTATGACCAACTCGTAACTTATGTTTTAGAGGTATCACAACTCAGTTGGGATTAGTCACTACCTTGCAACCTTTTGGGTTTTAAGCATCATCGTATTCTAAACAGTTAAACTACCACATCATCTCTACTATAGAGACAACCAATTAAATTACAATAATCTAATTTATTGATTAATAAAGAACAATGTTTTTGTCAAACAAAACATTTATCCATCTCTACTATAGTGACGGATTTAAGTTCCTTAAAATTGGAATGTAAAGACAATCTTTAGTATTTTCCAATTTCTTTGGTAGTTCATATGAGGAAGTAAGTACAATCCGCTTTCGCAGAGATCTATATTCGATTCACGTTTGGAATGTGAAGTACTTTCTCTTCTCTCATTAATCTTCTACTTCTTATTAGCACACTTTTACATCATTGTAAAACATAGTTACTAATATAGAATCATGTATTCAAGTAGAAGAACCAACTGTTGTGAACTTTTCAAGAACATTTTACAACATCTTCGAAAGGTGTGTTCTTGACACTTGCAAGACATTTCTTGCAAATACCCCTTCCAATGTCCATCCTTTCATAAAGAAAGTTTGTTCCCTTGGAGTTATTTTGCCTTCTTCATTTGACTTCCCTTTTGATTACAATAGTCATGGTCCCTAAACTCCCACTATCTCTCTTGAAACTCATTTCAAATGTGTTATACACATCAAACGATTTGGAGAGCGTGCGGTTATTGTTCACTATATAGTTTACAATAAACTTAGTGAACCATTAGGATAGGGACACAAAGGTGAAGTCCTTGCCTAGTTTCCATCTCGTTAAGTGGTTTAACACTTCAATCACTCAATGATTCAAAATCATCATAAGTCCATATAAATGGACTATTTTTGTCAACCAACCATTATGTTCTAAACATAATAACAAACTCTCAAGAGTTGTTCAAGGCAACTCTCATTTCTTCATACAACAATTTGTAAGTGAAGAATCATGGCACATAAAGTGTCCATGCCCTTGTGCTTACTTCTCAAGTTCCTTGTTCGTGTAACAAAGAGACAAGCACTAGAGTTTGCATTGTCCTCTTCATGGTAGACTTATCTAACATGTTCTTCTATTGATACATTATCAATAGGAAGATTGTGAGGATGAGACTACTTAGGTACTTTTACAATCCATTCAAGACAATCTATGGGATTGTAGAACTAAGTCCGGAAATTAAAGCGTTCGGTTTTTCTTTGTCAAGTTTTGGATAGCGTTTGCAAATATATTGGTAAACAAATACATAACGAATATAAATTGATTGATTTTAAGCCATTTGATTCGGGTCTTTAAATCAAATAGCACCACCCACTATTTTTGGCAAATTCCATATCCCTCATCGGAATTCGAGAGTTTTGGAGGAAACTCTTAGTAGGGTATGGGAGGCTCACCATTACCAAGCCCACCTCACGATTATACGATGTTGGTTAGCAAAAATAATGATGAGAGAATAACGCTTTACTCATTTACAACTCTTGTAATTACCCATCTAGTTTGGCCTCTAGAGAATGAATGCCTCAGAATTATATCATGTTGGCACCATTGCACTTAGTTAAGTTATTCCCACCATGCTTAGTTTATGTAGAGGTTCAAGCACAACCTCAGAATTATATCATGTTGGCCATACTCGTTGTCTACACTCACCTCATCATATGCGTATAGACTCCTCCTGAATGTAAGCATGCACTTTGTACTCCCCCATTATAGGGTGAAGCCGGTGTACAAGTCACAAACGATTGGAGCCTACCACGGTGGAAGGCCACGAAGAGATATTCAAAGCATCTCTCGCTTATCAACTTAATATTGATTTGTTGAGGGTTTTAGGTCTCATCACATATAAACATACATTTTAATCTAATTAAAACATTTTGGTCCTATTACAACTATTGGTCCATTTGATTGATTTAGTTGTATATAATACTCCCACTAAGCTTTTAAAACGGTTTTTAAAGCAAGAGTATATGATACTACTAACATAAGGTTTGCATTCATTGATGGACTATATAGTTGCCTTAGGGCCTTAGGATGACTATGAACCTTTGATTCGATTCAAACACGAGCCTAGTATTGAATCTCGGTCTAGGGATGGTGATTGATTTTAGTTACGCGTTTAATCACATTAAGGCGTGTTGTCTTATTGGGCGTTGGACCCAACTACTCCAATTTCATGCATATCGAATAAAACAAGAAAGGAGTACTTCAAAGTAAATAAGAGCTTATGCTCTTTTACAACAATTGATCAAATCAAATTACTTTAAAGTAAAGAAGAGCTTATGCTCTTTTACAACAATTGATCATATCAAATTACAACCAAAATTTAATCTACACATTCCCATGGTTCAAACAAATTTGAAACGGCCTTTCACATAGCTCAATTATCGTAGGCTAAGGTTCATAATCACCCTTTCTTTAATTAATTAACGCTTTAACTAATTAAACTTGAATGCAACATTTTCATTTGGTTTTTGTATCCATAGAATTGATTTAAATGGAGCTAAATGAAATGAAAATCCAATTCTCATTTAAAGAAACAAAACAATTTTGTTCTCTACCTAATTTGGGCCAAAATGCTATGACCTCAACTTGTTTGGGCCATAGTGCAATTAACCTCAACTTTTGGGCTATTTTGCAAAAACTTAAACTTTTGGGGTCACTTTGTAAAAACACAAAAGTCCACTACTTCATGTAATTACAACTAGAACCCAAAATTTTCCACAAAAAATAAAACTTCATTAAAGGAGCAAAACAATTTGTCCTTTTAGTGATTTTGGACCTTTACGTAAAAACGTAAACTTTTGGGTCAAAATGCAAATACACAAAAGTATCAAAACTTTATATAATTGCATGAAAGCCCCACAAGGACCCTAATTGAGTAGGGTGGCTGATTTTGAAGCAAAGTAATAAAAAAAATTTCAAAGTTTTTGTAAGTGGGGTGTGTGTAATGGAATAAATCATTACACACCAACCCACTAAAATTTCTTTAATTTTTCAAAATAAATATCTAATATATTTAAACATAAGAAATATTTCAAAACAAAAACTTTATGAAATAAATCAAAACTTTGAATCAAAACACCAAACCTTCTTGGCAAGAACATATCAAGAACAATGAAGAACATTCATGAAAACCCATAAGAGCTCCATGAACATTCTTCACCCAAAAACATACCAAAACCACTCAAACTTAAGGGAAATAACATACAACCATACTAGGGTACATAGGGGTTCCAAAAGTCACTTTAAAACACTTTTAACAAGTCAAATAAGAACCCAAAATTCCACCCTTTGGATTTGGCCGAATTTCCCCAAAAAACATGGCACCAAATTTTAGCTCCAATTTCATGCTCATATGAACTACATCTACAACATTTGAGATGGCAAATTTTCTAACAAAATTTACATTCAAAGAAGCAAGAATAAAGCTTGTAACAATTACAACATTCAAATCATAAACTATGAACTACAAAACACAAAAGGATTCACCAACTACTAGACTTAGGCTCTTGATACCACTTGAAGGAAAATTTGTGAAAAACATGTTCATTTAAGCAACATCAATAGCATGCAATTAACAATTAAAGGCGGAATCATGCTTGTATGCACTTAAAACAAAACATTTACCCATGAAATTCAAAGCCTAGTAGATAGGTGAACCAAGACTCAACTCAAAACAAAGTGAGTTGAGAAATCAATACCTTTGTAGATTCCTCTTTGCATAAGCAAAGGCTAATCACCCAAAGAGAGGGCCTTCATTCCTTGCATCTTGGATCCATGGAATTGGATGGATGAAAAGGTTTCTCCAAGTTCCCAAAATTGAGAACCTCTAAGTCTCCACACCAAGGTATATTGTAGAAGAAATGAGTGACCTAGAGGAAGTAAGATTGCTAGCTATTCCCCTCTAGATTGGCCAAAATTTTTGAGAGAAAGGAGAGCTTGTGTTCTCATCCTTTCCCCAAAAATAACCCTTAGTAAATTTTAGGCTATAAAGTCCTTTATATAGTCCCTTCAAATAAGTGACCTAATGGACCAAAAGCCCTATTCTTTTACACATGGCTAGCCTATAGGTTTATTGGGCTTTCAAGCCCTTTGTTTTATTCAAGTTGTCATACAACTTGAGTTAATGGGCTTGACATTCAAATCCCATTGGGCCTTGCGGCCCAAAACTAACCCGAGGTCTTTAACGAACTTATTCGTTTGATTAATTAACATATTAATTAATCCTAGCCTTAGATAAATAATTAAACCATTTAATTATTCTTACTCATCTCCGTTGAATCTTCAAACTCTACCTTACACGGTGTACGATCCATTAGGTTCCTTTTAGCGAGGCAGTGGGCGATTCAAACTCTTTCAAATCGATTGTGAATTGAAACTTACTTTCAATTCTCCCGTTAGTGATAATACACTTTTAGGGCTTCCACAAACCATGAGTGACACCTAGCAGCATATCATGGTTACCCAAGCTAATCAGAAGAGGTGGAGAACCTATTCAGTTTAGGATTACAAATGCAATACGGTCTTTCTCTAATACAATACTCTTGACCACATTGTTTGGTTTGATAGTTTATTCATGTCTACTATCCAATGTGAATCTTGTACTTATATGATTACCTTGAATGTGATCTGGAACGCATTCCAACATCTCATTCATACTCTGGCCAGAGATTCTAAATCATATCATAGAGTATTCTCCCTCAAACAGTTTGAAGGTTAGAGATCCCTTGTTGCGCATTCACTTGCCTCCATGGCTAAGTGGCTTAACCCCAACGATGCCATGGACACCCTGATAGAGTGACGTTGACATAATCAAAGATTAAGGACCTAACCACAAGACAACTGTGATGTCTCAGGTCAAAAGACTAATTTGCATTATCCCAACCATGAGTTCTCATGTGACATGAATATGAGAACTCTTCGTTGATTGTGTTCAGTGAACTCATTCTCTATTGAGCACCTACGTACTTGTCTTGATGTCACACACACCAATGACTCGAGACTAGTTGATGCGAACTAAGTAAGCACACAAATTAAACCCTCTTTTTGACAATTGTAGTATAAGTATAAGTAGGGATCGTTCTGGACCGGGGATTAGGAGGGATTGTTAATCACTTGGATTTTTGACTCAAAAACGTAAAAACAATATAAAACACTAAACTAGACTCAAAGAATGTGAAACTAAACGTTAAAATATTAAGACAAACCAAAAGACTCAAAATTCTTTAAAAACACAAACTAAATTGATTTCTAACTAATTTGACAATAAAGTAAAGGGGGGATTGTGTTTGGACGATATTAAACTAAAAATGGAAACTTGGAAATAAAACAAATTGTAAATATGGATTTTACAGAAATGAATGGATGATGGAATAGCCAAGGGGTTCATCTCCACACATGTTATACTTGCATACAAAATTGATTCTCAGTTGGTCTTTCGATAAATTATGGAACTCGACACTCCAAGTTAATTAGGTCCGCTTAAATTAACCTTCAAATTTCCCTAGAATCATTGAATTGGATGAATATGCATCGCAAACAAATTATTCCTAACAAGTTCTCTATATGAACAGCATGATAAAGATACAAGTTAGAATCATTACGTTCTTTGGAAATTATAAGCATCGACAAGGCATTTGTAACTATGAAAAGCATGATACTCGTGCCAAGAATTCATTTAACGCGATTGTTTATAAGCAACCTCCACTACTTGTGAATATAAGTTCATAACGATTAGGTGAAATTCACTTATATTCTAGCGTCATATTTATGCATGAAAATTAAGCGCGCATTCTTAATAAACATTCATAAATAAGTTATCAATCAAACGGTTAAACAAATTGAATCCAACATTCATGAAATCCCAACCAAAAGTAATCAATTCATATTGCAAATATAAACATAGTTTCGAATCACCCCCTAGCTAAAGGGGGTTAGTTCCTCATAACTTTGAAATCAAAGAAACACCTAAACATTCCAACAACTCAAAACTTGAATTGTATGAACGTTTAAGCACTCTTCTCTTCCATTCCTTATACGTACAAAACAAAGAGAATTAAAATGAAACTTTTGAAATCAAAGAAACACCTAAACATTCCAACAACTCAAACTTGAATTGTATGAACGTTTAGGCACTCTTCTCTTCCTCGTTGTTGTAGACAAGGTTTAAGGATAGGTTGGTTGGGGGGATGGAAGTGTGGAATGGAGTGGAAATGGAGAAGATGGAGAAGGGGAAGTGTTTGTGTATTACAATGGAAAATGAGATGATTTGGTGAATGGAATGAATGGGTATTTATAGGAAGAGAATGGGTGTTAATGGATGTTTATTTAAGGTATTTGGTGGATGGGAAAAGGTGTGGATGGTGGGAATTATGGTGGATGGATGGTTTAGTGGATGTAATTTAGGGTTTATTTAGGTGAATGTGGATGCATGATTTAGTGGATGTAAAGGATAATGGGATGGTGTGGAATTTAAAAGCTAAAAAAATGGGATAATGGGCATTTAAGTGTGAATGGAATGGTGGGATGCACTAATGGAAATTATGGAATGGAATGGTGGGATGCACTAATTAGGAGGAAGAATTAGGGTGAAGGGCTTAATGCATGGATTTGGGCCAATTAGGGTGAAGGGCTTAATGCATGGATTTGGGCCTAAAATGCCTCCCCTTGCATGGCATGGGAAAGGACTTGGGCTAAAGCCCATGGCAATGGCTCTAAAATGGGCTAAGGTTAGGGTTTAGGTCATCTAAAAGCCCAAAGCCAAGAATAGAAGCTCACGACAATGGAAACCTCCAAGAATAGAAACTTCCAACTTTAGAAACTTTGGTTACCAATTCCGACTTCCTTGCTCTTCACTTTCATTTCTTCATTTCTTAAGCTCCTTTGACCTTCAACCTCGTTCATTCCTCGTGCTCCATTTGCATACACCACATTCCAGCTCAGTTTTGCTCCAAAAGCTCCCAATTGCATCATTTCATGTAATATGTCCTTTAAACCTGAAAACACATGAAAGTAGCTTAAAAGACTACTTTAACGAATAAAACATAACAAAAATGCATAAGAACTAGCTAACTAAGGCGCATAAATATGCTCCTATCAAATTCCCCCACACTTAGCTTTTGCTAGTCCTCGAGCAAAACAAACAAAAGAAAGAAAACAAAACGAAACAAACTAACCAAAACCAAAAACTAAACCTTCCAACGTTCGCCTCAGGGATTTCCAATGAAACATGACATGTCAAAATTCATTACTCACATGGCTTTTAGTCTTCCTTTCCCTCAAGCACATACTTAATCATAGTCACCATTCACTAGTTCGCATTTAATCAATTAAAACATATTTTGAATGTAGTAACATGCCTTAGAGAATTCCCTCAATTCCTCACTCGTTATGCACTCAATTTTCACTCAAATTTTCTGACTACACACCCTTCACTAGTTATATGTGAGAAGATTGATGTAAACATGAAAGACTAGTACTCACATACGTTATACAAGGAAAGCAATTTCGGGAGTAATTAAACGTGTATGGATATGATCTCATGAATGGGATGCTACTACTTAGATGCGAGAACCAGTGACACCATATGCTCATACCAAATTCAAACTCCACATTTGAAATGCACAACACTCAAGATAGAAGTCAAGGGTTGTAACGGGGCTTGGGGTTTTGGCTAACAAGGGAAGGTAAGGAATAACAAACGTTCTTTAAGCAATAATAAGTAAAGTAATGAAATTAAGACCTAGAATTCCCTTAGAATGCAGAAATCAACTTTTAAACAAATAGGGGAGATTCAAACAACTCTTAGGGCCTAATTCATTGTTTTGGGCCCTTACTTCAACAACCAATACTTTGGAACTCTTTTTCACTTCTTTTCAACTCTTTTTCATTTTTTTTTTTTCCCGTGCCTATGGCATAAAAACTCACATCCATAATCCTTCCCCCACACTTATTTTCTGCAACACATTAATCAAAAGGAATTCATGGCTTACTATGCTTCAAGAACAAGGGTACGGAAGGTCCTAATCTAGGCTAGGTAAGGATAATGTGGGTTAACAAAGAACATGGGCTAACATGGCTCAATGGGGTTAAACGTAAACACAAAATGAGTTAAGGACACATGGCTATTTGGCTTTTGGTGGTGGTCACTACACAACTTCATCTTGAATACGTGTTATGCAAATCAATGACATGCTTTGAATGAAATGGGCATGAGTTCTAGCATTTGGAACTAAGTGATGAAACGCCTTCTAAGTAGTAACCAAGCAATGAATAATGAGATCATACAACGACTTAGAAAACAATGATGCATAGATTATAACTCTCCAAATAACGTTTAGGCTCAAGTCTCATAGGGATGTAGCATTTGTTTAAGTTCCTTCCTTCAAGCATGTTACAAAAACTAATTTTTTTCTTTGTGATTACATGTGAATTCGTGAACTATAACTACAACCAAGCATAAACCAAAGAGTATATCAAACGTCCATCCATGTTTGTAACTTTCTTTAACCATCATGCAATTAAAAACCAAATCCTCATCATTGCGTTGGAAGGTGACCTACGACACAAACACACAAAAACAACTTTAAAACAACTCTTTTTGGGTTTTTCAAAACAATTTTTCAAATTTTTATGGGATTTTCGAATTTTTAAGTCAAAACACACTAAAACAGTTTAAAAACATTTTAAAACAGCAAGGAACAACACTTGAAGTTATGGGTGATAAAATCCAACAAATTTTGCATCAACATACTTAGTTACCCCCCCACACTTAAATCAAACATTGTCCTCAATGTTTTAAGCTTAAAACACACCAAACAAAAGAAAACATATAAAACAGCAACTAAACATACTAAACATACTAAACATACTAAACATGGCAGAATGTATCTATCAAAGAGAAGAGTTTTAGAGATGCAAATCTGGTTGTTGAGTGTAAATTCCATCTTCTCCTTGGTGATTGCAGTGAGACTCCATCTTGAGTGATTCCACAGGCTTACTCTTGAAATGCGCTGCTCCCATCGTTGATTTTCCTTTGTGCTACTCTTGAACTGGGTAGCAGGCTTCCTTTGGTCTCCCCCGAAGGTCTGAGCTTCCTCCTTTTATCTGTTTCTTTGTTTAATCTCTCCAATTCGTATTGAAGAGGGTTAGAGGATAGCTCGGCAAAGCTAGGTAAGCAACCAGGGAATAGAGTCCAGATAGACTCCAAGTGTCGGCTGATTGCTTCTTTCACTTTGCCATGCAAGTAATAACAAGGACAAAGGAAAAGACAGGGAAAGAGCATGATATGATATACCTTTGCTTTTGCCCTTGATGATATGAGATACCTTTGCTTTTGAAGAAGCGGTGAATGAATCAGCACATGTATTTGTGGTGCTGTTTCCTCCTGGGTCATCTGTACTCCAGGCATCTGGTATCATCTTTGGGGAAGAAGAAAGAATAGAGTATTTTGAAAGGCTTTGCTGGGAGTGCACCCTCAGAGGTGAGAAAGAGTTGGGCATTTTCTTCAGTTCGTTGTCGTTGTCGACAAACGTTTTGATCCCGCAAATCCGGCTTTTTGAAATAGTGACGACTCTTCGATTTCTGAATTTGCCTCTTCGATTTCTGAGCAGTCGCCCCTTCGATTTCTGAACGATGCCCTTCGCTTTCTGAACGACACGTAGCAGCGCGGATGTGGCTCTGTCTGAGATCTTTTGACAAGTGGCACGCGTTTTCTGCAAAGCCGGGAGTTTTCGACAAATATGCACATGCTTTCTAGAAAGCCGGGAGCTTTCGGCTTTGTCTCCCAAATTTGTCAGCTAAAGTGTGCAGCTGATTTCTCGCCTTCCACGCGTCTTCTGAAAAGCTGGGATTGCGTCTGACGAGAAGAGTGGTGTCTCTTCATTCTGAATTGGTGAACGCCTCTTCTTTAATAGAGGTGATTGATCACCTTCTAGCATGCACACTTGAAAATTGCCCAGAAATCGTCTCCGGCCTGTTTGAAAATCTACTCCGTCCACCCCTTCTTTTTTAACTTAGTGAATAATGGCTAGCTCATCCAACCCATCGAACCTTTGCTTAGATTTGAGTCTAAGCAGTGATCCGGTCGCGTCTCGTCAGGGTAAGGTATGGTGCCCGTCTTTCTTATCTTCCCATGGCCCTCTTACAGATGAGGACTCTGTGATGACGGATCCCACAACGGCTACGATAGTGGCTCGGAACCTCCTCACTCCCAAAGACAGTCAGCTGCTTTCTGGACGGTCCGATGAGTTGGCCGTTCAAGAGTCCTTGGCTCTTAGCGTTCAGTGCGCTGGCTCTGTGTCCAACATGGGCCAACGCCTTCTTGCTCGTTCCCGTCAGGTTGAATCCTTGATGGCGGAGGTGGAGAGTCTTAAGCAGGAGATCAAACAGCTTAAGTACGAGAACCGAAGTTTGCACGTGCTTGCCAACAATTATTCGTCAGGCATGAAGAGGAAGCTTGATGAGCTTGATGACCGTCAACGGTTTGCAGCTTTCTTCCAGAGGCACCTCTTTCCTGGGTCATCCAGCGTTCCACCAAGGTTTGAGGCCTTGAATGATCTATCTTTGGTACCTCCCGCTCCGATGCCTCTTGCTCCAATGCCTTCTGCTCCGAGACCTCCTGTTCCGATACCTCCTGTTCCGAGAGTGTTGCCACGTAGTGGGGCCTCAAGTACACAACCTTTGTGAAGACTCCATCTTTCTGCCATGTTTTTTTTTTTTTTTTTTTTTTTTTTTTTTTGTAATCACTCGGAAATCAATAAACAAGCTTTATTCACTGTCTTTTCAGGTTTAAAGGACATATTACATGAAATGATGCAATTGGGAGCTTTTGGAGCAAAACTGAGCTGGAATGTGGTGTATGCAAATGGAGCACGAGGAATGAACGAGGTTGAAGGTCAAAGGAGCTTAAGAAATGAAGAAATGAAAGTGAAGAGCAAGGAAGTCGGAATTGGTAACCAAAGTTTCTAAAGTTGGAAGTTTCTATTCTTGGAGGTTTCCATTGTCGTGAGCTTCTATTCTTGGCTTTGGGCTTTTAGATGACCTAAACCCTAACCTTAGCCCATTTTAGAGCCATTGCCATGGGCTTTAGCCCAAGTCCTTTCCCATGCCATGCAAGGGGAGGCATTTTAGGCCCAAATCCATGCATTAAGCCCTTCACCCTAATTGGCCCAAATCCATGCATTAAGCCCTTCACCCTAATTCTTCCTCCTAATTAGTGCATCCCACCATTCCATTCCATAATTTCCATTAGTGCATCCCACCATTCCATTCACACTTAAATGCCCATTATCCCATTTTTTTAGCTTTTAAATTCCACACCATCCCATTATCCTTTACATCCACTAAATCATGCATCCACATTCACCTAAATAAACCCTAAATTACATCCACTAAACCATCCATCCACCATAATTCCCACCATCCACACCTTTTCCCATCCACCAAATACCTTAAATAAACATCCATTAACACCCATTCTCTTCCTATAAATACCCATTCATTCCATTCACCAAATCATCTCATTTTCCATTGTAATACACAAACACTTCCATCTTCTCCATCTTCTCCATTTCCACTCCATTCCACACTTCCATCCCCCCAACCAACCTATCCTTAAACCTTGTGCTACAACAACGAGGAAGAGAAGAGTGCCTAAACGTTCATACAATTCAAGTTTGAGTTGTTGGAATGTTTAGGTGTTTCTTTGATTTCAAAGTTTCATTTTAATTCTCTTTGTTTTATGGAAGAGAAGAGTGCTTAAACGTTCATACAATTCAAGTTTTGAGTTGTTGGAATGTTTAGGTGTTTCTTTGATTTCAAAGGTATGAGGAACTAATCCCCCTTTAGCTAGGGGGTGATTCGAAACTATGTTTATATTTGCAATATGAATTGATTAACTTTCGTTGGAATTTCATAAGTTGTGGATTCAATTTGTTTAACCGTTTGATTGATAACTTATTTATGAATGTTTATTAAGAATGCGCGCTTAATTTTCATGCATAAATATGACGCTAGAATATAAGTGATTTTCACCTAATCGTTATGAACTTATATTCACAAGTAGTGGAGGTTGCTTATAAACAATCGCGTTAAATGAATTCTTGGCACGAGTTTCATGCTCATCATAGTAACGAATGCCTCGTCAACACTTATAGTTTTCATAATACTTAATGATCTTTGATTGTATCTTTATTGTGCTGTTCACGTAAAGGACTTTTGGAAACTAAATTGATTTCTAACTAATTTGACAATAAAGTAAAGGGGGGATTGTGTTTGGACGAGATTAAATTAAATGGACAAATTGTAATTAAAGGCAAAACGTAAATATGAATGAGATGAAAATATGGATGATGGAATAGCCAAGGGGTTCATCTCCACACATGTTATACTTGCATACAAAATTGATTCTCAGTTGGTTTTTCGATAAATTATGGAACTCGACACTCCAAGTTAATTAGGTCCGCTTAAATTAACCTTCAAATTTCCCTAGAATCATTGAATTGGATGAATATGCATCGCAAACAAATTATTCCTAACAAGTTCTCTATATGAACAGCATGATAAAGATACAAGTTAGAATCATTACGTTCTTTGGAAATTATAAGCATCGACAAGGCATTTGTAACTATGAAAAGCATGATACTCGTGCCAAGAATTCATTTAACGCGATTGTTTATAAGCAACCTCCACTACTTGTGAATATAAGTTCATAACGATTAGGTGAAATTCACTTATATTCTAGCGTTAGATTTATGCATGAAAATTAAGCGCGCATTCTTAATAAACATTCATAAATAAGTTATCAATCAAACGGTTAAACAAATTGAATCCAACATTCATGAAATTCCAATCAAATATAATTAATTCATATTGCAAGTATAAACATGGTTTCGAATCACCCCCTAGCTAAAGGGGGTTTAGTTCCTCATAACTTTGAAATCAAAGAAACACCTAAACATTCCAACAACTCAAAACTTGAATTGTATGAACGTTTAAGCACTCTTCTCTTCCATTCCTTATACGTACAAAACAAAGAGAATTAAAATGAAACTTTGAAATCAAAGAAACACCTAAACATTCCAACAACTCAAACTTGAATTGTATGAACGTTTAGGCACTCTTCTCTTCCTCGTTGTTTAGGCACTCTTCTCTTCCCCGGCAACGGCGCCAAAATTTGATGCGAACTAAGTAAGCACACAAATTAAACCCTCTTTTTGACAATTGTAGTATAAGTATAAGTAGGGATCGTTCTGGACCGGGGATTAGGAGGGATTGTTAATCACTTGGATTTTTGACTCAAAAACGTAAAAACAATATAAAACACTAAACTAGACTCAAAGAATGTGAAACTAAACGTTAAAATATTAAGACAAACCAAAAGACTCAAAATTCTTTAAAAACACAAACTAAATTGATTTCTAACTAATTTGACAATAAAGTAAAGGGGGGATTGTGTTTGGACGATATTAAACTAAAAATGGAAACTTGGAAATAAAACAAATTGTAAATATGGATTTTACAGAAATGAATGGATGATGGAATAGCCAAGGGGTTCATCTCCACACATGTTATACTTGCATACAAAATTGATTCTCAGTTGGTCTTTCGATAAATTATGGAACTCGACACTCCAAGATATGTTCACGAATCGGATGAGAACTCCGAGTCATGAACTAGTACCTAAAACAAGAAACAAAACAAATTTAAGAATCTGGAAAAATAAAAACAAACGAAAATAAAACAATCCAAGGGATTAGCAAAGTTGCTAATCCCCGGCAACGGCGCCAAAATTTGATGCGAACTAAGTAAGCACACAAATTAAACCCTCTTTTTGACAATTGTAGTATAAGTATAAGTAGGGATCGTTCTGGACCGGGGATTAGGAGGGATTGTTAATCACTTGGATTTTTGACTCAAAAACGTAAAAACAATATAAAACACTAAACTAGACTCAAAGAATGTGAAACTAAACGTTAAAATATTAAGACAAACCAAAAGACTCAAAATTCTTTAAAAACACAAACTAAATTGATTTCTAACTAATTTGACAATAAAGTAAAGGGGGGATTGTGTTTGGACGATATTAAACTAAAAATGGAAACTTGGAAATAAAACAAATTGTAAATATGGATTTTACAGAAATGAATGGATGATGGAATAGCCAAGGGGTTCATCTCCACACATGTTATACTTGCATACAAAATTGATTCTCAGTTGGTCTTTCGATAAATTATGGAACTCGACACTCCAAGTTAATTAGGTCCGCTTAAATTAACCTTCAAATTTCCCTAGAATCATTGAATTGGATGAATATGCATCGCAAACAAATTATTCCTAACAAGTTCTCTATATGAACAGCATGATAAAGATACAAGTTAGAATCATTACGTTCTTTGGAAATTATAAGCATCGACAAGGCATTTGTAACTATGAAAAGCATGATACTCGTGCCAAGAATTCATTTAACGCGATTGTTTATAAGCAACCTCCACTACTTGTGAATATAAGTTCATAACGATTAGGTGAAATTCACTTATATTCTAGCGTCATATTTATGCATGAAAATTAAGCGCGCATTCTTAATAAACATTCATAAATAAGTTATCAATCAAACGGTTAAACAAATTGAATCCAACATTCATGAAATCCCAACCAAAAGTAATCAATTCATATTGCAAATATAAACATAGTTTCGAATCACCCCCTAGCTAAAGGGGGTTAGTTCCTCATAACTTTGAAATCAAAGAAACACCTAAACATTCCAACAACTCAAAACTTGAATTGTATGAACGTTTAAGCACTCTTCTCTTCCATTCCTTATACGTACAAAACAAAGAGAATTAAAATGAAACTTTTGAAATCAAAGAAACACCTAAACATTCCAACAACTCAAACTTGAATTGTATGAACGTTTAGGCACTCTTCTCTTCCTCGTTGTTGTAGACAAGGTTTAAGGATAGGTTGGTTGGGGGGATGGAAGTGTGGAATGGAGTGGAAATGGAGAAGATGGAGAAGGGGAAGTGTTTGTGTATTACAATGGAAAATGAGATGATTTGGTGAATGGAATGAATGGGTATTTATAGGAAGAGAATGGGTGTTAATGGATGTTTATTTAAGGTATTTGGTGGATGGGAAAAGGTGTGGATGGTGGGAATTATGGTGGATGGATGGTTTAGTGGATGTAATTTAGGGTTTATTTAGGTGAATGTGGATGCATGATTTAGTGGATGTAAAGGATAATGGGATGGTGTGGAATTTAAAAGCTAAAAAAATGGGATAATGGGCATTTAAGTGTGAATGGAATGGTGGGATGCACTAATGGAAATTATGGAATGGAATGGTGGGATGCACTAATTAGGAGGAAGAATTAGGGTGAAGGGCTTAATGCATGGATTTGGGCCAATTAGGGTGAAGGGCTTAATGCATGGATTTGGGCCTAAAATGCCTCCCCTTGCATGGCATGGGAAAGGACTTGGGCTAAAGCCCATGGCAATGGCTCTAAAATGGGCTAAGGTTAGGGTTTAGGTCATCTAAAAGCCCAAAGCCAAGAATAGAAGCTCACGACAATGGAAACCTCCAAGAATAGAAACTTCCAACTTTAGAAACTTTGGTTACCAATTCCGACTTCCTTGCTCTTCACTTTCATTTCTTCATTTCTTAAGCTCCTTTGACCTTCAACCTCGTTCATTCCTCGTGCTCCATTTGCATACACCACATTCCAGCTCAGTTTTGCTCCAAAAGCTCCCAATTGCATCATTTCATGTAATATGTCCTTTAAACCTGAAAACACATGAAAGTAGCTTAAAAGACTACTTTAACGAATAAAACATAACAAAAATGCATAAGAACTAGCTAACTAAGGCGCATAAATATGCTCCTATCACTAGTCACTCTCCCTGAGAGAAGACATAGCACGTACTGATCTTAACGGACTGTCAATGCCCAATTGACAATCCTATGATCAGGAACGTTTAGGATGTGTCAACGAAAGAATGGTCTCATGAATCTAACTTCTTTAGATCGCATTCTTCCAATCACATATTCCTTGGACTTATCGTTTAAGCATATAACATTTATATTAGACGGCTCAAACAATAATCTTTGCCCTTTACATTTAAACTACATTAGTTTGAAATGAACTACATTAGTTTGAAATGTCCGTAAAGTATCATCATATGATTGGTTTTAGGGCACATTTCCAACAAAGAAAAGAAAAGAAAAAAAAAAAAAAAGAGCTTGAAAAGATGTAAGAATGAGTGATTAAGTGTTGAATGTTGAAGAAGGGGTCCAAAACACCAAATCTGGCCCTAAATTGTCTAAATTTTCCCTTTTTGTTCAAAAGTTGAGTTTTCATTCAAAAGTGAATTCTAAGTTGATTCGAATGCTTTGCTCACTATTTCTTTAAGAACCTTTGTTTTCCATATCCCTTCTTTGTTAGCCAAACACCCCAAGCCCCATTACAACCCTTGACTTCCATCTTGAGTGTTGTGCATTTCAATTTGTAGAGTTTGAATTTGGTATGAGCATATGGTGTCACTGGTTCTCGCGTCTAAGTAGTAGCATTCCATTCATCAGAACATATCTAAACATGCTTATTAACTCCAGAAATTGCTTTCTTTGTGATACATATATGTGAGTGTTTGTTTTCAAGTTTACATCAATCTTCTCACATATGACTAGATTAGGGTGTGTAGTTAGAAAATCTGAGTGAAAATTGAGTGCATATCTTATAAGGAATTGAGCAAATTCTCTAAGGCATTTTACTACATTCAAAACATGGTTTTAAATGCTTAATTGTGAACTAGTATGTGGTGACTATGATTAAGAATGTACTTCAGTGTGAAGATGACTAAAATCTGTGGAGGTAATGAATTTTTAACATGTCATGTGCATTGAAAATCCCTGAGACCATTGTTGGAAGGTTTAGGTTTTGTTTTGTTTTTTCTGTTTTGCTCGAGGACTAGCAAAAGCTAAGTGTGGGGGAATTTGATAGGAGCATATTTATGCGACTTAATTGGCTTGTTCTCGTGCATTTACGTTGTGTTTCTTTAGTTATTTTAGTCCTTTATGTCATTTTCGTGTGTTTCTAGGTTCATATGGCTAAGGAAGCAAAAAGGTGCATTTTGGAGCATTTTGGAGCAAAATTGGGCTTAGAATGGATAGCTTATGCTTGGAGCCAAAGTGTTGGACGAAATTGAAGCCTTGTATGCACTTTAGGACATAAAACAAAGGGCCTAGCCCAATCAAACAAAGCCTTAGAACCAGCAAAACCATCATTTCCAGCACCAAACAACAAATTGCCGTGCATCCCATTTGCATTTCCAGCTTCCCACTTCATCATTGCACCACATTCTCTTCCATATTCCCTCTTTAATCCACATGCATTCATCATCATTCACCCTAGCTTTAATTCACATGCAAACACATTCATTTCCAGCACCAAACACCAAATTGCCGTGCATCCCATTCCATTCCAGCTTTTATCCTTTATTGCAACCACACTTCCACATGCATTCCCTCTTTAATCATTCTTTTCCTAGCTGTTTTTCCATCATTATTTCAGCCACATGCACTCTCAATCATAAGAGCCACATGCATTCTTAAACAATCAGC
Organism: Pyrus x bretschneideri; assembly: GCF_019419815.1. Lineage (NCBI taxonomy): Eukaryota > Viridiplantae > Streptophyta > Magnoliopsida > Rosales > Rosaceae > Pyrus > Pyrus x bretschneideri. The sequence continues at coordinate 1,728,843 of NW_025999823.1, read as the reverse complement.
CACATATTCTCCCATTCCTCCTATAAAAACCCATGCATTCACACAAACAAAGACACACAACAACAAACACAACCCCTAGCCGTGCATCCCCTTCATTTCCAGCATTCTCCCCTTCCATTTCCACCACTCCCCATCCCTCCAAACCAATACCCAACCATTCCCCAATCCATTCCACATACAAACACATCCCAAAACCTATCCTTAGACCTTGTGCCACAACAAAAAGGAGGAGAAGGACCTAAATGTTCATACAATTCAAGTTTGAGTTGTTGGAATTTTTAGGTGTTTTCTTTTCCTTGATTTCAATGATTAAATTTACTTATCTTTGTTTTGTACGTATGAGGAACTAAACCCCCCATTAGCTAGGGGGTGATTCGAAACCATGTTTATGCTTGCAATATGAATTGATTACCTTTGGTTGGAATTTTATGAGTTGTGGATTCAATTTGTTTAACTATTTGATTGATAACTTATTTATGTACGTTTATTGAGAGTGCACGCTTAATTTTCATGCATGAATATGACGCTAGAATATAAGTGAGTTTCACCTAATAGTTATGAACTTATATTCACAAGTAGTGGAGGTTGCTTATAAACAATCGCGTTAAATGAATTCTTGGCACTAGTTTCATGCTCATCATAGTAACGAATGCCTCGTCAACACTTATAGTTTTCATGATGCTTAATGATTCTTGCTTGTATCTCTATTATGCAATTCATGTAGGGAACTTGTGGGGAATGCTTTGGGTTGTCGCATGCAATCATCCAATTCATTAACTTAAGGAAAACTTGACTGTTAATTTAAGTGGACCTAATTAACCCGGGGTGTTGAGTTTCATAATTCATCGAAAGACCAACCGAAAATCATCTTGTATGCAAGTGTAACATGTGTGGAGAAGAACCTTCTAGCTAGCATTCATCCATATTTTCATCACATTCATATTTACATTTTGCCCTTAATTACAATCTGTGCATTTTAGTTTAATTTCGTCAAAACCTCAATCCCCCCCATATTTTGTTAGTCTTACTCTATCTTATTTTGTGTTTTTAAGTATTTGGAGTCTTGTGGACTTATTTTGAGTTTTCGTTAAGTGAATTAAGTGTTTAAAGATTAGTTTTATTTATTTAAGTCAAGTGTTTAGCACCCCTAGTTAATCCCCGGTTAGAACGATCCCTACTTACATCATTACTACAATTATCACAAATAGGGTTTAATTTATGTGTCACATTCGTAACGCATCACTAACCACAGTAGCATGAGACAGAGAAAGTACCATAAGCCTAATACCATCAGTCACAAAAGGAAACTCAGCCCGACTAGGCCAAAAGTGGTATATAGTGGGCAAAGATTGAAGGCCTGTTAGAGAAATGGGGGCATTCAGAGGCAACACAAAGCTCATACGAACTCACTAAAAATTCTTCCTATTTCAGAAGCTTCTGAATCTGTGAAGTTCAAGAAGTTTACTCAAGGAAGAGAAAGACAACCTAGTTGGAGAAGCAAAAGAGAAGTAGAGAAAGGTAATAGCAAGGCTGAAGGCAAAGAAGATCCTGTTCATCCAAACCCTCATCTAGGAAAGTACAAAATATTAAGAAGAGTCAAAGAGAACGTGGTGATAGTGCCTACACCAGGTTGGAATCCAAAGCCTATTTGTTTTGGAACCATTTCTCCTGAAAAAGGGATGCCTTCACCACCAAGGAGGATATTCCCTTTAGAACTTGAAGGCAGATGCATGACTTCAATGTAAGAGGAGAAGATGAGGTGCCCGAGTTAATGTTAACCAAGGATGCCCAGGCATGGATGGATTAATTTTTGTGCCAGATTGGAGAGAAGAATGAAGGAATACCTGAGCCTAGCAACTTTCATGTCAACATGACCTATGTCTTTGATGTGAGAATTACTTGACACTCAAATTAAACCCTCGTTTGACAATTGTAGTAGAATGGATAAGTGAGGGATCGTTCTAGACCGGGGATTAGGAGGGCTTGCTAAAACCTTCTAAATTGACTTAAAAACATAAAAACTCAATAAAAAACACTATTTAATGTTCGAAGAAAGCAAAACTAAAAATAAGAAAGATTAAGACTAAGACTTCAATGAAATAGGGGGGGAATTGGATTTGGACGAATTTAAACTAAAATGGATACTTTGAAACAAAACAAATTGTAAATATGGATAGATTGCAAACAAGTGTTGTGAAATTAGATGGTTGGTGAATTAGCTAGAGGTTCTTTCTCCACACATGATATTTATGCATATGAATCAATTTCCAGTTATTCCTTCATTGAATTATGAACGACAATGCCCCAAATTAACCGTGACATCACTAGTTAACCCTCAGATTTTCCTTATATTATTGGATTGGATGGCATCATTCGACAACCCAAAACATTCTCAAAAGTTCCCTACATGTCATCATAATAGAGATACAATCGAAGATCATTAAGAATAATGAAAACCATAAGCATTGACAAAGCACTTGCAACTATGACATCATGTTACTCATGCTAAGAATTTAAACTTAACGCGATCGTGACAAGCGACCTTCACTACTTTCAAGTATAAGTTAGTAACGATTATGTGAAACCTTCTTAAACTTTAGCCACATATTCATGCATGTAATTAAGTGTCGACCCTCAATCAACAAACACAAATAAGTTAATCATCAAATAGTTAAGCCAATTGCATTCACGAATCAAGAGTTCATAACTGGAATTCATCAATTCATATTACATAAACAATCATGGTATTGAAATCACCCCTAGCTAAGGGGGGTTTAGTTCCTCATAACTTTGAAATCAAAGAAACACCTAAACATTCCAACAACTCAAACTCGAATTGTATGAACGTTTAGGCACTCTTATCTTCCATTCCTCATATTACAAAACAAAGAGAATTGAATTTACAACATTGAAATCAAAGAAACGCGTAAACATTCCAACAACTCAAACATGAATTGTATGAACGTTTAGGCCCTCTTATCTTCCTCTTTATTGTGGCACAAGGACTAAGGGATGTTGTTGGTGTGTTGAATGGATTGGGGGATTATGGAAATGGAAGAAATGGAGGAGAGATGGAAGGGAAACTCACGGCCAATAGGGGGAAGAATGGATGATTTTGAAGAGTGTTGTGTTGTGAATGAGATGAGATGATTTGAATGATGGGAATGCAAGGGCTTTTATAGGAGAATGAAGGTGTAAAATGGCTGTTTGTTTAAGCATGCAAGTTGCTAATTAATGATGGACAAACATTTAGGAAACATGTGAAAGCTGAAAATGGCATGTGTTTGCACGGCATGGAGTGTATGGGAAGAGTTGTGGTGCAATGATGAAGGATACATGAGGAATGGATGCAATGATGAAGGAATAATCTGAAAATGCATGTGTTGAATGATTAAATGGACATGTGGGGTGTATATGTTGCTGAAATGATGAAGTATGAGTGGTGAAAATGCAAGGGAAAGCTGGAAAGTTGAAGGGATGCACGGCATGGACTTCTTTGGTGCAGAAATGGGTGTTGTTTGCATGTGAATTTAAGTTTAGGGTGAATGATGATGAATGTATGTGGATTAAATAATGAATGGTGGTGTAATGATGAAGTGGGAGGTGGAAGAATGTGGTTGGAAATGAAAAGGAAAGCTAGAAAGACATGTGAAGATGCTGGAATTGTGGAATGGTGCTCACGGCAAAGTGTTTTGGTGCATGTGGATGTGTTTTTAGGTTGTGAAAGCATGTGGATTAGGTGGAAAGAGGTGGGTGTGCATGTGAGTTGAAATGCATATGTTTAAATGGTTGAAATGTAGAGATGATTATGAGTATGATAATTGATAAGTGTATGATTATGATAAGTGATAAGTGAATGATATGTTGAGTGATAAATGAATGATATGTGATGAGTGATAAGTAAATGGTAGTGATAAGTGAGTGGTTTGATAAGTGAGTGGTTTGATAAGTGAATGATATGATAAGTGAATGCTATGATAAGTGAATGATATGATAAGTGAATGAGTGTATGGTTTAAAATAGGAAACAAGGCCCTTCCTTGCATGGCAAGGAAGGGAAACACCAAGGGTCACACGGCAAGGGTAATAATGTTGGAAGGGACATTGTTTTGTGGCCTAGAATAGGTAGGATTCCTTGATTTTTGCTCAAACAAAAGATCTTTAGGTCTTCAATTTCGTCCATTCCTTTTGCTCCGAGCATATGCTATCCATTCCAAGCCCAATTTTTCTCCAAAATGCTCCAAAATGCATCTTTTTGCTTCCTTAGCCATATGAACCTAAAAACACACGAAAATGGCTTAAACTACTAAAACAAATATGAATTAACAACATAGATGCACGAAAACAAGCTAAGTAAGTCGCCTAAATATGCTCCTATCAAATACCCCCACACTTCTCTTTTGCTAGTCCTCGAGCAAAACAGAAAGAAAAACAAAACAAAACAAAACGAAACAAAACAAGTAAAACACAACCTAAACCTTCCAACAACTGTCTTAGGGATTTCCAATGCACATGACAAGTTAAAAATCATCATTCCCACAGATTTTAGTCATCTTCACACTTAAGTACATTCTTAATCATAGTCACCATATAGTAGTTCACAATTAAGCGTTTAAAATCATGTTTTGAATGTAGTAACATGCCTTAGAGAATTTGCTCAATTCCTTACAAGATATGCACTCGATTTTCACACAGATTTTCTGACTACACACCCTACACTAGTTATATGTGAGAGATTGATGTAAACATGAAAGACTAGTATCTCACATATCTTATAACAAAGAAAGCATTTTCTGGATTTACGATAATGACATGAATATGATCTCATGTAGATTATGATCTCATGAATGGAATGCTACTACTTAGACGCGAGAACCAGTGACACCATATGCTCATACCAAGTTCAAACTCCACAAATTGAAACACATAACACTCAAGATTGAAGTCACGGGTTGTAATGGGGCTTGGGGTATTGGCTAACAATGAAAGGTGAAGGATAAACAAACATTCTTAGAGCAATAGTGAGCAAAGTATTGAATCAGGCACCTAGAATTCCCTTAAGAACGCAGAAGTAAACTTTGAACACCCAAGGGAAAGTCACACAAAACTTAGGGCCATATTCACTTTTTGGACCCTTTCTTCAACCATCAACGCTCGTGAGTTCATCCTTACTTATTTTCACTCTTTTTCTTTTTCTTTTTCTTTTTTTTTTTTTTTTTTTTTTTTTTTTTTTTTTTTTTTTTTTGAATCTTAAAACATACATATAAACGTAAGAACAAACTTTTACTCCCCCACACTCATTTTCTTGCATAATGTAACTCAAAAGGAATTCATTTAAGTTATGCTCACTATCTTTTAAGAACAAGGGTGTGGATTGTCCTAAACTAGGCTAGGTGAGAAGAATGTGGGTAAACAAAGAATAAAGGCTACACAAGGCTCAACGGGGTTAAAACTTACAACAAATACGAAATATGGGAAGTGAGGCTATTTGGCTATGGTGGCAACTACACAACTTCATCTTGATATATGTTATGCAAATCAATAACATGCTTTGAATGAAATGGGCATGAGTTCTAGCATTTGGAACTATATGATGAAACGCCTTCTAAGTAGTAACCAAGCAAAGAATAATGAGATCATGCAACAACTTTGGAAAACAAGAAATCACAGATTATACTCTCCAAAGAACGTTATAGGCTCAAGTCTCTCAGGGTTGTAGCGTTTGTTTGAGTTCCTTCCTTCAAGCATGTTACATAACTAATTTTTTTCTTTTATGATTGCATGTGAAGTCATACATTATAACCATAACCAAGCATATACCAAGAGTAAATCAAACTTTTCTCCATGTTTATAACTCTTTTTAACAGTCATGCAATTAGAAACCAAATCCTTATCATTGTGTTGGAAGGTGACCTACGACACAAAAATGACTCAAAACACTCTTTTTAGGCTTTTCAAAACATGTTTTTCAAATTTTTATGTGATTTTCGAATTTTTAAGTCAAAACACACTAAACACACTTAAAAACAGCAAGAAACAACATTTGAAGTTATGGTGGATAAAACCCTACGAATTTGCATCAAAACACTTTAGTCACTCCCCCACACTTAAAACAAACATTGTCCTCAATGTTAAAAACCACACTAAACACAAACAAACATATAAACAGCATTTAAACATACTAAACATGGCAGAATGTATCTAACAAAGAGAAGAGTTTAGAGATGCAAATCTGGTTATGGAGTTTTCGTTCCATCTTCTCCTTGGTGATTGCAGTGAGGCTTGGATCTTTGTGATTCCACAGGCTTACTCTTGAACTGTGCTGCTCCCATCGTTGATTTTCCTTTGTGCTACTCTTAAACTGGGCAGCAGGCTTCCTTTGGTCTCCCCCGAAGGTCTGAGCTTCCTCCTCTTATCTGTTTCTTTGTTCAATCTCTCCAATTCGTATTGAAGAGGGTTAGAGGATAACTTAGCAAAGCTAGGTAAGCAACCAGGGAATAGAGTCCATATAGACTCCAAGTGCCGGCTGATTGCTTCTTTCACTTTGCCATGCAAATAATATCAAGGACAAAGGAAAAGACAAGGAAAGAGCATGATATGAGATACCTTTGCTTTTGCCCTTGATGATATGAGATACCTTTGCTTTTGAAGAAGCGGTGAATGAATCAGCACATGTATTTGTTGTGCTGCTTCCTCCTGGATCATCTGTTCTCCAGGCATCTGGTATCATCTTTGGGGAAGAAGAGAGAATGGAGTATCTCGAAAGGCTTTGCTGGGAGTGCACCCTCAGAGGTAAGAGAGAGTTGGGCATTTTCTTCAGTTCTGTCTTGCCAAAAAAAATGAAGGTCGACATATATAGGGAATTCAATAGCAAGTGGTGATACTGTGCTTTTACCGTTGTCGACAGACATTTTGATCCCGCAAATCCGGCTTTTTGGAATAGTGGCGACTCTTCGATATTTGAAGACGCCTCTTCGATAAAGCTGCACGCGTTTTCTGAAAAGCAGATAAAGCGTCGCCGAACTTTGCGCTTGTCGGCTAAAGACGTGTAGTTGCGATGATGGCCTCCACGTGTTGAACGCGATTTCTGAAAAGCAAAGGCTTTTTGAATTGGTGGACGCGTTGCCTTGGCTTTTTATAGAGCTATCGATCACCGCCAACTCACACACTCTGAAGATTTTCCATTCTTGAAACTTGTCTCCGGCCCTTTGAAAATCTACTCCGTCCACCCCTTCTCTTTTAACTTCGTGAACAATGGCTAGCTCATCCAACCCATCGAACCTTTGCTTAGATTTGAGTCTAAGCAGTGATCCGGTCACGTCTCATCAGGGTAAGGTATGGTGCCCGTGTTTCTTATCTTCCCATGGCCCTCTTACAGAAGAGGACTCTGTGATGACAGATCCCACAACGGCTACGATAGTGGCTCGGAACCTCCTCACTCCCAAAGACAGTCAGCTGCTTTCCGGACGGTCCGATGAGTTGGCCGTTCAAGAATCCCTGGCTCTGAGTGTTCAGTGTGCTGGCTCTGTGTCCAACATGGGCCAACGCCTTCTTGCTCGCTCCCGTCTGGTTGAATCCTTGATGGCGGAGGTGGAGAGTCTTAAGCAGGAGATCAAACAGCTTAAGTACGAGAACCAAAGTTTGCACGTGCTTGCCAACAATTATTCGTCAGGCATGAAGAGGAAACTTGACGAGCTTGATGACCGTCAAAGGCTTGCAGCTTTCTTCCAGAGGCACCTCTTTCCTGGTTCATCCAGCGTTCCACCAAGGTTTGGGGCCTTGAATGATCTATCTTCGGTGCCTCCCGCTCCGATGCCTTCCGCTCCGATGCCTCTTGCTCCGATGCCTCTTGCTCCAATGCCTTCTGTTCCGAGACCTCCTGTTCCGATGCCTTCTGCTCCGAGAGTGTTGCCACGTAGTGGGGCCTCACGTACACAACCTTTGTAAAGGCTCCATCTTTCTGCCATGTTTAGATACAATTGTAATTTATCGAAAAAATCAATGAACAAGCAAAAGTTTTATTTACTGTATTGGGTTGCCTAAGACACAAACAAACACCAAAATGACTCAAACGACTCTAAAAACACATCTTTTTGGGGTTTTCAAAAGTATTTTTTTTTTTTTTTTTCAAATTTTTATCAATTTTTCGGAGTTTTATGCCAAGACACTATAAAACACACTAAAACACTCTAAAAACGCTTAAAACAGCAAGAAACAACATTCTAAGTGATAGGTGAATAAATCCCACGAAATTCATGCAAAAACAAATTGTTTACCCCCCCAACTTAAATCAAACATTGTCCTCAATGTTTTAAGCATAGAGTCACAAAAGAGCAAATAAATAAACAAAAACGATAAAGAAAGCAAAGTAAAGGCAGTAAAGAAAAGGAAAGGAATAAAAATAAGTTCTTCTCTATTCGGATGCATGGGTTGCCTCCCACGAAGCGCTTTCTTTTACGTCTTGCAGCCGGACGAGTACTCTCTTCAATCTTTAATTGAGCCCACGGAATGGAAAGGAATGTCTTCCACCACTTGCCCCACACCATGCTCGTAATATGGCTTCAACCGATGCCCGTTCACGTTGAATTCTACGCCATTCCTTAAGCTTTTTATGTGGACTGCACCATAAGGTAAAACGTTAGTAACAACAAACGGGCCAATCCATTTAGAACGCAACTTACCAGGAAACAAACGTAGGCGAGAGTTGAAAAGCAACACTTTCTGCCCAACTGTGAAGGTCTTGGTTCGAATCATTTTATCATGGAATGCTTTGGTCTTGGCTTTGTACATCCGGGCATTCTCATAGGCTTCATTCCGAATCTCCTCAAGTTCATTCAATTGGAGCTTCCTATGAACTCCCGCTGCATCTATGTCCATGTTGAAAGTCTTCACGGCCCAATGTGCCTTGTGCTCTAACTCTACTGGCAAATGACATGGCTTACCATAGACGAGCCGAAAAGGTGACATCCCAATGGGTGTTTTGTACGCCGTACGATATGCCCATAGTGCATCATCTAAACGTAAGCTCCAATCCCTCCTTGTTGGTCCAACGGTCTTCTCCAAAATTTGTTTGATTTCTCGGTTAGACACCTCGGCTTGGCCATTTGTTTGAGGATGGTAAGGTGTGGAGACCTTATGGTTGACATGGTACTTTCTTAGCAACGCCTCAATGGTCCGATTGCAAAAGTGAGACCCTCCATCACTTATGATTACTCTCGGCATTCCAAACCTAGCAAAAATGTTAGTTTTCAAGAAATCTGCAACCACCTTAGAATCGTTAGTACGGGTGGCTTTTGCTTCCACCCATTTAGAAACATAATCAACGGCTAGCAAGATATACGTGAAACCATAAGATGGAGGGAAAGGGCCCATGAAATCAATGCCCCAAACATCAAAAATTTCAACATTAAAGACAGGGGTTTGCGGCATTTGGTCCTTGGTACCTATGTTACCCATTCGTTGGCAACGATCACAAGACATACAAAAGGTTCTAGCATCCCTAAATATAGTCGGCCAATAAAAACCACACTCTAGAACCTTGAGGGCAGTGCGTTGTGTGCCAAAATGACCACCACATGCATATGTGTGACAAAAGTTTAGAATTGAGTGAAATTCAGAATCATGCACACATCTACGTACAATTTGATCGGGACAAAATTTCCATAAGTACGGATCATCCCATACATAAAACCGTGCATCATGCCTAAGTTTGTCACGTTGGTGCCTATTGAGCTCATTTGGAATTTGTTTAGCCACCAAGTAATTCACTAAATCTGCATACCATGGTTCACTTACCTCAATGGATAGCAGCTGCTCATCGGGGAATGTCTCTGCAATGGGTAGGGACTCCTCATTATGCACCATTCGGCTTAGGTGGTCAGCTACCACGTTTTCACTTCCCTTCTTGTCACGAATCTCGATGTCGAACTCTTGAAGTAACAACATCCACCGAATTAGTCGGGGCTTGGCCTCCTTTTTGGTGAGCAAGTACTTTAGAGCTGCATGATCAGTGAAAACAATTACTTTAGTACCAATTAGATATGATCGAAATTTATCTAAAGCAAAGACAACGGCAAGAAGTTCTTTCTCCGTAGTGGAGTAGTTCAACTGGGCATCGTTCAACGTCCGTGAGGCATAGTAGATGACATGCGGCCTCTTGTCCTTTCTTTGTCCCAAAACTGCCCCTAAAGCATAATCGGACGCATCACACATAAGCTCGAACGGGAGGCTCCATTCCGGGGGAACAATAATGGGTGCCGTGGTCAACAACTCCTTGAGTTGGTTGAATGATGTCGTGCACTCCTTAGTGAATTCAAATGCCACGTCTTTTTGTAGGAGGCGGCAAAGAGGTTGTGCAACTTTTGAGAAATCTTTGATAAATCGCCTATAGAATCCTGCATGGCCAAGAAAAGAACGGACCTCTCTAACCGAAATAGGAGAGGGTAAGTGACGTACAAGATCTATTTTAGACTTATCAACTTCAATCCCTTTTTCTGAGATGATATGACCCAAAACTATACCTTGTTTAACCATAAAATGACATTTTTCCCAATTCAAAACAAGGTTAGTTTCCATGCATCTTTTCAAGATTAAAGTGAGATTATGCAAACAAGCATCAAATGAGTCTCCAAACACACTAAAATCGTCCATAAATACTTCAATTATCTTTTCAACATAATCAGAGAAGATACTTACCATGCATCGTTGGAAAGTGGCCGGTGCATTGCATAAACCAAATGGCATGCGACGATAAGCAAATGTTCCAAAGGGACATGTGAATGTGGTCTTCTCTTGATCATCCGGGGCTATCACAATTTGGTTATATCCAGAGTATCCATCAAGAAAACAGTAAAAAGCATGACCGGCTAACCTTTCGAGCATCTGGTCGATGAATGGCAAAGGAAAGTGATCTTTCCTAGTCATGGCATTTAGCTTCCGGTAATCGATACATACTCGCCATCCAGTCTGAATGCGTGTAGGCACGAGCTCATTCTCATCATTCTTGATAACAGTTACTCCGGACTTCTTGGGAACGACTTGAACTGGAGAGACCCAACGGCTATCGGAGATAGGATAGATCACTCCGCAATCCAAAAGCTTGATTATTTCCTTCTTCACCACTTCCATCATTGGAGGGTTGAGACGGCGTTGAGCCTCTCGGGATGGCTTAGTCCCCTCTTCAAGAAGTATACGGTGCATGCATGTGGTAGGGCTTATTCCTTTAATGTCGGCCAAAGTCCACCCTATGGCCGTTTTGTGTTCTCGCAGCACCCTCACAAGCTTCTCCTCCTCCATTGCCGTGAGACTTGATGAAATGATGACGGGCAATGTTTCGCCTTCTCCCAAAAATACATACTTCAAATGGTCCGGCAACGGCTTAAGTTCAAGTGATGGTGCCTGAACAACAGAAGGTAGCATCTTAGTGGAAACTGAATTTGAAAGTGAGAGTGGAACCTTACCATATTGTTGTGGCAATGACTCAAGGGCTGCCACAACCTCAATTATTTCTTCACTAGAACCCATGGCAAAGAATTCCTCCTCCTTGCCGTGGCCTTGCATTGGCCCAAATCCGTCATTTTTGCACTCTATGGCCTTAGTGATGGTTGTTTCCAGGGCGTCCTCGTTCAATTCTTCAAGGTATACCTGCGCCAAAGAATCGATAACATTAATGGAAAAACAAGAATGGTCATCAACAGGATATCTCATAGTTTCAGAAATATTAAAATCAATCACTTCCCCATCGAATTCCATTGTCAAGGTGCCTTTGTATACATCAATCTTCGTTCGGGCTGTCTTCATGAATGGCCTACCAAGGAGAATCGGCAAAGATGTAGAATGGGCTGAATCCTCCATGTCTAGGATGTAGAAATCAGCCGGAAAAATTAAATGGTTCACCTGCACAAGCACATCCTCCAAAACTCCTTTTGGATATGCATTAGATCTATCGGCCAACTGAATAACCACACCATCATTTTTCAATTCACCAAGGTTCATTGAAGCATAAATAGAGTATGGCATGACGTTAATTGAAGCTCCTAAATCTAACATAGCATGTTCGAACTTAGTTTGACCAATAATACAAGGGATTGTAAAGCTACCTGGATCTTTGCACTTTGGTGGTAACTTTCTTTGTAAAACAGCGGAAACATTCTCACTTACCCTTACTACCTCTTTGTGTGACGCCCTCTTCCTCGTAGTACACAATTCCTTCAAGAACTTAGCGTATTTGGGCACTTGCTTTATGGCATCTAGGAGCGGGATATTGACTTGAACTTTCCTAAACGTTTCAAGAATGTCCTTCTCATGCTCCTCCTTCTTTGTTTGCAAAAATCTGTGAGGAAAAGGTACATTGGGCAGATTAGGACGTGAAGTATATGAATTTGAACTTAAATTACCTGATTTGGCCGAGTTAGGGTGATTGGGGGCCTGCGGCATTTGGTTTTTCACTCTTTCCGTGGGTGAGCTAGACACTTCCTCAGGTTGTGTCGTCTCTTCATCTACTTTCTGGGCAGATTTGGGATTGTTTGGCTCGGTCCCAACTTCTTTTCCACTCCTTAGGGTGATGGCCTTGGCGGATTCGAATCCTCCCTTTGGATTGACTGTGGTTGAGCTAGGAAGCTTTCCTTGCTCTCTAATCTGTCCAAGGAACTCAGAAATCTGCCCTATTTGTTTCTTCATATCCATCATCTCCTTCTCGTTATTTTCTATCCGGTTGTTTTGATTTTGCAGCCCCTGCGAAATAGAGGTTAGTAATTGCATAGCTTGATTACTTTCCAAGGACGTACCTGAATGAGATGATGCCGAAGGTTGTTGGGGTTGTTGGGGTGCATACGGCTTGGAATAAAAACCAGGGGGGTTTGGCCTAAATCCTCCTTGTTGGGCAGCTTGTTGTGGCTCCCTCCATTTGAAGTTTGGATGGTCCCTCCATCCGGCATTGTAAGTGTTCGAATATGGGTTGTTTTGATTTTGTCCTTGGAAACCAATTGCATTGGCAGATTCCCACCCACCATTCTCGATTAGTTGAGGGCAATTGTCAGATGGATGCCCTTGAATTGAGCACACGCCACAAACTTGGTGTTCTTGTGCTTTTGGACCAATCACAACCTGAGAAACAAGAGAAGTAAGATTAGCAAGTTGTGATTGAATTTCAGAAATAGCACTCACCTCATTTACACTTTGTTGCCGTGGGGCTTCCCTTTGGCCCACTCCTTCATATTGTTGAGCGTTGAGCGCTCGGTTGGCTATGAGAATCTTGGCATCCCTTGGTGTTTTGTCCACCAATGCTCCTCCCGCTGATGCATCAAGCATTTGACGTTCGATAGGTAGGAGGCCCTCATAGAAATATTGAAGGAGAAGTTCCTCCTTCATTTGATGTTGAGGACATGAAGCTACAAGGCCCTTGAAGCGCTCATAATAAGCCGGGAATGTCTCACCATGGTTCTGTTGAATACCACTAATTTTCTTCCGTAGGAGAATCACTCTCGAAGTAGGGAAGAATTTTTCCAAGAAAGCACGCTTCATACTTTCCCACGAAGTCACAGTTCCCGGGGCTAGTTCGTAGAGCCAATCTTTGGCCTTGTCCATAAGTGAAAATGGAAAGGCCTTCATCTTCAATATACTCCCATCCACAATGACGGGGGTCATGCTCGAACAAACCACCTCGAACTCCTTCAAGTGTTTGTTGGGATCTTCCATGGACAGCCCATGGTACTTAGGAATATGATGCAGCAAGCTTGACTTCAATTCGAACTCATCGGTCTTGCCTAGAGCCGCCCTAGGATATTGAATACATAGGGGTGCGGCATTGTCCAATCCCGAAGCGGAAAGCTCTTTGATTGTTCGGTTGTCTGCTGCCATGTCTTCTTCACCCGTTGTTGTCTTGGGTTCCTCTTCTTCAAATTCAGAAATGGACTCGGAGCTTTCGCTTGATTCGCTAGGTTCTGGGTTCTTTCTTTTTCGTCTCAATTCTCGCTCGAAATCTGCGTCAAAGACCGAGATAGGTTCACGAATCGGATGAGAACTCCTAGTCATAAACTAGTACCTAAAACAAAAAATAAAACAAGATCAAGAATCTGGAATAAAATAAAAGAAAATAAAACAATCCAAGAGATTAGCAAAGTTGCTAATTCCCCGGCAACGGCGCCAAAATTTGATGTGAGAATTACTTGACACTCAAATTAAACTCTCGTTTGACAATTGTAGTAGAATGGATAAGTGAGGGATCGTTCTAGACCGGGGATTAGGAGGGCTTGCTAAAACCTTCTAAATTGACTTAAAAACATAAAAACTCAATAAAAAACACTATTTAATGTTCGAAGAAAGCAAAACTAAAAATAAGAAAGATTAAGACTAAGACTTCAATGAAATAGGGGGGGAATTGGATTTGGACGAATTTAAACTAAAATGGATACTTTGAAACAAAACAAATTGTAAATATGGATAGATTGCAAACAAGTGTTGTGAAATTAGATGGTTGGTGAATTAGCTAGAGGTTCTTTCTCCACACATGATATTTATGCATATGAATCAATTTCCAGTTATTCCTTCATTGAATTATGAACGACAATGCCCCAAATTAACCGTGACATCACTAGTTAACCCTCAGATTTTCCTTATATTATTGGATTGGATGGCATCATTCGACAACCCAAAACATTCTCAAAAGTTCCCTACATGTCATCATAATAGAGATACAATCGAAGATCATTAAAAATAATGAAAACCATAAGCATTGGCAAAGCACTTGCAACTATGACATCATGTTACTCATGCTAAGAATTTAAACTTAACGCGATCGTGACAAGCGACCTTCACTACTTTCAAGTATAAGTTAGTAACGATTATGTGAAACCTTCTTAAACTTTAGCCACATATTCATGCATGTAATTAAGTGTCGACCCTCAATCAACAAACACAAATAAGTTAATCATCAAATAGTTAAGCCAATTGCATTCACGAATCAAGAGTTCATAACTGGAATTCATCAATTCATATTACATAAACAATCATGGTATTGAAATCACCCCTAGCTAAGGGGGGTTTAGTTCCTCATAACTTTGAAATCAAAGAAACACCTAAACATTCCAACAACTCAAACTCGAATTGTATGAACGTTTAGGCACTCTTATCTTCCATTCCTCATATTACAAAACAAAGAGAATTGAATTTACAACATTGAAATCAAAGAAACGCGTAAACATTCCAACAACTCAAACATGAATTGTATGAACGTTTAGGCCCTCTTATCTTCCTCTTTATTGTGGCACAAGGACTAAGGGATGTTGTTGGTGTGTTGAATGGATTGGGGGATTATGGAAATGGAAGAAATGGAGGAGAGATGGAAGGGAAACTCACGGCCAATAGGGGGAAGAATGGATGATTTTGAAGAGTGTTGTGTTGTGAATGAGATGAGATGATTTGAATGATGGGAATGCAAGGGCTTTTATAGGAGAATGAAGGTGTAAAATGGCTGTTTGTTTAAGCATGCAAGTTGCTAATTAATGATGGACAAACATTTAGGAAACATGTGAAAGCTGAAAATGGCATGTGTTTGCACGGCATGGAGTGTATGGGAAGAGTTGTGGTGCAATGATGAAGGATACATGAGGAATGGATGCAATGATGAAGGAATAATCTGAAAATGCATGTGTTGAATGATTAAATGGACATGTGGGGTGTATATGTTGCTGAAATGATGAAGTATGAGTGGTGAAAATGCAAGGGAAAGCTGGAAAGTTGAAGGGATGCACGGCATGGACTTCTTTGGTGCAGAAATGGGTGTTGTTTGCATGTGAATTTAAGTTTAGGGTGAATGATGATGAATGTATGTGGATTAAATAATGAATGGTGGTGTAATGATGAAGTGGGAGGTGGAAGAATGTGGTTGGAAATGAAAAGGAAAGCTAGAAAGACATGTGAAGATGCTGGAATTGTGGAATGGTGCTCACGGCAAAGTGTTTTGGTGCATGTGGATGTGTTTTTAGGTTGTGAAAGCATGTGGATTAGGTGGAAAGAGGTGGGTGTGCATGTGAGTTGAAATGCATATGTTTAAATGGTTGAAATGTAGAGATGATTATGAGTATGATAATTGATAAGTGTATGATTATGATAAGTGATAAGTGAATGATATGTTGAGTGATAAATGAATGATATGTGATGAGTGATAAGTAAATGGTAGTGATAAGTGAGTGGTTTGATAAGTGAGTGGTTTGATAAGTGAATGATATGATAAGTGAATGCTATGATAAGTGAATGATATGATAAGTGAATGAGTGTATGGTTTAAAATAGGAAACAAGGCCCTTCCTTGCATGGCAAGGAAGGGAAACACCAAGGGTCACACGGCAAGGGTAATAATGTTGGAAGGGACATTGTTTTGTGGCCTAGAATAGGTAGGATTCCTTGATTTTTGCTCAAACAAAAGATCTTTAGGTCTTCAATTTCGTCCATTCCTTTTGCTCCGAGCATATGCTATCCATTCCAAGCCCAATTTTTCTCCAAAATGCTCCAAAATGCATCTTTTTGCTTCCTTAGCCATATGAACCTAAAAACACACGAAAATGGCTTAAACTACTAAAACAAATATGAATTAACAACATAGATGCACGAAAACAAGCTAAGTAAGTCGCCTAAATATGCTCCTATCAGTCTTGTCATCCATGTTTTGTGTAGAACCAAATCAACCAGCAATGATGGAAGGTGATTATTTGGCCTAAGAACCAATAATGGCACTTGTGAGCATTGAAGAGGTTAGTAAAGAGAGGTTGAGTTTGGCATACTTGCCCGACCTCACACGAAAAGAGCCTGAGAGGGTTTATTCTGACAAGATGGTGTTCAACAGGCCAAGTTTATCTTTAGCAAACCACCTAAAGCCCATATATGTGACAGCTCATTTGGAATGAGTTTCCTTCAAGAGGGTGTCGATAAATGTTGGGGGGCATCAGTTAATGTGCTCACACTCAAACAAATAAAGAGGCTTTGCAGAGATGAAGAAGACCTTATACCTACTGATCTCACAGTCTCTAGCTTTTTAGGAGCCATCACCAAAACTCATGGGATACTACCTTTAGATGTAGACTTGGGATCCAAGAAGATTATGTTGGCATTATTTGTAGTGGACAACAGCTCTACTTATTGGGCGTTGTTGGGAAGAGATTGGATCCACCAGAGTATATCAGTGTCATCTACCTTTCACCAAAAAGTGACTGTTTATCATGAGACCACCATTAAGAAGCAAGGATTTTGGGAGATAGTGGAGGTCGAGTCATGACTATTTCTCCCCACAGCTAATGTTGCTAAAGCCAATTTGGATCTTGCAATGTTTAGGTGCTGATCAGAACGGCCGCCCTACCAAGGTGACGACCTAAAAGCTCTTAGAACAAGAACTTTCTTTCGCTTAGGGGAATAGGACATGCTTCACATTGTCCCTGCCAGCCAACCTTAATGGTGATAGACCAGAAAAGAAAGGACCAAGTAATAGTAGTCAGGTCCTTAATCAAGAGACTGCTGAATTAGGGGAAAGAACGGAGAGAGATCAAGGAAAGCTCAGCCAAAGAAATGGTAGAGTGAGGAGAAGGAACTTCAGGGACCGAAGTTGACCAAAGGAAGGAAATTTTGGGAGAGCAAGTGAAAGCAGCCATTCACATGGCAGAATGTATACATGATATGGAGGTATACATTAATGACATCATGGTGAATTTCGGAATTGAAGATCAACACTTGGAAGACCTTAGACAAGCCTTATTGAGAATAAGAACCCACAAGTTGAAGTTGAATCCTAGAAAGTGTGCCATTAGGGTAAGATCAGACAATTTTCTGGGGTTCATGGTCCATCAGAGAGGTGTGGAGATAGACAAGAATAAAGCTCAGGCTATAATGGAATCACCTTCCCTTACCAATAAAGTGCAATTACAGAGGCTACTAGGGAAGATTAACTTTTTGAGGAGATTCATTGCTAATCTTATGGGCAAGATCCAACCATTGATTCCTTTGTTGAGGTTAAAGAATCAAGACAAGTTTGAGCGGGGCCTTCAACACCAAAAAACTTTTGACAAAGTAAAAACTTGTCTAGCCTTTCCACTAGTGCTCATGCCTCCCCAGAGGGGGAAGCTTTTAAAGCTGTACATCTCAGCATCCGAGAAATCAATAAGGAGTTTATTGGCTTAGAATAATGAAGAGGGAAAGGAACATGCAATATATTACCTCAGTAGGGTCCTTACTAAGGTAAAAACAAGATATACCCTAGCTAAGAAGCTATGCTTAGTTTTGTGCTTCACTGCCTGCAAATTGAGGCATTACATGTTGCCTTGCCATATCCATAAAATTGTCAAAACTGATGTGATCAAGTACATGCTGTATAAACCAATGCTAACTTGAATAATTGGGAAATAGACCTTAGCACTATTAGAGTTTAGTTTATAGTATGTACCTCAAAAGGCAGTAAAGGGAGAAGCAATCACAGGTTTCTTAGCTGAGCACCAAGAATCCAAGGAAGAGCTTGTCAACATCCCTGGAACTCTGGAAGTAGCTAACCCCTGGATCTCACTTAGTAAGGCTCTTTCGGGTAAGGAGGAATGGATCTAGCAAGAAGTAAAAAGAGTAACCAGCTTATGGATTACTCCTTGGAGGTTATATTTCAATGGATCTTGCACACAAAATACTGCAGATGCTAGAATTGTCATCATTGATCCAGAGGGAATCCAGCATTGCTACTCATTTCTCCTGGATTACAAGGATACTACCAACAACAGGGCAGAGTATGAGGCATTGATTATTAGCTTGGAGATTCTAATAGAGTTGGGTCAACTGAAGTAAAAGTATATGGTGATTTTGAGCTAGTGGTTAATCAGTTAAATGGAGAGTACAAGTTCAGACATATCAAAATGGCAGGGTATTACCTAGTAGCTACTTAATTATTAGAGTATTAGGGTAATGAAGTAACAATCAACCATATCCCCGAAGAAGCAAATTTGTTTGCCAATGAAATAGCATAGAGGGCTTCTGGAGTACATGTTCAAGAAGGAGGGCTTGAAATGAAGGTGAAATACAAGGGAGAATCTCCCATTTATCTTTGAGAGGGGATTTAGCTTGGATGTAATGACTAAAGAACCTAAGATGAAGGACTAGAGAACATCTATCATTCAATACTTAAAAGACCTTTCTTTTCCCACAAGTAAAAAGATCAGACGACAGGTAACTAAGTTTGTTATGTAGGACAAAACTTTGTTGAAGAAGACTCTAGATGGACTTTTGTTGAAATGCTTGGGTTTTGAAGAATCAATGAGGGTGATGGCTCAGGTGCATGAAAGCAATTGTAGAGCACACCAAGCAGGGACAAAGATGAGATAGTTGTTGAGAAGATATGGCTATTTCTGGCCTGATATAGAAAAAGATTGTAAAGCTTATGCTAGAGGGTGTGAAGAGTGTCAAAGGCATGGACCTTTCCACCACACACCATCAGTACCCTTGAATCTAATAGTAAAGCCATGGCCCTTCAGAGGGTGGACAATGGACTTTTTTGGGAAAATATACCTAGCTTCTGGCAAACGACACACTTTCATAATTGTGGCAACATATTACTTTACTAAGTGGGTTGAGGGTTTAGTTATGAGGAATATTAATTCAGTTATTGTGAAGAAGTTCATTGAAACCAAAATCCTGGACAGATATAGGGTGCCTGAAATAATTGTTACAGACAGATGACCATCATTTATCTTAAAAGAAATGGACGAACTAAGTTCAAGATAAAGATGATCCAGTCTAAACCTTATTATCCCTAATCTAATGGTCAAGTAGAAGGCAATAACAAGATATTGGTGAATATCATCAAAAGAATGATGGCAGATAGCCCAGAAAAGTGGCATGAGAAGTTAGGAAATACTATTTGGGCTTACAAAACCTCAAAAAGTGCAGGGATTGGGACAACTCCTTATGCATTGACATTCGGGCAAGAGTCATTGCTCTTTATGGAGATCAACGTGAGTTCTGTAAGGCTTCAGAACCAGTTTGGCTTACATAGTGATGAATTCCTTTAGGTACCATTTGGTACGTGGGACAAGGCGTTCCGTCCCACATTTGGTGCGCCTAAAACGGGTGGAACAAGCTGTTCCACAGGACGAGTTTTGGGTGAATTTTCGTTCTACCTCACCCTCCTGGAACGACTCGTTCCACATCCGTGGAACACAAAATTATAACCTCTCCGTCTCCTTCTTCTTCCTCCTTGTTTCCATCCAAGGGCATCTTTGCTCCCACTCTGTTCTGTTCCGTCCTGTCCCGTCCCGTCCCGTCCCGTCCCATTCCGTTCCGTCCCGTCCCGTCTGCATACCAAACGATACCTTAGGCCATGTGTCAAGCATTGAGGATTTAGATATTGCCCGAATTGAAACTTTAAACAAAGTCCATGAAGAGAGATAAGCTGTTGCTCAAGCCTACAACAAGAGAGTAAGACTAAAGACCTTCAAAGTGGTACTAATCGGTGAGAGCCTTCTCAGCATCTTGCAAAGCTTTGAGGCTGAAAGAAGCCGTAAGGTTCATCTGCATCCATTCGTTAAAGATCTAGCACTGGTCTTGGAGTTGTTGAGGCTCACAAGGGCGTCTCAGAGATCTCAGCTTCATCCTAATTTGCCCAAACTCTTTGACTAGTTTGGGCAAGGAGGCTGTGGCAGGAATAAAGGCTAGAGGGGGAGGCATCACACCAGCACAACCAGAGATAGCAACAGCAATGGTAGCCTCAGCAGAAATGGAAGAAGAAGACTCAGCAACAGCAACAACATTTCTAAGCTAAGGGATGAGGATCCTTGTGACTCCAGAAGCTTGTGGAGGCCGAGGAAGAACTCTCCTATTCACTGCGGGCTAAGGAAACTTGCCTGAGCCCTCACCAGAGACCTATTAAAACAAAAAAAAGACAAATTAATGGGGGTGATCTAGACTTGAATTAATAAGATGACAAGAGTGAAAGCATGCTTATACTTGAAAAAAGCCCTGAGTTTTGGGATAAGGTGTTGGAAATATGCCCTAAAACCAATCATATGATGATACTTTATGGACATTTCACATGTTAAACTAATCTAGTTTAATACTAAGGGCAAACATTATTGTTTGAGCCGTCTCATATAAATGTTATATGCTTAAACGATAAGTTCAAGGAATATGTGATTGGAAGAATGCAATCTAAAGAAGTTAGATTCATGAGACCATTCTTTCGTTGACATATCCTAAACGTTCCTGATCATAGGATTGTCAATTGGGCATTGACAGTCCGTTAAGATCAGTACGTGCTATGTCTTCTCTCAGGGAGAGTGACTAGTCTCGAGTCATTGGTGTGTGTGACATCAAGACAAGTACGTAGGTGCTCAATAGAGAAGGAGTTCACTGAACACGATCAACGAAGAGTTCTCATATTCATGTCACATGAGAACTCATGGTTGGGATAATGCAAATTAGTCTTTTGACCTGAGGCATCACAGTTGTCTTGTGGTTAGGTTCTTAATCTTTGATTATGTCAAAGTCACTCCATCAGGAGGGTGTCCATGGCATCGTTGGGGTTAAGCCACTTAGCCATGGAGGCAAGTGAATGCGCAACAAGGGATCTCTAACCTTCAAACTGTTTGAGGGAGAATACTCTATGATATCATTAAGAATCTTTGGCCAAAGTATGAATGAGATTTAGGAATGTGTTCCAAATCACATTCAAGGTAATCATATAAGCACAAGACTCACATTGGATAGTAGACATGAATAAACTATCAAACCAAACAATGTGGTCAAGAGTATTGTATTAGAGAAAGACCGTATTGCATTTGTAATCCTAAAACTGAATAGGTTCTCCACCTCTTCTGATTAGCTTGGGTAACCATGACATGCTGCTAGGCGTCAACCATGGTTTGTGGAAGCCCTAAAAGTGTATTATCACTAACGGGAGAATTGAAAGTAAGTTTCAATTCACAATCGATTAGAAAGAGTTTTAATCGCCCACCGCCTCGCTAAAAGGAACCTAATAGATCGTTCACCGAGTAAGGTAGAGTTTGAAGAAACAACGGAGATGAGTAAGAATAATTAAATGGTTTAATTATTTATCTAAGGCTAGGATTAATTAATATGTTAATTAATCAAACGAATAAGTTCGTTAAAAACCTCGGGTTAGTTTTGGGCCGCAAGGCCCAATGGGATTTGAATGTCAAGCCCATTAACTCAAGTTGTATGACAACTTGAATAAACAAAGGGCTTGAAAGCCCAATAAACCCTATAGGCTTGCCATGTTAGAAGAATAGGGCTTTTGGTCCATTAGGTCACTTATTTGAAGGGACTATATAAAGGACTTTATAGCCTAAAATTTACATATGGTAATTTTTGGGGAAAGGATGAGAACACAAGCTCTCCTTTCTCTCTAAAATTTAGGCCACCTTGGAGGGATCATCTAGCAATCAAACTCCTCCAAGGTCACTCATTTCTTCTTCATTATGCCTTGGTGATGAATAATTAGAGGTTCTCAATTTTGGGAACTTGGAGAAACCTTTTCATCCATCCAAATCCATGGATCTAAGATGCAAGGAATGAAGGCCCTCTCTTTGGGTGATTAGCCTTTGCTTATGCAAAGAGGAATCTACAAAGGTATTGATTTCTCAACTCACTTTGTTTTGAGTTGAGTCTTGGTTCACCTATCTACTAGGCTTTGAATTTCATGGGTAAATGTTTTGTTTTTAAGTGCATACAAGCATGATTCCGCCTTTAATTGTTAATTGCATGCTATTGATGTTGCTTAAATGAACATGTTTTTCACAAATCTTCCTTCATAAGGTTGTGTTGCTGCAGTTGCCTTGGAAATGGTAGTTTGGCTTGCCTGAGGAGGAGCTTGAGGAACCTTGGGACTGGTCACCTCTGAAACAACTGGTATCTTAGGGACTCTAGGCTCCCCAATGGCTAATGGTGGTTGAGTAGTAGTCTTAGGCATGGGAGAAGATTGGCAAAGGCAACATGAAAAGTGTAAGTTCAAAATAAAGAAGCATTAAGAAAAGCTAGAAAAAGGGTTTAAGAAAAAAAGACTTACAGAAGCACTGTCATCCTCTACAAAGTGGAGCAGCTCCCTAATTGTTGGATTGAACTAGGAAGTAGGAGTCACCATCATTGCTGGAGGAAAAAATGAAGAAGGAATAGCTGGTTCTTACCCGAACTAAGGTGCTGAATGCCCTCTTTTTGCCTGGAAAATAACAGAAGTAAAATTAGCATTTAAAATTCAGAATTACAAATTTGATAAGCTTTAGGAATGAGAATTTTACCTCTAAGGGCTCAAGGAGGAGAAAGATGCACAGATTGGGCTGAAGGTGAAAAAGGCTCGATTTTTAAGTCTATTTTGCTTTGGTAGCCTGTTTTGAAAAACAACGAGAATTAGCTAAGTGTAAGAAGGGTAAATTTTAGAATTAACTAAGCACTTAAAGGTTACGCAGGATACCTTCAACTCCTCCAAATTCTTGGCAAGGACTTGTTTGTCACTTTGCTGCACTTCCTTGCCCACCTGTGACTCTTGGGGAGTGGGGTCAGGTTTCTTGTTGATGGGAGGCCCTGATTACAAGAAAAGAAAGGATTAGCTAAAAACTCAAGAGAATTAAACTAAGTAAAGAAAACCCAAGTTTGGATCACTTATGGGTAGACTTCTGTCTCTTCTTGCCTACTTCAGTTGGAAGGGTAGAGGAAGGTTTGGAGGCTTGGGAGGTCTGAGACTTGGTTTTCTTCTTAGTAGGGGTGGCTCTTGAAGCAGGAAGGTTAAGTCGAATTTGGGGCCTCTCCTCGGGCTTAGACTTTGATGATTCCACAACAGAGGGCTTTGCCCGACAAGGAGCACTAGTCTCTACTTCGATCCCAGCTTCTTCCTTTGAATCACTGAACATCTCAGAGATGTCCGCAGCATCCTCAGAAGCATGACTAGAACCCACTTATGCATGGTTGCTTCTGCAGCAGCCTCTTGAAGAACCAAGGCATCAACAATCTCTTATTCTTACCCCACATCCACTTCATCAATGTTACCTTGGGCTGCAAGGTTAGGAAAACAAAGTTAGCAACCACAACTATGAAAATATAAAGTAGAAGAGGGAGGCAGCAATATAGGTTACTTTTGAGCAGAAGTTGATTTTTCCAGTTGATGGCCTCCATCCAGCTTTCAAACTCTTCTTTCTTGAAAAGAGAGTTGAAGAAGACCTATATTCCGAAGAGCCTGTCATAAGCTTTCTTGAGGTCTTCATCATATTTTTTGGACTACTTGCCCGAAATTAAGGGCCACGAGTTTATGAGCTGTCTTGCTCATCATTTCCAAGCTACGCCTGCTTGCCCGAAATGTAAATTCAAAAGGAGAGTAGAGGTGGTAAGAAGTCTGACAATGGATTGAGTCGAAGAAGGGAACTAGGATCACCTGCTTGTTGCCTACCACAGAAATTGGGGTGGTAGATTTCCAACCTGCACTCATAGTCCGTTTGGTCGCTTCAGATTCCCCAAGCCAAATCACTTTGCTGGATACAGCTGATGAAATTCTCTTTGCAAAAGCTACTGGTATCCTCCCCAAATAAGTTTTGGAAGAGTTAGTATGAGAACCAAGGGTACCTCTTGAGCACAAAGGCATCCCAGTCCAAATCAGTCTGAGTTCGGTCAATTCTGAAGAAGTAGAGGCAAACGAGAGTATAGTGATTGGTGGTAGGAGCCTTTGCCATAATTCAGGCTGAAACTACTCTTTCTAGGAACTCTAAGTTGGCAGCTCGAAACTCATGAAAGTACCACTAGAGCCAGAGCTGCACCATCCAGGTAGCTCTATTGATGTAGGTCTTGAAGGGTTAGCCCCTTGTTATCTTATAAATGAGATGGTAGAGATGCACCAGAATAAAAGGCTTGGTGGCAATGATAGGAGCATATTTAGGCGACTTACTTAGCTTGTTTTCGTGCATCTATGTTGTTAATT
The DNA here is from genome assembly GCF_019419815.1 of Pyrus x bretschneideri. Classification (NCBI taxonomy): domain Eukaryota; kingdom Viridiplantae; phylum Streptophyta; class Magnoliopsida; order Rosales; family Rosaceae; genus Pyrus; species Pyrus x bretschneideri. Next base: position 1,703,905 of record NW_025999823.1, on the reverse strand, counting down.
CATAGTTGTTTTAGTAGTTTAAGCCATTTTCGTGTGTTTTTAGGTTCATATGGCTAAGGAAGCAAAAAGATGCATTTTGGAGCATTTTGGAGCAAAATTGGGCTTGGAATGGATAGCATATGATTGGAGCCGAAGTGTTGGACGAATTTGAAGGCCTTGTATTCATTTTGGACATAAAACAAAGGGCCTAGCCCATTCTCTCTTAAACCAACCCCAAGGCCATGCATTTCCTTCCAATTCCAAAGCCCACAATCACTTCAAAAGCCATGCAAAGAACCATCCATTCCATAAAAAACAATCCATCAATTCACATGCAAAACCACCATTAACACACATGCACCCAAACAAAGCCAACCTAGCTAACCCTACATGCATTCTTTATGCAACTCTTCATCATTCCACCATTCATTCTTTATTCCACAAACAAGTCACATGCATTTCCACCTTCCTACTTCATCATTTCACCACATTCTCCCTCTTTAACTCATTTCATTATTCATTCACTTTGCATTCATTCAATTCCACCCCACATGCACCCTTTATTCTTCATCATTGCAACCATGGCACATTTACACCAACAAAACAACTCACATGCCATGGCCTACTCATATTCCCGTTTCCTTTCCAACATCTCACATGCATTTCCACCTTCCTACTTCATCATTTCACCACATTTTCCCTTTTATTTCCACATGCAATTCTTCATCATTGCAACCACAAACACCTTAAACAAATAGCCATATACATCTCCACTCCTCCTATAAATACCCTTGCATTCATTCATTCAAAAATCATCTCATTCACAACACAACAACACACCACAAACACATTCCTTTCTCCCTTAGAATCCAAAAACCATCTTCCATTTCCACCAATCCTCATCCATTTCCATAATTCCCCAACACTTCCATCCCCCCAACCAACCTATCCTTAAACCTTGTGCTACAACAACGAGGAAGAGAAGAGTGCCTAAACGTTCATACAATTCAAGTTTTGAGTTGTTGGAATGTTTAGGTGTTTCTTTGATTTCAAAGTTTCATTTTAATTCTCTTTGTTTTGTACGTATGAGAAATGGAAGAAAAGAGTGCTTAAACGTTCATACAATTCAAAGTTTTGAGTTGTTGGAATGTTTAGGTGTTTCTTTGATTTCAAAGTTATGAGGAACTAAACCCCCTTTAGCTAGGGGGTAATTCGAAACTATGTTTATGTTTGTAATATGATTTGATTACTTTTAATTACGTTTCATAAGTTGTGAATTCAATTTGTTTAACTGTTTGATTGATAACCTATTTATGTATGTTTATTAAGAATGAACGCTTAATTTTCATGCATGAATTTGACGCTAGAATATAAGTCAGTTTCACGTAATAGTTATGAACTTATATTCACAAGTAGTGGAGGTTGCTTATAAACAATCGTGTTAAACATATTCTTGGCATAAGTTTCATGCAATCATAGTAACGAATGCCTCGTCAACACTTATAGTTTTCATGATGCTTAATGATTCTTGCTTGTATCTCTATTATGCAATTCATGTAGGGAACTTGTGAGGAATGCTTTGGATTGTCGTATGCAATCTTCCAATTCATTAACTTAAGGAAAACTTGACGGTTAATTTAAGCGGACCTAATTAACCCGGGGCATTGAGAATTCATGGTTTATTGAAAAGCAATTAGACATCGTTTTGTATGCAAGTATAACATATGTGGAGATGAACCCCTTAGCTAGCTTCCCATCCATTCATTTCCGTCAAATCCATTTTGTTTTATTTCCAAGTTTCCATTTTTAGTTTAAAGTCGTCCAAATCCAATCCCCCTTTACTTTATTGTTCAATTTAGTTAGAAATCAATTTAGTTTGTGTTTTTAAAGCATTTTGAGTCTTTTGGTTTGTCTTAGTGTTTTAACGTTTAGTTTCACATTCTTTGAGTCTAGTTTAGTGTTTTATCTTGTTTTTACGTTTTTGAAGTCAAATCCAAGTGGTTAACAATCCCTCCTAATCCCCGGTCCAGAACGATCCCTACTTACATCCATACTACAATTGTCAAAAAGAGGGTTTAATTTGTGCGCGTATAATTCTCGCATCAAATTTTGGCGCCGTTGCCGGGGATTAGCCCTCCTACTAGTCCCTTGTCTTTATTTTTATTTTTTTTTGTTGTTTTTTCGTGCATTCTTATTTCAGATTCTTAGTTTGTTTGTTTTCTTGTTTTTCAGGTACTGTGTATGACTCGTAGCTCTCGGCCTATTATAGAGAACATCTCCGACTTTGACGGTGATTTTGAACGCACTTTGAGGAGAACGAGGAGTCAACAAGAGCCACCACAACCTCCACCACAACCTAGGCTTGAAGAAGACGAAGTAGGTGTAGAAGAAAAGCCCACGGATCAGATTTTTGAAGAAGAACAAACCATGGCAGCAGATAATAGAACCATTAAGGAGCTTTCGGCCTCGGGTTTGGATAATGCATTGCCTCTTTGTATCCAATACCCCACGGCTGCAGAGGGGAAGACTGAGGTGTTTGAACTCAAATCCAGTTTGTTACACCATATTCCGAAGTTCCATGGCTTGTCTATGGAAGACCCCAACAAACACTTGAAGGAGTTCGAGGTGGTTTGTTCGAGCATGACCCCCGTCACTGTGGATGGGAGTATAATGATGATGAAGGCCTTTCCATTTTCACTTATGGACAAGGCCAAAGATTGGCTCTACGAACTAGCCCCGGGAACTGTGACTTCGTGGGAGAGTATGAAGCGTGCTTTCTTGGAGAAATTCTTCCCTACTTCGAGAGTGATTCTCCTACGGAAGAAAATTAGTGGTATTCTACAAAATCATGGTGAGACATTCCCGGCTTATTATGAGCGTTTCAAGGGCCTTGTAGCTTCATGTCCTCAACATCAAATGAAGGAAGAACTTCTCCTTCAATATTTCTATGAGGGCCTCCTTCCTATCGAACGTCAAATGCTTGATGCATCAGCGGGAGGAGCATTGGTGGACAAAACACCAAGGGATGCCAAGGTTCTCATAGCCAACCGAGTGCTCAACGCTCAACAATATGAAGGAGTGGGCCAAAGGGAAGCCCCACGGCAACAAAGTGTAAATGAGGTTAGTGCTATTTCTGAAATTCAATCACAACTTGCTAATCTTACTTCTCTTGTTTCTCAGGTTGTGATTGGTCCAAAAGCACAAAAACACGAAGTTTGTGGCGTGTGCTCAATTCAAGGGCATCCATCCGACAAGTGCGCTCAACTAATCGAGAATGGTGGGTGGGAATCTGCCAATGCAATTGGTTTCCAAGGACAAAATCAAAACAACCCATACTCGAACACTTACAATGCCGGATGGAGGGACCATCCAAACTTCAAATGGAGGGAACCACAACAAGCTGCCCAACAAGGAGGATTTAGGCCAAACCCCCCTGGTTTTTATTCCAAGCCGTATGCACCCCAACAATCCCAACAACCTTCGGCATCATCTCATTCAGGTACGTCCTTGGAAAGTAATCAAGCTATGCAATTACTAACCTCTATTTCGCAGGGGTTGCAAAATCAAAACAACCGGATAGAAAATAACGAGAAGGAGATGATGGATATGAAGAAACAAATAGGGCAGATTTCTGAGTTCCTTGGACAGATTAGAGAGCAAGGAAAGCTTCCTAGCTCAACCACAGTCAATCCAAAGGGAGGATTCGAATCCGCCAAGGCCATCACCCTAAGGGGTGGAAAAGAAGTTGGGACCGAGCCAAACAATCCCAAATCTGCCCAGAAAGTAGATGAAGAGACGACACAACCTGAGGAAGTGTCTAGCTCACCCACGGAAAGAGTGAAAAACCCAATGCTGCAGGCCCCCAATCACCCTAACTCGGCCAAATCAGGTAATTTAAATTCAAATTCATGTACTTCACGTCCTAATCTGCCCAATGTACCTTTTCCTCGCAGGTTCATGCAAGAAAAAAAGGAAAAAAGCGAGAAGGACATTCTTGAAACGTTCCGGAAGGTGCAAGTGAACATACCGCTTCTCGATGCAATCAAATAGGTTCCAAAGTATGCTAAATTCCTCAAGGACCTATGCAATACAAAGAGAAGAAGGGCAAACAAAAAGGTAGTGAAGGTAAGCGAGAATGTGTCCGCTGTTTTGCAACGTAAACTGCCTACCAAGTGCAAAGACCCCTGTAGTTTCACGATTCCTTGTGTGATTGGACATAATCGTTTTGAACATGCCATGCTTGATTTAGGTGCATCCATAAATGTCATGCCTTATTCTATTTATGCATCTATGAATTTGGGTGAATTAAAACAAGATGGTGTAATTATACAACTGGCCGATCGTTCTAACGCGTATCCAAAAGGAGTTTTGGAAGATGTGCTTGTGCAGGTGAACCATTTAATTTTTCCGGCTGATTTCTACGTCCTAGACATGGAGGATTCAGCCCATTCTACATCTTTGCCGATTCTCCTTGGTAGGCCATTCATGAAGACGGCCCGAACGAAGATTGATGTATACAAAGGCACCTTGACAATGGAATTCGATGGGGAAGTGATTGATTTTAATATTTCTGAAACTATGAGATATCCCGTTGATGACCATTCTTGTTTTTCCATTGATGTTATCGATTCTTTGGCACAGGTATACCTTGAAGAATTGAACGAGGACGCCCTGGAAACAACCATCACTAAGGCCATAGAGTGCAAAAATGACGGATTTGGGCCAATGCAAGGCCACGGCAAGGAGGAGGAATTCTTTGCCATGGGTTCTAGTAAAGAAATAATTGAGGTTGTGGCAGCCCTTGAGTCATCGCCACAACAATATGGTAAGGTTCCACTCTCACTTTCAAATTCAGTTTCCACTAAGATGCTACCTTCTGTTGTTCAGGCACCATCGCTTGAACTTAAGCCGTTACCGGACCATTTGAAATATGTGTTTTTGGGAGAAGGCGAAACATTGCCCGTCATCATTTCATCAAGTCTCACGGCAATGGAGGAGGAGAAGCTTGTGAGGGTGGTGCGAGAACACAAAACGGCCATAGGGTGGACTTTGGCCGACATTAAAGGAATAAGCCCTACCACATGCATGCACCGTATACTTCTTGAGGAGGGGACTAAGCCATCCCGAGAGGCTCAACGCCGTCTCAACTCGCCGATGATGGAAGTAGTGAAGAAGGAAATAATCAAGCTTTTGGATTGCGGAGTGATCTACCCTATCTCCGATAGCCGTTGGGTCTCTCCAGTTCAAGTCGTTCCCAAGAAGTCCGGAGTAACTGTTATCAAGAATGATGAGAATGAGCTCGTGCCTACACGCATTCAGACTGGATGGCGAGTATGTATCGATTACCAGAAGCTAAATGCCATGACTAGGAAAGATCACTTTCCTCTGCCATTCATCGACCAGATGCTCGAAAGGTTAGCCGGTCATGCTTTTTACTGTTTTCTTGATGGATACTCTGGATATAACCAAATTGTGATAGCCCCGGATGATCAAGAGAAGACCACATTCACATGTCCCTTTGGAACATTTGCTTATCGTCGCATGCCATTTGGCTTATGCAACGCACCGGCCACTTTCCAAAGGTGTATGGTAAGTATATTTTCCGATTTTGTTGAAAAGATCATTGAGGTTTTCATGGATGATTTCAGTGTGTTTGGGAATTCATTTGATAATTGCTTGGATAATCTGACCTTAATTTTGAAACGATGTGTTGAATCTAACCTTTTCTTGAATTGGGAGAAATGTCACTTTATGGTGAAACAAGGTATAGTTTTAGGACATATTGTTTCAGAAAAAGGAATTGAAGTAGATAAATTGAAAATAGACCTTATACGTCACTTACCCTCTCCTACTTCGGTTAGAGAGGTACGTTCGTTTCTTGGCCATGCAGGGTTCTATAGGCGTTTTATCAAGGACTTCTCCAAGATGTCCAGCCCTCTTTGCCGATTGCTTCAAAAAGATGTGCCATTCAAGTTTGATGAAGAGTGTAATTCGGCATTTAACCAACTCAAGGAGAAGCTAGTCTCGGCCCCCATTATTGTACCTCCAGATTGGAGCCTTCCGTTCGAGCTCATGTGCGATGCATCCGACTATGCATTAGGAGCTGTTCTAGGACAAAGAAGAGACAAGCGGCCGCATGCCATATACTATGCCTCTCGGACTCTCGATGATGCCCAATTGAACTACTCCACGACGGAAAAAGAACTTCTAGCTGTGGTTTTTGCTTTAGATAAATTCCGTTCATATTTAATTGGTACTAAAGTAATCGTTTATTCTGATCATGCAGCTTTGAGGTACTTGCTCACGAAAAAGGAAGCAAAGCCGAGGCTTATCCGTTGGATTCTTCTTCTTCAAGAATTTGATATTGAAATCCGGGATAAGAAAGGAAGCGAGAATGTAGTGGCTGACCATTTAAGCCGAATGATCCACGAGGAGCATGAACATGCCGTACCTATCCCTGAAACTTTTCCCGATGAGCAGCTGCTATCCATTGAGGTAAGTGAACCATGGTATGCAGATTTAGTGAATTACTTAGTGGTTAAACAATTTCCAAATGAACTAAACAAGCACCAACGTGATAAGCTTAAAAATGATGCACGTTTCTATGTTTGGGATGACCCTTATTTGTGGAAGTATTGCTCAGATCAAATTGTACGTAGATGTGTGCATGATTCTGAATTTCACTCAATTCTAAGCTTTTGTCACACATATGCATGTGGTGGTCATTTTGGCACACAACGCACTGCCCTCAAGGTTCTAGAGTGTGGTTTTTATTGGCCGACTATATTTAGGGATGCTAGAACCTTTTGTATGTCTTGTGATCGTTGCCAACGAATGGGTAACATAGGTACCAAGGACCAAATGCCACAAACCCCTGTCTTTAATGTTGAAATTTTTGATGTTTGGGGCATTGATTTCATGGGCCCTTTCCCTCCATCTTATGGTTTCACTTATATCTTGCTAGCCGTTGATTATGTTTCTAAATGGGTGGAAGCAAAAGCCACTCGTACTAACGATTCTAAGGTGGTTGCAGATTTCGTGAAAACTAACATTTTTGCTAGGTTTGGAATGCCGAGAGTAATCATAAGTGATGGAGGGTCTCACTTTTGCAATCAGACCATTGAGGCGTTGCTAAGAAAGTACCATGTCAACCATAAGGTCTCCACACCTTACCATCCTCAAACAAATGGCCAAGCCGAGGTGTCTAACCGAGAAATCAAACAAATTTTGGAGAAGACCGTTGGACCAACAAGGAGGGATTGGAGCTTACGTTTAGATGATGCACTGTGGGCATATCGTACGGCGTACAAAACACCCATTGGGATGTCACCTTTTCGGCTCGTCTATGGTAAGCCATGTCATTTGCCCGTAGAGTTAGAGCACAAGGCACATTGGGCCGTGAAGACTTTCAACATGGACATAGATGCAGCGGGAGTTCATAGGAAGCTCCAATTGAATGAACTTGAGGAGATTCGGAATGAAGCCTATGAGAATGCCCGGATGTACAAAGCCAAGACCAAAGCATTCCATGATAAAATGATTCGAACCAAGACCTTCACAGTTGGGCAGAAAGTGTTACTTTTCAACTCTCGCCTACGTTTGTTTCCTGGTAAGTTGCGTTCTAAATGGATTGGCCCGTTTGTTGTTACTAACGTTTTACCTTATGGTGCAGTCCACATAAAAAGCTTAAGGAATGGCGTAGAATTCAAGGTGAATGGGCATCGGTTGAAGCCATATTACGAGCATGGTGTGGGGCAAGTGGTGGAAGACATTCCTTTCCATTCCGTGAGCTCAAATGAAGATTGAAGAGAGTACTCGTCCGGCTGTACGACGTTAAAGCAAGCGCTACTTGGGAGGCAACCCAATACAGTAAATAAAACTTTTGCTTGTTCATTGATTTTTTTTCGATAAATTACAATTGTGTCTAAACATGGCAGAAAGATGGAGCCTTTACAAAGGTTGTGTACGTGAGGCCCCACTACGTGGCAACACTCTCGGAGCAGGAGGCATCGGAGCAGGAGGCATCAGAGCAGGAGGCATCGGAGCAGGAGGCATAGGAGTGGGAGGCACCGAAGATAGATCATTCAAGGCCCCAAACCTTGGTGGAACACTGGATGACCCAGGAAAGAGGTGCCTCTGGAAGAAAGCTGCAAACCGTTGACGGTCATCAAGCTCATCAAGCTTCCTCTTCATGCCTGTTGAATAATTGTTGGCAAGCACGTGCAAACTTCGGTTCTCGTACTTAAGCTGTTTGATCTCCTGCTTAAGACTCTCCACCTCCGCCATCAAGGATTCAACCTGTCGGGAGCAAGCAAGAAGGCGTTGGCCCATGTTGGACACAGAGCCAGCACACTGAACACTCAGAGCCAGGGATTCTTGAACAGCCAACTCATCAGACCATCCTGAAAGCAGCTGACTGTCTTTGGGAGTGAGGAGGTTCCGAGCCACTATCGTAGCCGTTGTGGGATCCGTCATCACAGAGTCCTCATCTGTAAGAGGGCCATGGGAAGATAAGAAAGACGGGCACCATACCTTACCCTGACGAGACACGACCGGATCACTGCTTAGACTCAAATCTAAGCAAAGGTTCGATGGGTTGGATGAGTTAGCCATTGTTCACGAAGTTAAAAGAGAAGGGGTGGACGGAGTAGATTTTCAAAGGGCCGGAGACGAGTTTCAAGAATGGAAAATCTTCAGAGTGTGTAAGTTGGCGGTGATCGATAGCTCTATAAAAAGCCAAGGCAACGCGTCCACCGATTCAAAAAGCCTCGGCTTTTCAGAAAACGCGTTCAACACGTGGAGGCCATCATCGCAACTACACGTCTTTAGTCGACAAGCGCAAAGTTCGGCGACGCTTTATCTGCTTTTCAGAAAATGCGTGCAGCTTTATCGAAGAGGCGTCTTCAAAGATCGAAGAGTCGTCACTATTCCAAAAAGCCGGATTTGCGGGATTAAAATGTTTGTCGACAACGGTAAAAGAACAGTATCACCACTTGCTATTGAATTCCCTATATATGTCGACCTTCATTTTTTTTTGGCAAGACAGAACTGAAGAAAATGCCCAACTCTTTCTCACCTCTGAGGGCGCACTCCCAGCAAAGCCTTTCGAAATACTCAATTCTTTCTTCTTCCCCAAAGATGATACCAGATGCCTGGAGTACAGATGACCCAGGAGGAAACAACACCACAAATACATGTGCTGATTCATTCACCGCTTCTTCAAAAGCAAAGGTATCTCATATCATCAAGGGCAAAAGCAAAGGTATCTCATATCATGCTTTTTCCCTGTCTTTTCCTTTGTCCTTGATATTACTTGCATGGCAAAGTGAAAGAAGCAATCAGCCGGCACTTGGAGTCTATCTGGACTCTATTCCCTGGTTGCTTACCTAGCTTTGCTGAGCTATCCTCTAACCCTCTTCAATACGAATTGGAGAGATTGAACAAAGAAACAGATAAGAGGAGGAAGCTCAGACCTTCGGGGGAGACCAAAGGAAGCCTATTGCCCAGTTCAAGAGTAGCACAAAGGAAAATCAACGATGGGAGCAGCGCAGTTCAAGAGTAAGCCTGTGGAATCACAAAGATCCAAGCCTCACTGCAATCACCAAGGAGAAGATGGAACGAAAACTCCATAACCAGATTTGCATCTCTAAACTCTTCTCTTTGTTAGATACATTCTGCCATGTTTAGTATGTTTAATTGCTGTTTATATGTTTGTTTGTGTTTAGTGTGGTTTTTAACATTGAGGACAATGTTTGTTTTAAGTGTGGGGGAGTTACTAAAGTGTTTTGATGCAAATTCGTAGGGTTTTATCCACCATAACTTCAAATGTTGTTTCTTGCTGTTTTTAAGTGTGTTTAGTGTGTTTTGACTTAAAAATTCGAAAATCACATAAAAATTTGAAAAACATGTTTTGAAAAACCCTTTTTAGCTAGGGGTGATTTCAATACCATGATTATTTATGTAATATGAATTGATGAATTCCGGTTATGAACTCTTGATTCGTGAATGCAATTGGCTTAACTATTTGATGATTAACTTATTTGTGTTTGTTGATTGAGGGTCGACACTTAATTAGCATGCATGAATATGTGGCTAAAGTTTAAGAAGGTTTCACATAATCGTTACTAACTTATACTTGAAAGTAGTGAAGGTCGCTTGTCACGATCGCGTTAAGTTTAATTCTTAGCATGAGTAACATGATGTCATAGTTGCAAGTGCTTTGTCAATGCTTATGGTTTTCATTATTCTTAATGATCTTCGATTGTATCTCTATTATGATGACATGTAGGGAACTTTTGAGAATGTTTTGGGTTGTCGAATGATGCCATCCAATCCAATAATATAAGGAAAATCTGAGGGTTAACTAGTGATGTCACGGTTAATTTGGGGCATTGTCGTTCATAATTCAATGAAGGAATAACTGGAAATTGATTCATATGCATAAATATCATGTGTGGAGAAAGAACCTCTAGCTAATTCACCAACCATCTTATTTCATCAATTACATTCTTGTTTCGTTATTTCAATTTTCATCAAACCTCAATCCCCCTTTTGCTTTAATGTGCAATATAGTTAGAAATCAATTTAGTTTGTGTTTTTAAAGCATTTTGATTCCTTTGGTTTGTCTTAGTGTTTTAACGTTTAGTTTCACATTCTTTGAGTCTAGTTTAACGTTTTATATTGTTTTTACGTTTTAGTTTAAATTCGGCCAAATCCAATTCCCCCCTATTTCGTTGAAGTCTTAGTCTTAATCTTTCTTATTTTTAGTTTTGCTTTCTTCGAGCATTAAATAGTGTTTTATATTGTGTTTTTATGTTTTTAAGTCAATTTAGAAGGTTTTAGCAAGCCCTCCTAATCCCCGGTCTAGAACGATCCCTCACTTATCCATTCTACTACAATTGTCAAACGAGGGTTTAATTTGAGTGTCAAGTAATTCTCGCATTAAGTGTGGGGGAGTTACTAAAGTGTTTTGATGCAAATTCGTAGGGTTTTATCCACCATAACTTCAAATGTTGTTTCTTGCTGTTTTTAAGTGTGTTTAGTGTGTTTTGACTTAAAAATTCGAAAATCACATAAAAATTTGAAAAACATGTTTTGAAAAGCCTAAAAAGAGTGTTTTGAGTCGTTTTTGTGTCGTAGGTCACCTTCCAACACAATGATAAGGATTTGGTTTCTAATTGCATGACTGTTGAAAAGAGTTATAAACATGGAGAAAAGTTTGATTTACTCTTGGTATATGCTTGGTTATGGTTATAATGTATGACTTCACATGCAATCATAAAAGAAAAAAAATTAGTTATGTAACATGCTTGAAGGAAGGAACTCAAACAAACGCTACAACCCTGAGAGACTTGAGCCTATAACATTCTTTGGAGAGTATAATTTGTGATTTCTTGTTTTCTAAAGTTGTTGCATGATCTCATTATTCTTTGCTTGGTTACTACTTAGAAGGCGTTTCATCATATAGTTCCAAATGCTAGAACTCATGCCCATTTCATTCAAAGCATGTTATTGATTTACATAACATATTCAAGATGAAGTTGTGTAATTGCCACCATAGCCAAATAACCTCACTTCCCATATTTCGTATATGTTGTAAGTTTTACCCCCGCTGAGCTTTGTTTAGCCTTTATTCTTTGTCAACCCACATTATCCTCACCTAGCCTAGGTTAGGACAATCCACACCTTTGTTCTTAGAAGATAGTGAGCATGACTTAAATGAATTCCTTTTGAGTTACATTATGCAAGAAAATGAGTGTGGGAGAAGGAATGCTTGTTCTTAAGTATGTTTTGAGTTTCAAAAGAAAAGAAAAACAGAAAAGAAAAGAAAGAAAGAAAAAAGAGCTTGAAAAAAAATGAAAGAATGAGTGATTGAAGTAAGGGCTCAAAACACCAATTCTGGCCCTAAATTGTCTCCCTTTTTGTTCCAAAGTTGAGTTTTCATTCAAAAGTGAATTCTAAGTTGATTCAATTGCCTTGCTCACTATTTCTTTAAGAACCTTTGTTTTCCATATCCCTTCTTTGTTATCCACACGCCCTAAGCCCCATTACAACCCGTGACTTCAATCTTGAGTGTTATGTGTTTCAATTTGTGGAGTTTGAACTTGGTATGAGCATATGGTGTCACTGGTTCTCGCGTCTAAGTAGTAGCATTCCATTCATGAGATCATAATCTAAACATGCTTATTAACTCCAAAAATTGCGTTCTTTGTGATACATATATGTGAGTGTTCGTTTTCATGTTTACATCAATCTTCTCACATATGACTAGATTAGGGTATGTAGTTAGAAAATCTGAGTGAAAATTGAGTGCATATCTTGTAAGGAATTGAGCAAATTCTCTAAGGCATGTTACTACATTCAAAACATGGTTTTAAATGCTTAATTGTGAACTAGTATGTGGTGACTATGATTAAGAATGTACTTAAGGGTAAAGATGGCTAAATTCTGTGGGAATAATAATTTTTAACTTGTCATGTGCATTGGAAATCCCTGAAACGATTGTTGGAAGGTGTAGGTTGTGTTTTACGTGTTTAGTGTCGTTTTGTTTATTTGTTTTTATTCTGTTTTGCTCGAGGACTAGCAAAAGATAAGTGTGGGGGAGTTTGATAGGAGCATATTTAGGCGACTTACTTAGCTTGTTTTCGTGCATCTATGTTGTTAATTCATAGTTGTTTTAGTAGTTTAAGCCATTTTCGTGTGTTTTTAGGTTCATATGGCTAAGGAAGCAAAAAGATGCATTTTGGAGCATTTTGGAGCAAAATTGGGCTTGGAATGGATAGCATATGATTGGAGCCGAAGTGTTGGACGAATTTGAAGGCCTTGTATTCATTTTGGACATAAAACAAAGGGCCTAGCCCATTCTCTCTTAAACCAACCCCAAGGCCATGCATTTCCTTCCAATTCCAAAGCCCACAATCACTTCAAAAGCCATGCAAAGAACCATCCATTCCATAAAAAACAATCCATCAATTCACATGCAAAACCACCATTAACACACATGCACCCAAACAAAGCCAACCTAGCTAACCCTACATGCATTCTTTATGCAACTCTTCATCATTCCACCATTCATTCTTTATTCCACAAACAAGTCACATGCATTTCCACCTTCCTACTTCATCATTTCACCACATTCTCCCTCTTTAACTCATTTCATTATTCATTCACTTTGCATTCATTCAATTCCACCCCACATGCACCCTTTATTCTTCATCATTGCAACCATGGCACATTTACACCAACAAAACAACTCACATGCCATGGCCTACTCATATTCCCGTTTCCTTTCCAACATCTCACATGCATTTCCACCTTCCTACTTCATCATTTCACCACATTTTCCCTTTTATTTCCACATGCAATTCTTCATCATTGCAACCACAAACACCTTAAACAAATAGCCATATACATCTCCACTCCTCCTATAAATACCCTTGCATTCATTCATTCAAAAATCATCTCATTCACAACACAACAACACACCACAAACACATTCCTTTCTCCCTTAGAATCCAAAAACCATCTTCCATTTCCACCAATCCTCATCCATTTCCATAATTCCCCAACACTTCCATCCCCCCAACCAACCTATCCTTAAACCTTGTGCTACAACAACGAGGAAGAGAAGAGTGCCTAAACGTTCATACAATTCAAGTTTTGAGTTGTTGGAATGTTTAGGTGTTTCTTTGATTTCAAAGTTTCATTTTAATTCTCTTTGTTTTGTACGTATGAGAAATGGAAGAAAAGAGTGCTTAAACGTTCATACAATTCAAAGTTTTGAGTTGTTGGAATGTTTAGGTGTTTCTTTGATTTCAAAGTTATGAGGAACTAAACCCCCTTTAGCTAGGGGGTAATTCGAAACTATGTTTATGTTTGTAATATGATTTGATTACTTTTAATTACGTTTCATAAGTTGTGAATTCAATTTGTTTAACTGTTTGATTGATAACCTATTTATGTATGTTTATTAAGAATGAACGCTTAATTTTCATGCATGAATTTGACGCTAGAATATAAGTCAGTTTCACGTAATAGTTATGAACTTATATTCACAAGTAGTGGAGGTTGCTTATAAACAATCGTGTTAAACATATTCTTGGCATAAGTTTCATGCAATCATAGTAACGAATGCCTCGTCAACACTTATAGTTTTCATGATGCTTAATGATTCTTGCTTGTATCTCTATTATGCAATTCATGTAGGGAACTTGTGAGGAATGCTTTGGATTGTCGTATGCAATCTTCCAATTCATTAACTTAAGGAAAACTTGACGGTTAATTTAAGCGGACCTAATTAACCCGGGGCATTGAGAATTCATGGTTTATTGAAAAGCAATTAGACATCGTTTTGTATGCAAGTATAACATATGTGGAGATGAACCCCTTAGCTAGCTTCCCATCCATTCATTTCCGTCAAATCCATTTTGTTTTATTTCCAAGTTTCCATTTTTAGTTTAAAGTCGTCCAAATCCAATCCCCCTTTACTTTATTGTTCAATTTAGTTAGAAATCAATTTAGTTTGTGTTTTTAAAGCATTTTGAGTCTTTTGGTTTGTCTTAGTGTTTTAACGTTTAGTTTCACATTCTTTGAGTCTAGTTTAGTGTTTTATCTTGTTTTTACGTTTTTGAAGTCAAATCCAAGTGGTTAACAATCCCTCCTAATCCCCGGTCCAGAACGATCCCTACTTACATCCATACTACAATTGTCAAAAAGAGGGTTTAATTTGTGCGCGTATAATTCTCGCATCAGGCAACATCATTGAAGGAGTGCAGCGCCTCCACCAGAGAGATCCACTCTAACTTTACTCCTTTGGATTTATTGAGGAACACATGCTTATTTAACTAATAAAGGAGAAGGTACATGTGTTCCTAAGCTAGGTCAGCAATGGGGGAAGGTGGATTGAACATCTTCTTAGTGAATGGGATGAAGCCTGCGAATAAGGTTCTATAGCTCTTGAAGGTGGTGGAGTTATACTCCAAATTGGTGGTTAACTTAGAAGCCTCTGAGCTTTCAGTAGTCGGGCAAGAAGAGGATGACCCATCATGTGTGATGTCTACACACCTGCCCAATGGCCTTAGACCAAAAACCTGAACCATATGCAGAATGGTGGAAGTCATGAAACCCACTCTGAAGTTGAAAGTGTTCGGCCCGTTGTTCCAGAAAAGAAGAGATGTTCAGAGAAGCTCGTGCTTAATGGGGACAGTGGTCTTTGACATCATGATAAGCTTATAGATGCAATTCGCCATCCACTTCTACTTTCAGATAGGCTCCAATTCATCCACCCACTGAAACCATGCTTCATCCTTTATCAAGGGAAAACCCCTTATGAAGTTGGACCACTTAGAAGCAGAAATCCCAGCCTCGGTGGAGTAAGGGTTATGAGTGAACCAATTGGTAGCGAGCATATTGTTTTCCACCATAATAAGGACTCGGGTAGTCTAAGCAGGGCCCAGTGAGTGTACACCTTCCTCCTCGAAGAAGATAGACAGATTGAGGCCAACTAGAAGGCGATGAAGGCCATTGAGTCGACAGCGTAGATTGACAATTCCTTTTCCAGACTCGCATGCAGGGCGCAATTTGGGAGCCATGTTTGAATTCGAGGGAAGAGAGTGGAAAAGTGACTGAAGATGAAGGCAAAAAAGGGCTGAGAATTCGAGAAATTAAAGAGCTCAGAAAGTCGAGTTGGTTGAAGAAGATTACCAAGAAAAGTGAAGTGGAAGTTATTTAACGGACAGGTAGTTAAACTTTGGAAATTGTGGGTTAGTACAAAGGTTTATTCGAAATGGCTAATTAAGTGGCGCGAGTACCTAGTTAAAGCATGCAATTTATTTTAAACATTACCAATGTCTTGATTAGCAGACTTGACAATGATTAAAGGGGGAACCTATTTGGGTTAATATTTAACATTGGGTTTAGTGAGAATGAAAGCCTAAGAATACAAAAAGCATGGGAGAAACTGGGCTCGGACAAGCTAGCAGCTCGAGATGAATTAAATACCATTTATGCTGAGGAATAGGCATTAAGCCTATGTGAGAAATGATGGGCAACAAAGGGAAGCTCACCTCCAGTAAAAAAACACTTTTCAAGGGCATGAATAGTAAATTAATGGTGACTCACCATCCTCCAAAGGCTATTAGCAAAAAGCAGAGCTTAGGTAGTCAAGCTAAAACATCTAGAAAAGCAGCAAGGGACACCAAAGACAAGGACACTCAACCAATCAATCAAAAGACATCTAAACTTTGCTATCAAGTAAGCAAGAAACCAGAAAGCTGCATTTGTCCAGACTCTACCCTTTTAGTCAAAGATTCCCATATAGAAAACCATCTTTTGTCAAATTTAGAAACTCTGCCACCTTCCCCTAGTGTTATAGTATCGAATCCCTTTAGGAAACCTTATTTACATTTCATTTTCCAGAGTTTACAAACCCTTGTAAACACAAAGAAAAATGGTTACAAGAAGTTGAACCTTACCTGAGAAGGTTAATATCTTACTCGAGTCTCTTTTGTTTGTACTTACATAAAGTAGATATGTTGTTTAATGCATATTCCATTGTGTCTTTAAATCACCTTCAATTGTCTGTAGTTTAAAGTCTTATCTGTGATCAATCTGGCCAAACTAATTCACTTTACATCTTTAAGTGTTAACTGTAAGCAAAGGAATGGTTGGAAGGGCCCTGAACCCCCTTCATTTTAGACATACAATATTTTGAGTAAAAGTTCTTGTTTACAAGGCAGGAAAAGAACTTTATACAGACTTAACCCATTTATGACAATCCAGTAAGATCAAGAAGTCTAGGTAACTTGTGGCGCAAGTAATCAACCCAGTTCATAACTAAAAAAAAAGAACAGTCTGTTATACAAAGATAACAGTGGCATGCTTAGATCCATGTTAGTTTTGATTGACAAAAGCCCTACAAAAGCACCATTCAAACTAACAGCAAACTCATATTATAACACACCAAGCAGCAAACCATGCCCGACATGCAAGAACTCTGGGGAGCTATGCGAGGGACAGATCTAGGCCAAACAGAATGATCATGTAGTGGAGGTTCGAGGTGACCAAGTGGCGCGACCACTGGTTGTTGAAGGGGGATCGGTAGCGTGGCAATTAGTGTTTCAATAGGAGCAGGTGGTGTCACAATTAGTGGTGCGAAAGGAGTGGGTGGTTTTACGATTGGTGATGGTGGTGAGTCGACGGGGGTAGATGAAGAATTGTCAACATTTTGTGTGGGAAATGAGGGTGACGCTAAAGTTTGATGATGAAATGCATCAAGAAAAGACGAATTTGGCAATAGGGTAATAAGGTTGGTCTGGCTGAAGAGAAGAAGGAAGTGCATCAGGAAAAGACAAATTTGGCACATGGGGAGTTGGAAGCATATGTGTGGTTAGTTGGCCTAGTATGGCATCTTTTAAGTGGGCTGATGGGGTATTATCTTTGGATTGAAAGGGGAAAATTTCTTAAAAAAAGACGACATCACGGTTAGTGAAAATTTTGTGGGTGTCCAAATCATATAAATGATAAGCTTTTTGCCCAATGGGATAATTGAGAAAAAATGCCTTTCGTGGCATGAGGGGAAATTTTAGAAGTGGGGTGAATGGAAGTGGCATAAATGAGGCACCCAAAAACACACATATGATTATAAGTACGATGCTTGTTGTATAGTTTCTCAAAAGGTGTTTTCGTGGCAAGGATTTTGGTTGGTCGGTGATTAATAATATAGGCAGCGGTGAGTACACTTTGTTGAGGTGTGTAGTTTGGCTTGGAAGATTAATGCCTTAGCAGTCTCAAAGAGATGCATAAGTTTACATTCGACAACACCATTTTGTTGAGGTGTGTAGACACATGTATGTTGATGAATAACACCATCATCTTGTATTTGTTGTATTTTGGAATGAAATTGGGTTTGAACAAATGCATAGGACTTAAGGATTCCTTATGTTTCAGATTTATGGCGCATAAGTGTTGGAAGTATGCCCACAAAGCCACTCATTTGATGTAATAGCTTTTTGGAATACTTAATGTATTAAACTTTTATATGTTTAATGAAGGGCAAAGCTTATTGTTAATCACTATTTATTGTATCTTGTGTTTAAGCAATAAGGGAATCCAAGGAATGTATTTGATCTAAGAGATAAGTGATCTAAGTAAGTTAGATTTTCGAGACCTTTCTCTTATGTTCATTCCTAAAACGTTCCTAGCCATAGGGTTGCCAATTGGGCATTGACAATCCGCTAAGGTTAGTATGTGTTATGTCGACTCAAGTATGGATATGACAAGTCTCAAAGTGTTGGACACTAAGACAAACACATAGGTGCTCGAAAGAGTAATCGAGTACACTGAACTATGATCAAAAGAGAGTTCAAACATACATGTCATGTAAGAACTCGATGGTTACAATATGCAAAGTAGTCATTTGACCTGAGGCATCATAGATGTCTAATGGTTAGGTCCTTGATCTTTGATCGTGTCAAATGGCATTCCCTTGGAGTGTCCACGGCATGGTTGGGGTCAAGCTATCTAGTCATGTAGGCATATGAATGCACAACAAGGGATCTCTAACCTTCCATGGTGGAAGGAGAATACTCTAAGATATGATTCGAGAGTCTTTGGCCAAAGCATATGAATATGACTTAGGAAGTTTGTTCCAAATCTTATTCAAGCGAATCATATAGGGAAGTATCACATTGGATAGTAGACATGAAACAAACTATCACTTCAACAATGTGATTAAGAGTATTGTATTAGAGAATGACCGTATTGCATTGTAGTTGTAACTGGATAGGTTCTCCAACCACTTCTACGTAGCTTGGGTAACCATGACATGCTGCTAGGTGTCACTCATGGTTTGTGGAAGCCCTAAAGATTAGCAAACACTAATTTTAAGGGAGAATTGAAATATGGTTTAAATTCACAATCGATAGTTAAGAGTAACATCGCCCACTGCCTCGCTAATTGGAACCTAATGGATTGTACACCGAGTAAGGATGAAAGTGAGGTAATTAAATGAAATGGATGAGCAATTAAATGGTTAATTGAAGTATGGTCAAAGTTAATTAATTAGTTAATTAATTATACGAAACGTTCGTATTAGACTTCTAAGTTGGTTTTGGGTTTAGGGGTCCAAAAGTGTTTTGGTCCACAAGGCCCATTATGTTTAAGTTGTATGACAACTAAAACAAAATGGGCAATTAGCCCAAACACTTAGAGAGGCCGGCCATGAATAGTGAGGGATACCAAACTTGTGTTAATTACAAGTTTGCCACTCACAAGAAATGAAGTATAAATTCAAAATTATAACTTTATTTTGTGAAGGGTTTTTTCTTGATGAAATTATTCTCTCTATTTCAACAAGGGAGGCCGGCCACTTAGGGAGGGATATCTAGCAATTTCCTCTCCCCTAAGTCATCCAAATTTATCTTCACAATTAATCTTTGGTGTAGAGACTTGGAGACATCAAGCTTTTGGTGTTTTGGAGAACATATCCTCAAATCCTCAAGGAAGCAAATGAGGTGACTTGAAGGCCCTCCACTTGGGTGAATCCCTTGTGTAATCAAGGATGAGCTACAAGGGTAATGATTCTCTAAATCCTTTCTTCTCTTTAATGTTGTTAAAGAGTTATGGTTCACCATATACTAGGCTTTGAAAGTCATGGGTTTTATGAATTGTTTTTGGATGCATGCCTACTTTAATTTGTTAATAGTTTGCCTATGTATTCAAATGTTCTTTACATGTTCTTAGTAAGGACATAAATTATCCTTCAATAAGATATACCCATGTATATTTGGAGTAGCCATCAACAACGGTTAAAAAATAGTGCACACCGGTGAGTGAAATGGTTTTGTGAGGACCCCAAATGTTGCAGTGTATGAGAGAGAAATGATTAGACGTGGAAATTGAACTTGTTCCAAATAGAAGACGTGTTTGTTTGGCCATAGGACAAATATTGCAAGCTTTTTCATGAGAATAGGGAAATTTTAAGATGGTTTTTGATAAAAATTCTAACCGGCTTCGAGAAACGTGACCTAAACGTCAGATGCCACAAATTGGAAGAAATAGTAACAAGGTTACACAAGGGTTTGTTTTTGGAGAAAGATTGTTAAGTGGCCAATGCTACAAGGTAGTAAAGTCTCTAGGAGTTTAGACAAAATCGACGAACTGCCGGCAACATTGATTTGAGAAGCAATTGGCTGCCCAGTTCTCTGGTTGTCCGTGATGGAGATGATTTGTTGATATTGGGTATTAGAAAGCTATATACACCAAGTACAACGATTGTCTTTATTGAAGACAAGAACGTGAATAAAAAATGGATTGGAGGCTTATGGCTTGTCTCCATCCGAGCTTTGGTCGTTACACATGGCCGCACAATAAAATAAAAGAAAACAGTCGTTGTATATGTGCGAGGGAATCCAGCAACATAAGAGTGAAGGCAGAGCAGAGCAAGGGTTAACCCTGCTCTGATACCATGTAAAATTGGATCGATAAAGAAGATATTTGGCCAGGATGATTGCCCTGTTAATCATAGAATAGTTATATACATCAAAGAACCTATAAACTAGGAACTAATTTCTTTACGGCTATAAGGGAAAGAAAATAAGTCAAACAATTGTAACATGCACGCCTATTCTATTCCCTGATTGTAAAGGATTATGATTTCTTTCTAACTGAGGGTGGTTATGGACATTGTGGTAGGGTTGCCGTGTAGTTATGATGGTGGTTATGGTGGATGTGGCGGTAATTGTAGAGGGATGGTGATCGTAATTTTCATGGTAAAGAGGTGATAGAGCGTGGAGGTAGAAGTGGTGGTAGTGAACTGTAGCCATGGCAAAAAGGTGGCGGTAAAGATGGATCAAAGAGTAAAGTCAATTAAAATATTTGAGGGAGATGATAAATTTACTATTGCTTAAGTTCCATTTTAAAATCAACCGAGTCACCTTTTTAAAATTATTTTGTTTAGTTCTGAAATAATAGTTTGGGCCGAGAAGGGTTGATCCAAGGGTCATGGTTCTTAGCTCATTAAGTATCCTTTAAGTTAGTGGGCTTTTAGATAGTTGAACCACGTTTATCATAAAAACACTCATCTCTTTGGCAATCCTGAATTGCAGTATCGGTCATGAAAGCTTTAAAACAATTAAAACATGAGCTCATACCAACTGGCATAACCATGAGTAGCTTTGTCGGTGACAAGTTCCCAACCAAAGACGTTTAGCCCTTAGAAGTTACCATTACTGGCAGACCACACATAATAGCATTCTTTGTCGTCAATTCAAAGATCGAGTATAATGCTTTGCTCGACCAAGATTGGATTCATCAAACTTGCTGCATTACATTATCTTTATACCAAGTCTTAGTTTTTTAGGATGGAAATTCAGTTGTGGTTAACCCAGCCGATAGGCAACCATTTGAGCTTAACATGATCTAGGCTCTTTAATATGATGACAAGGTCGACTATATCACAATCCAATGGCTCAATGAAAATGGCCCACCCACCAAGATCTTTGTTAAGAAAGCTATCGAAGTAGGCACTGAAACCGTCCAACTGGATTATGCATGGCTTGGCCTGGTTGATTCTGCCATTTTTTTTTTTGAACAATTAAAAGTAGTACCTGCCAAACTTGAGGACAATCAGCCTGAAGATCAAGACGTTGGAAGAAATAAATGTAGGAATAGCCAACAACCTTCGACTACTTTTTATTAGTTCCTTGCTATCTCAGCCCTTGAAAGTCGAGCTTTGTAAATTACTTATTGAATACAAAGATTGTTTCGCTTGGAGCTATCATGAAATGCCTGGCCTAGAAAGGTCCTTAATCGAGCATGAACTTAAGATAAACAGAGATTGTAACCATTTCACCAACCTTGTGCAGACTCTTGATTAAAGTCTAGCTTAGCATCAAAGCTAAAATTGTTTGTTTGTTGAATGTTAGCTTTATTTAGATGGCTCGGTATGTGGAATGGCTGATGAACATTGTGCTAGGCATAGAGAAAAATGGCACGCTTCAGATTTGCATTGACTTTCACAATCTAAATTTGGCTACACTAGAAGATGAATATCTGATGCCAATTTTTTATTTGCTAATTTATGTTGTGACCAATCACGAGATTTAATCCTTTATGGATGGCCATGCTAGCTATAATCAAATTTTAATAGCCTAAACTAAAGTTCATAAAACAGCTTTTCGGTGTCCTGGAGCCCTCGGCACTTACGAGTATGTCGTGATGCTCTTCAATCTCAAGAATGTGGGTGCTACCTATCAACGTGTGATGAATGCAATTTTTCATGATCTTATTAGAACAATTTCTAAAGTCTACATTTATGATGTTGTGGTCAAATCCAAGAAATGCCAAGATCATTTGATGGACCTTCGACGAACATTTGAGCCAATACGCCAATATAGTTTGAAGATGAATTCCAAGAAGTGTGCTTTTGGGGTTTCAAGGAGGAATTTTCTAGGTTTTTTGGTCCATCAATGGGGGATAAAGGTAGATAAGAACAAAGCCATTACTGACACTCGTCACCCAACAACCAAAAAGCAACTTCAATATTTGCTTGGCAAGATCAATTTCCTCCATCGATTTATTTCTAATTCAGTCAGAAACATGAAAATATTTTCATCATTACTAAAATTGAAAGATTCAGACACGTTCGTTTGGCAAACGGAAGACCAATAAGCCTTTGATAAAATTAAAGAATGTTTACAAGTCTGCCTGTTCTGATGATTGTTGGAAATGTGCCCTAAAGCCAATCATATGATGATACTTTACGAACATTTCACATGTTAAACTAATCTAGTTTAATATAAAGAGCAAATATTATTGTTTAAAGCCGTCTCATATAAACGTTATATGCTTAAATGATAAGTCCAAGGAATATGTATTTGGGAGAATGTGTTCTAAAAAAGTTAGACTCATGAGACCATTCTCTTTTGTATACATATCTTTAAACGTTCCAGATTATAGGATTGCCATTTGGGCATTGACAGTCTGTTAAGATCAATACGTGCTATGTCTTCTCTTAGAGAGAGTGACTGGTCTCGAGTCATTGGTGTGATTGACACCAAGATAAGCATGTACGTGTTCAATAGAGAATGAGTCCACTGAACGAGATCAACGAGGAGTTCTCATACTCATGTCATATGAAAACTCATGTTGGGAAAACACAAAGTAGTCCTTTGACTTGAAGCATCATAGTTGTCTTGTGGTTAGGTCCTTGATCTTTGACTATATCAAAGTCACTCCGTCAAAGGGTGTCCACAACATAGTTGGGGTTAAGCCATTTAGCCATAGAGGCAAGTGAATGCACAACAAATGATCTCTAACTTTCAAACCATTTGAGGGAGAATACTTTATGATATGATTAAGAATCCTCTAGCCAGAATATGAATGAGATTTAGGAAGTCATTCCAAATCACATTCAAGGTAATCATATAAGTAAGAGAATCACATTGGATAGTAGACATGAATAAACTATCAAACCAAACAATGTGGTCAAGAGTATTGTATTAGAGAAAGACTGTATTGCATTGTAATCCTAAACTGAATAGGTTCTCCACCTTTTCTGATTAGCTTGGGTAGCTATGACATACTACTAGGTGTCACTCATGGTTTGTGGAGGCCTTAAAGGTGTATAATCACTAAAGGGAGAATTGAAAGTATGTTTCAATTCACAATCGATTTGAAGAGTTCTAATTGCCCACTGCCTTGCTAAAAGGAACCTAATGGATCATACTTCGTGTAAGGTAAAGATTGAAGAAACAATGAAGATGAGTAAGGATAATTAAATGGTTTAAATTATTTATGGCTATGATTAATTAATATGTTAATTAATTAAATGAATAAGTTCATTTTAGCTTTTGAGTAATTATTGGACCTCAAGGCCCATTGGGCTTAGAACCGTCAAGCTCATTAACTTAAGTTGTATGACAACTTAATGACCAAAGACTCATAAGGGCCCAAATAGCCCAAAGCCTTTAGAAGGCCGGCCATATCATGAATGAAAGGGTTTTGGTTCTTTTTGTCACTTAAGTCAAGTGACTATATAAAGGACTTTATAGCCAAAATTCATTAGGGTTCTATCTTGAGGAAATTGGAGAGAACAAAAGCTCTATTTTTCTCTCTAGGTGGCCGGCCCCCTTGGAAGGGATTTACCAGTATGAATCCTCCTCCAAGGTCACTTATCTCTTCTTGAAGTCCCTCCTTGGTGTGGAAACTTAGAAGTTCCCTTTCTTGGGAACTTTGAGAATCCATTCAACCATCCCTCTCCAAGAAATCCATGAAGCCAAAAAGTAAGGATGAAGGCCCTTTCTCTTGGGTGATTAGCCTTTGCTTATGCAAAGAGGATTCAACAAAGGTATAATATTTCTCAACTCACTTTGTTCTTGAGTTGAGTCTTGGTTCACCACAACTACTAGGCCTTGAATTTCATGGGTAAAGTTTTGTTATTGAGTGCATACAAGCATGATCCCACCTTTTAATTGTTAATTGCATGCATATATTTTGCTCAAATGAACTTGTTTTCACAAATATTTCCTTCAATGAAGCCCAAACAGGGAAAACCCTTAAAGTTGTATATCTCAGTGACAGGTGAATCAATCGATTGTTTGTTAGCTCAAGACAATAAAAGCAACTTGGAACAAGCCGTGTTCTACCTTAGCAGAAATCTTAACTCAGCTGAAGTCAATTACACTTCCATTGAAAGGTTTTGTCTCACTTTGTTTTTGTGGCGACTAAACTGCGACAATACATGTTGCCTTTGATGACTCAAATAATCGCCCAGATGTGATTCGGTATATGCTTACACAACCTATCATTAAAGCCCAAATAAAAAAAAAATAGACCATGGCCTTGTTGGAATTCACTCTTTAGTATGTTCCTCAAAAGGCGGTGAAAGGGCAAGCGTTAGTGGATTTCTTAGCACACTATCCTTCCCCTACGGTTCTGAAGGCTAAGAAGTAGATATCAGCATGGTTTAAATGTAGGACAATTTATAGACCATGTATTTCGATGGCTATAGTAATGAGTCTTCAGTAGGAGTTGATATCGCCATTCAATCGCTTGAACGTTGACGTTGGTTGTTTCCTTTCAAAATTGGCTTTGAATGTACTAATCATTTGGCGAATAAGAGGCTCATGGGCTCATTCTTGGGCTACTTCACGATCTTAAGGCAACTTGAGTTATCGTCTTTGGTGATTCGGAGCTTGTGATTAACCAAATTAAAAGCATTTTTCATTGCTAGCTTTTTATCATATGGTCGGTGCCTTTGTATTTTAGAAAAAGAAATGGAATGGATCAACATATTTACAAGCTCCAACATAAACATGTCACCGTAAAAGTTAACGGGCTACCAAACTTATCAACTAGGGCTATTAAATTCAAATAAGGATTCTCTCCGGACCCTCCAATCACATATGTTCATCGTATATTGTACAATCATAAATCATTATAAATTTTTTATTTAAAATTAAATATAAACAATACCTGACAAAAACTAGCCGCATAATATATAATAAACGGATGTGATTAGAAGATCTTCAGATTCATCTGGAGAGTATCCTCTTTCATTAAATTCAAGCAAGGTTTTTGCACATTGTGGATGCTTGCCTAGTCGTCTGACACCTTCCTCTTTACCTAGTTTACTAAAGCCGTCTGACATCTTGCCCTTTTACTAACTTGCTAAAGCAATATGATACTATCCTTCCCCTAGTTTGCTAAAACGGAAAGAGATCTTATCCAGATTTTTTCCTTCAAAATTCATGGATCAAATCATCTAGATCCTTTAAATTTGATCCAATAATAAAAAATTATTATAACTTTTAAAAGTTTTTACTAATTTCTTTGTTTTTAGTCGTTAGATCAAATTTCATGAACTCAATTTTAAGAACTCAAATTACTTGATCCGTGAATTTTAGAGAAAGAGATCCGAGGAGGATTTCTTTCCTGCCAAAACTATATATGAAAAGGTTTTTCCATTTTTTCTCGTTTTTGTAATTGATGACTAAAGCTGAGTGGGGACCGCAATGCATAATGTCGCATGGGTTCCCTGACACTATTCATTTATCTAATGTCATGCTAAAGCCAACTGACGACTACCATCCCTACTTTTACTAAAGCCAACTGACGACTAACTCTCCACTTTTACTAAAGCCAATTGACATTTCAAAACTGTTTGTGTGTGTGTGCATATAAGGTAAATTACAAAAACTATCTTAATTATTGGATTATTAACAGTTTCATACCTCGTCTTTAAAAAGTTTTAATGTCATACCTTATCTTCGAATTTTGTTGCAATATCATACTTTCGTCAGTTGTCTGTCAATTCCTTTGTTAAATGCTGACGTGGCATAAGACGAGCCCATTTTTTATTAAAAAATTAAAATTATAAATTAATTAATTAATTAAAAAAAAACACTAAACTAAACCCAGATTCCATCACCCACCCTCGAAACCCCATCCCTTTCATCATCTTCCCCATCCATCCCCCCACCTTATCCCTCCCTGCACCCATCCTCCACGCACCCACTTCCCATCTTCGCCCCCAACTCCATCCCTTTTTTCTTTTTTTTTTTCTTTTTCTTTTTCTTTTCTTTTCTTCTTCTGGGTTTTAGGTTGGATAGGGGAGAAGGGGATGGGGTTCACACGCCCCGGGGGGTGTGTGAGATGCAAATTTTTTTTAATTTTAATTTTAATTTTTTAATATTTAGTTAATATTTAATTAATAGTTTTAATTTTTTTAATTTTTAATAATATTTTATTAATTTTTTTATAAAAGGTGGCCCCGCTTCATGCCATGTCGACATTTAACAGAGGAACTAACAGTAGACTTGTGACAGCCCGTCCCGGACTTTTAGTACCGTAGGGGTGAAATGACGGTTTTACCCCTAGTATGGTTTTTTCGTTGTGTGGTTGTTTTTGAGTTTTGATTGGTGGAGTTTGGACCACACACACACCCCTACACTCACCCTCATCCCTATCCTTGTCCCGAGTCCCTCTCTCTCTCTCTCCCTTTCCTATTCTTTTCGTACGGAGAACACCATAACCCTCAAGATCTTCACGGATCATGGAAACAAATTATATAGTTGTGCTCGTGAGGTCCTTAGGAGTTCAATCATACCCATTTCAGGTAAGGATACCTTCATTTTCACGTCGAACTCGGGATCCCTCGATTTGGTCACTGTTCATGCACACGTTAATTCTTGTGTTTTTGACAATTTCAAGCTTGTAGGAAGCTTGGTGAGGTCTTTAGGAGCCTTGGGGTGGTTCGTTTGAAGGTTTTGGACGTCGGGATCGTGAGTTGCAGATTTGGCCGGAGTTGGTGGTGTTTTCCTGGTGAGATTCCGTGGGTTTTAGTGCTTGAAAGTGGTATGGATTTGTTCCTCTTGTTGTAAGCTTCATTTTGGTACCAATTTTGTGAAATTTGGTTGAAAAATGAAGAAGATACAAAGTTTTGAAAATTTCCCGGTTTTCCAGCGCTGGCAACGGCGCCGGAGTTTGGCCGGAGAAGACGACGAAATATTCCGTCAGATTAGACGGAATATTACTAATGGCGTTAACAGTATCAATTAGATTTAACAGAATATTCCTGACGGCGTTAACTGACGCCATTAGTGTGCCAGGCACGTGCCTGCGCATGGGCGGCGCGTGTGGCCGTGCCTTGGCCGACGCGTGGGGGCACGTGCGGCGTTGAAAAATTATTTTTAAAATATGGGGATGTTCGTGAGGTTGAGTAAATCACATTAGTGTATTTATACACACCATTTGAGCATTGTATAAGAAGTTATTTCGTAATGTTGGTTATGTGCTTTAAAATTAACATATTTATAGTTGTTTCGCATATAGGTGAGACCTATCCCAAGGACGAGCGCGGTCACTCGAGGCAAGGGGTTACGACCCTTCTACATACCAGTGAGTGGGTTTTTGATTTTCCGTATATACCTATATACTTATGTTTTTCCTAGAAAATGAAATGAAACGTTTATACGTTTATACGCCATGCATTATGTTTGCCGTTGATTATGCATTTTTAGTTGCATATCTATATGAGTGTTGGTGCTGCGAACGCACAGGTAAATGTCAGGTAAGTTATGGTTTATGTTTATGCTCAGTAGTGATTTGAGATGCATAGAGAGCTCATAACCTGCACTCCCGGTGTTAGTGCTCCCGCCCAGAGTTAGGCACAGTCCTTCACGTGATGTTCACCTCCCACACCACACGCTCATCTTGGATCCAAGTTAGGTGCACAGTCCTGTCATACAGACCACTTTAGGTGGTTCCGACTCGTAGGTGACCCGCGATTATTCGCCTAGCCTTCAAGTGATCGTAGCACTTGAGCGTACTTATTATACACGCAGTCCTGTCGTACAGACCACTTTAGGTGGTTCTGACTCGTGTGCAGGTATAGTTAGTGAATTAGAGATTTGAGCTCTAGATTCAGCCGTACAGGTCACGTTAGGTGACTCCGGCTGACAGATTACATGGCATTGTTTGGCATTACCTGAGTACTTGCATTTTATTTTGAGGCATTTGGCATGGCATATTTCCGAGCATGATTTATATGTATGTATATATTATATTTTCTCGGAAATATACAGGTTTTACGGCGAGGGGTTAGAACTTTGTTTATGAAATGGTTTTTGAAAAGCTTTGTTTTTGCCCACTCACGCTTTCTGTTTTGCGCCCCTCCAGGTTCTAGTTTGGCTAACGCTTTTGGTGGCTCCCCAGAGGATTTTCCCGGCTTATTTGACAGATTATCACCAGTGTAGGACCACCCTCGGGTGTGTTTATTTAGTGTTGTTTCTCCCAGACTGCACTAGGTCTTCCTTGCTCTGAACTTTGTTTCTCACACTTTCGCTTGCACATATATATTATTACTTTGTGTACAGCTGGTTTTTATTTATTCGTACTTTTATTATTATTTTTAGGTTACGCACTGTGTACATGGCTACGTCACTTCCACGTGACGGCCAGCATGCCCTGATCTCGGTCGGGGTGTGTCACAACTGATGGAAGGTATGACATTGCAACAAATTTGAAGATAAGATATGACATTGAAACTTTTTAAAGACGAGGTATGAAACTGTTAATGACCCAATAGTTGAGGTAGTTTGTAATTTACCCATACATACATACATACATATATATATATATATATAACGACTACAAACAAGGTCCCACTTTAAAAGTTATAATAACTTCAGTCGTTCGATCAATTTTCAATGACACAGATTCTCTGATTTAGTGAATTAGGAGGAAGGGATTCGGAGATGATCCCTTTATATATATATATATATATATATATATATATGTATGTATTAAATTTCAATGATTCGAACCGTCTATTTTGTATGTCTCAATTTATTGATCAGCTTTGCAAAAATTCAATTCAATTCAAAACCATTTGCCTATTTAATTAATACGATCAAATTTTAATGTTTCTCAACAAAGTGTTCATCAATTTCCTTGAACCCAATTACATTCTTTAAATATTTTCGATTTGGCTCGTATTTTTGCAAGGATGATAATGAGGTACAACTTGAAAAACAGACGGTTCGAATCATTGAAGTTCAGTGTAATGTGGACCCCACAAATAATCTATTTTTTTTTTATAAAAAAAAATAGAGATCTCTTCTCATAAACCATCTCCAACCCTTGGAGTAAAACTTAAAATAACACACCCTGACCCAGAATGTTCACTTGGAGGGTGATGAACCTATAAAATGTAGTGATGTGGAAAATGTGAATAATTTTAAACCTAAAAGTGCCTAAATATAAGAGTGCGCTAGTGAGTGGGAATGAATCCATTTCACACGTGATGTCAGTGCATAAGTAAAATACAATAAAGTAGGATGAGAATTATACCATCGAAGGTAACCGCACTTATACCAAGATTTGCCAAGAATACTCATCGATATGAAAGTTCTGCTACTAGAATCGGGATGGGCGAAAAACAAGGGCGAGTGGGCTTGAAAATAAAGTTTTAATAAAACCTTTCTGAAAACATTATATAACCCATTGCCGTAAAAAAAGTATAGTTTCCAAAATATAAATACTACGTACAGTAAGAAAATACCTACCGTACCTTGCAAAATCTCAAGAATTCAATACGGCCCAATAATTCATACATGAACAGGACTGGGTGTAACAATGATATAGTTTCCAAAATAAGTGCATGATGTCTGTAATCGTATAATCTTGCATAAGCAAACATATCATATCGAGTGCTCATCGACACATGTTGACACACAAGTTTATGTAAAGATATTCTAACATGAACAGGACTGGGTATAACAATGATATACGCTATAGTACTACAATTACGTGATGACTAGCGCTATGTGCAGCACATATGAGTCCTAATTGCCTATAGCAATCTAGGACAGGATTGGCACCTAAAATGGATCCAAAGTGAGCGTACGGTGCAATGTGCACATACACGTGAAACACTGGCCCTAGTTCAGGCAAGTACTAACACCGGTGCAATAAACGATGAGCGAATAACGTATATAGTTATGCCATAGTGATTCGATAATTCTAGTCAACATATTATTATCCACGATCATAAATATAATTAAGACATCAATAATAATACGCATACCTGTGCATCCCATAGGATGTAACATAACGTCATAACTTCTACCAATGTGCTAAATCTTATAAATGTCACACTAATCTAGACGTATTTTGGAAAACTCTTTATGAAATGTATAATGGAAACTAACAATTATATATACTATACAAAAGAAAAGACCCAATCACAGATATTTGCGAAGTCGTAGTCGTTCGGACATGAGAAGCTGAAGTCTCCAATAGTAATCACACCTAAGCATAATATTAGGACCTGTTAGTAAAACTCCACCAAGACAATTAAATTTGGGAAATGGAGTGTGGATTTGGAATCAGAGCATCGAAATACGCTAAGGAGGGTCCCTGACAAATTTTGTAAAAATCAACGAAAAATCAACGGTCAACCCTAAAAAGTCAACCGAGACGCCCCAGTGGTCAACTACATTAAAACTTTAGAATTTCACTAAATGGATGATAAAAATGGATTCGGGACATCAGAATTAGGCTAGAAGGGTTTTCGAGAAATTTACTAAAAAGTCAACACGAGGAATATTCCAGAGAATATTCCTGAATTTTCTAAGCCCATTTTGGAATTGGGCTGGGCTGAAACATTGGCCCAAAGGTTTAGACCAGTTGGGCTAAGGATTTTGGACCAGGTTTTTAGGCCTAAGGCCCTTTTTTTAATTTTTTTTATTATTCTTTTGTCCTTCTTCTTTAGCCGGTTTTGGCCAAAAAACGGCTCGAAAACCGTCGGGTCTTTGCCGAAAAACTAAAAAAGTTTGCTCAAGTTGGTTTCTGCACCAGATCGTAACCAAATCATGTGTATAACTCGTAAGATCGACTTAAAAAGTCAAAGAAGAAAAGATCGAAGGTCTTTCGAGTCTTACCTCAATCGAAAAATCTAAGCACTCACCCAAGTTCTCCATCTTCTGTTTCTCTAGTTTGCGTGCATGCCTGGGGGTTTATTTTGAATCTCTGCGCTCGGGGAAAGAGATGTGGAACAAGGTGATAGTTGGGGTTGTGGTGGCAATGCTAGTCGGAGTGGGAGTGTGCCGGTGATGGTCTCGGCACTAATGTTTGCAGAGGGAGAGAGAGCTGAGGAAGAAGATGGAGAGAAGAAAAAGTGTCTGAAATAATTAAGAAGGGAAGCCATGCGGAAGAGAGGGAGTGATGACTTGGTGTGATTGTGGCTCCCACGAGCTAAATATACATTAACATAATATTTAAAATATTCAAACAGAAAATATTAAAATAATAACATAATCATTTCGAAAAATATGTAAAATATAAAATAGTACTTTTTCACAAAAGTATTTCTTGGATTCGTAGCTTCGTAAAATTTTCATTGTAACTCCAATTTCGATTTCGCTTGCGCCAACAGGTTCGTACTGTCAAGTACTTCGGGAGTATGGTAAAGTAATAGCTCAAACACGTCACAACTAACAGTCAACTAAAGTCCATAATCTCACCTCTAGGGCATTTTCGTCAATTCACGTTTTTAAAATTAATAAAATCGTAAAAGTAGGGGCGGGTTATCACAATCTACCCACCTAAAAAAAATTTCGTCCCGAAATTTGAAACCAGTTGCTATACATAATAGTGAAAAGACAACAGAAAATTAACTATGTGAAGAAGATATCAAGTTAGAGCGGTTGTGTAAAAGAGAATGTCATTTTGTCGCGATCAGATTGCAATGATTCCTCTTTTATGCCTCTAAACTCATACTTTTCTTCTCCTTCAGTACAATACTATAATATGATATTTCTTATAAAAATATAAAGTCGAAAGTATTTTCATATGTATAATAACATCCCGTCATAATACACACATAAATAATAATGTAAAGTTAAAATAATTGTATTGAAATTAAAACTGAAAATAGAAAGTTTTCCAGCTACGCAATCGTAGCGTCACATACTTCGAGATTAAGCGTGTAGTATCTTTGGGTTAAGCCCAAACAACAAATAACTAATTAAATAAGCAAATACAAATGCTAACGTTAAAGTGTTGGAAGTATGCCCACAAAGCCACTCATTTGATGTAATAGCTTTTTGGAATACTTATTGTGTTAAACTTTTATATGTTTAATAGAAGGGCAAAGCTTATTGTTAATCACTATTTATAGTATCTTGTGTTTAAGCAATAAGGGAATCCAAGGAATGTATTTGATCTAAGAGACAAGTGATTTAAGTTAGTTAAATTAACGAGACCTTTCTCTTATGTTCATTCCTAAAACGTTCCTAGCCATAGGATTGCCAATTGGGCATTGACAATCCGCTAAGGTTAGTATGTGTTATGTCGACTCAAGCGTGAGTATGAACTAGTCTCAAGTCATTTGGTGTTGGACACTAAGGCAAACACATAGGTGCTCGAAAGAGTAATCGAGTACACTGAACTACGATCAAACAAGAGTTCGAACATACATGTCATGTGAGAACTCAATAGTTGCAATATGCAAAGTAGTCCTTTGACCTGAGGCATCATTGATGTCTAATGGTTAGGTCCTTGATCTTTGATTATGTCAACGGCATTCCATTGGAGTGTCCACGGCATTGTTGGGGTCAAGCTATCTAGTCATGTAGGCATATGAATGTACAACAAGGGATCTCTAACCTTCCATGATGGAAGGAGAATACTCTAAGATATGATTCGAGAGTCTTTGGCCAAAGCATATGAATATGACTAAGGAAGATGTTCCAAATCTTATTCGATTGAATCATATAGAGAAGTATCACATTGGATAGTAGACATGAAACAAACTATCACTTAAACAATGTGATTAAGAGTATTGTATTAGAGAAGGACCGTATTGCATTGTAGTTGTAACTGGATAGGTTCTCCAACCACTTCTACTTAGCTTGGGTAACCATGACATGCTGCTAGGCGTCACCCATGGTTTGTGAAAGCCCTAAAGATTAGCAAACACTTATTTAAGGGAGAATTGAAATGTGGTTTCAATTCACAATCGATCGTTAAGAGTAACATCGCCCACTACCTCGCTAATTGGAACCTAATGGATCGTACACCGAGTAAAGATATAAGTGAAGAAATTATATGAAATGGATAAGCAATTAAATGGTTTAATTGAAGAATGGTCAAGATTAATTAAATAGTTAATTAATTATACGAAACGTTCGTATTGGGCGTTTAAGTTAGTTTTGGGCTTCGGGACACAAAAACGTTTTGGCCCACAAGGCCCATTATGTTTAAGTTGTATGACAACTAAAACAAAATGGGCAATTAAGCCCAAATACATTAAATGGCCGGCCATAACCTTCAAGGGTAGTGAACTTGGCTTAATTGCAAGTTTGCCACTCCATTGTGAGGTGGTATAAATACATCTTTATAGCCATTTCACCCTAAGGGGTTTCTAATTGAATTTGGGTGAAACCTATTCTCTCATTACCTTAGGTGAGGAACATCTAGCAATCTTTCTTACCTAAGTCATCCATTTCATCTTCACACAACATCTTTGGTGTGGAGACTTAGAGACACCAAACTTTTGGTGTTTTGGAGAACTAATCCTCAAATCCTCAAAGAAGAAAAGGAGCACTAAAAGGGAGGAAATCACAAGGAAGATTCAAGGAGCAAGGAGGTGACTTGAAGGCCCTCCACTTGGGTGAATCCCTTGTGCAATCAAGGATGAGCTTCAAGGGTAAAGAATCTCTAAATTCTTATTCTCTTTAATTTTGTTAAAGAGTCTTATGGTTCACCATATACTAGGCTTTGAAAGTCATGGGTTTTATGAATTGTTTTTGAATGCATGCCTACTTTAAAGAGTTATTAGTTTGCATATGTATTCAAATGTTCTTACATGTTCTTAGCTAGGACAAAATTTTTCCTTCAAGTGGTATCAGAGCCTAGGCCTAGTTTATGGTGGATCCTTTTGGGTTTTGTGATTTTTCATATTTTGTGATTTAAGTGTTGTAAATGTTACAAGCTTTGTTCTTGCTTTGAATATAAATTTTACTTGAAAATTTAGCATCTCAAATGTTGTAGATGTATTTCATTAAAGCATGAATAATGGAACTAAAAGTTGGTGCCAAGTGTTTTGGGAATTTCGGCCAAATCCAAAGGGTGATTTTTTGGGTTCATGTTAGGCTTGTTAAAATGGTTTTAAAGTGCTTTTTGGAACCCCTAAGTACCCTAGGATAATAACCCTCTTTTGAGTTGTGAAAATTTGAGTTTTGATGGAAGAAAACATCCATGGTGCTATTATGAGTTTTCATGTATGTTCTTCATATTTCTTGAAGTTCTTATCAAGAACAAAAAGTTTTGAAGTTTTGATTCAAAAGTTTTATGTTTTACATAAAGTTTTGATTATTAGTTGATGGGTGATGATTATGTCAAAGATATATTTTTGAATATTAGTTAATGGATGATGTTTGTTGGTAAGAAATGATTAAATGGTTTTAATTATATCAAAGGTATATTTTCTTTTCAAACCATCCCCACTATCTTTAATCTCACCCACCAAAATCCACTTACAAAATTTTATTGTATCAAAAACTCAATATATCTATGAATGGCCGGCCACCCCTCTAGTGGGGTGCTTTTGTGCAATTAAATAAAGTTTTGATACTTTTGTGTATTTGTATTATGGCCCAAAAGTTTGTGTTTTTGCAAAATGGCCCAAATAGAATGAGAACAAAAATTGTTTTGTCTCTTTAATGAGAATTGGATTTTCATTATATTTAGTTCCATTTAAATCAATTCTATGGATCCAAAAACCAATTGTTTAAAGTTGCTTTCGTAGTTAATTTAGTTAATTAAGAAAAGGGTGATTATGAACCAAAGGCCTCGATAATTGAGCTATGTGATTGGCCGATTTACATTATGAATGCTTGGGTTTTAAGTAATGTAGATATGAATGTAATTTGATTAGTTCAAGTTGTTGTAAAGGGCATAAGCCCATTATTTGTGTTGTAAAAGGGCATAAGCCCTTCTTATTATTTCATGAATTCCTCTTTTATTATATGTATGCAAATTGGAATAGTTGGGTCCAACGCCCAATAGGAAATAACGGTTTAATTGGATTAAACGCGTAACTAAAATCAACAACTATCTACCTTAAACCCAAGATCCAACACAAGGCTCGTGTTGGATCAAATCAAACGGTTCATAATCATCCTAAAACCTAATATGACTATATAGTCCATATGAGGATGCAATGCGTTCGTTAGTAGTTCCATATAGTCTCGCTTGTTTCAACGAAACAGTGGGAGTATTATATGCTACTAAATCATATTAACTTGGACCAATAGTTATGATAGGGCCATGTTCTTTTAATATGATTAAAATGTTTTGATGTAGCCCAAAACTACTCCCTCAAACGAATATTAAGTTGATAAACGAGAGATGTTTTGAACATTTCTTCGTAGGCCTTCCATCGTGGTGGGCTCCAATCGTTTGTGACTTGTACACCGGCTTCACCCTATCATGGGGGAGTACAAAGTGCATGCTTACACTCAGGAGGAGTCCATAAACATATGATGAGGTAAGTGTAGGCAACGAGGATGGCCGATATCATATCATTGTGAGGCTATTCTTGAACCCCTTCATGAACTAAAGCATGGTGGGAATAACTTAACTAAGTGCAATGGTGCCGATATCGTATCATCGTGAGGCCACATTCTCTAGAGGCCAAACTAGATGGGTAATTACAAACGTTGTAAATGAGTAATGCGTTATTCTCTCATCATTATTTTTGCTAACCGATATCGTATCATCGTGAGGTGGGCTTGGTAATGGTGAGTCTCCCATACCCCGCTAAGAGTTCAATATAACTCTCGAATTCCATTGAGGGATGTGGAGTTTGCCAAAAATAGTGGGTGATACTATTTGATTCAAGACCCAATCAAGTAGATTAATAAACAATCTAATACGATTTCTGTTATGTTATGTAGTTAACGACATGCCTAAAATACTACCCACCATTATACTTGACAAAATGGCCCAAGACTTTTTCCTTGCATATCTCTCGGATGATTTCACTAAGTTTATTGTAAACTATAAAGTGAATAGATTCGATCATACTTTTAACGAGATGATTGACATATGCTGTAAATTTGAAAGATGTTTCAAAAAGGACAGTGGGAGTAAGAATGCAAAAACAAGGAAAAGGTTTCTTAAGAAGAAGGCAAAGAAATCCAAAGGAACATGCTTTCATTGTGGAAGGGATGAACGTTGGAAGAAGAAATACAGGGTGCGCATTGCGAGCATTATGACACGAACTTTTGAAGAGACTATTTCGGTCATAGAAAGTGCTTTTACAGTGAGCTCCAATTCCTGGATATTTGATTTAGGCGCTAGTCAACATATCTGTAATACGATGCAGGGACTAGTAGGGAGCAAGACACTGCGCAATGGGGAGATTGTTGTGCGAGTTGGGAACGGCGCCAAAATCTCTGCAAAAGCAATAGGCACCTACATGCTTAACCTACCCTCTGGGGAAGTCCTGGAACTTAAAAATTGTTTATATTTTCCTTCATGTATAAAGAATTTGATTTCTATCTCTAAGCTTTTACGAGATGGGCACTC
The DNA here is from genome assembly GCF_019419815.1 of Pyrus x bretschneideri. Taxonomy (NCBI): domain Eukaryota; kingdom Viridiplantae; phylum Streptophyta; class Magnoliopsida; order Rosales; family Rosaceae; genus Pyrus; species Pyrus x bretschneideri. The sequence goes on along the minus strand of NW_025999823.1, from coordinate 1,666,831 downwards.
AGTATTGTTTGACAAAATGAGTTGCACTTTATACTTGAACGGTCGTATTATCTCTCATGGTAATATGATAGAGGGACTTTTTCACCTAGAGACGAATAGTGGGATGCACTGTATTGAAAGCGGGAATACCTCAAAACCCAAAAGGGCTAGAGAAGAAGTTAACCAAGAAAGGATGTGGCATCTTAAACTTGGACATGTGAACCTTGAAAAGATTCGCAAGATGTCGAAAGACGGATATGTCCGCCCATTAGGTAATGACCAGATGGGTACTTGTGAATGCTGTTTGAAAGGGAAGATGACCAAATCTCCATTCACTGGGAAAGGAGAGCGTGCCACTGAAATTCTAGGGTTAATCCACACTGACGTATGTGGACCTATGTCTACTACGTCGAGAGGAGGCTTCTCCTACTATATCACATTCACCGACGATCACTCTCGGTTTGGCTATGTGTATCTTATGAAGTACAAGTCAGAATCCTTTGAAAGGTTCAAAGAATTCAAGAATGAAGTTGAGAAGCAAACTGGGAAACAGATAAAGATCCTAAGATCAGATCGAGGGGGTGAATATCTGAGTAATGAGTTCCTAGATTATCTCAAAGAGTGTGGAATAAAATCACAGTGGACTCCACCGGGAACTCCACAACTTAATGGAGTTTCTGAAAGGAGAAATCGAACCTTGATGAACATGGTTCATTCTATGATGAGTTCTGCTGATCTGCCAGTAACATTCTGGGGATACGCTCTATATACAGCAGCTTACTTGCTTAATAGAGTACCTTCCAAATCAGTTTCACAAACGCCCTATGAGATATGGCATGGAAGAAAGCCAAGTCTTAATCACATTAAGATTTGGGGTTGTGAAGCATATGTCAAGAAGCTTGAAGATACTAAGCTTGAAGCGAGATCAGAAAGGTGCTATTTTGTGGGATATCCTAGAGAAACTATGGGATATGAGTTCTACCATCCTGACGACCAGAAAGTCTTTGTCGCCAGAACTGCTAAGTTTCTAGAGGACGAATTTGTTCTCAAAGAAACTATAAGTAAAACGATGGAAATTAATGAGATTAATGATGAACCACAAACAAGCACTCGACATGTTGACAACCCTGTTCCTGAACCCCTAGCTCCACGTAGATCTGAACGGGTCAATAAGCCACCTAGGAGGTATGGCTTAGACAATGACTTTGCGGAATTGCACCTTCTAGGTGACAATGACACAAAGGAGGATCCTAGAGACTACAATGAAGCAATGTCCGACATTGATTCAAAGAGATGGCATGAGGCCATGAAATCCGAGATGGATTCCATGTATCAAAATCAGGTCTGGACTCTTGTAGACCCTCCAGAAGGTATAGTACCTGTTGGAAATAAATGGGTATTCAAGAGGAAGATAGGCGTTGATGGGAACGTGGAGACTTATAAGTCTAGACTAGTAGCCAAGGGTTACAGGCAACGAGAAGGGATTGACTATGAAGAAACTTTCTCTCCTGTAGCCATGATTAAGTCCATTCGGATTTTGCTTGCTATAGCTGCGTACCATGATTATGAAATCTGGCAAATGGACGTGAAGACAACCTTTCTGAACGGCTACCTAGAGGAAGAGCTTTATATGGCTCAACCTGAAGGTTTCGTGTCCAAGTCTGAAAAAACTAAGGTATGCAAGCTTCAGAGGTCCATTTATGGACTTAAGCAAGCCTCCAGGAGCTGGAACATTCGTTTTGATACTGAAATCAAATCGTTTGGTTTTACTCAAAACGAAGACGACAATTGTGTTTATCAAAAAGTCGTTGGGGAAGCAGTTGTATTCCTAGTGTTATATGTAGATGACATATTACTATTCGGGAATGACACTGCAGTACTTTCTTCTGTAAAAGTGTGGTTGTCCAAAACCTTCCACATGAAAGATTTAGGAGATGCATCTTATGTACTTGGGATAAAGCTCTATCGTGATAGATCTAGAAAATTAATTGGATTATCCCAATCTATGTACATTGATAAGGTGCTAAGTAGGTTCCAGATGGAACAATCTAAGAAAGGTCTTCTTCCTGTGAGACATGGAATTCACCTTTCTAAGTCCATGGGACCTAAAACTCTTGAAGAGATACGGCAAATGAATATTATTCCTTATGCTTCCGCCATAGGAAGTCTCATGTATGCCATGATATGCACAAGGCCTGATATCGCATATGCTGTGAGCATTACTAGTCGATATCAATCTAACCCAGGATCAGAACACTGGGCAGCTGTCAAGACGGTTCTTAAGTACTTAAGAAGAACTAAGGACATGTTCCTCGTTTATGGAGGAGCATCAGAGTTGCGAGTGGAAGGCTATACAGACGCAGATTTCCAATCTGACGTCGATGATAGAAGTTCCAACTCCGGATATGTATTCACTCTGAATGGTGGGGCTGTCAGCTGGAAAAGCAAGAAACAAAGTGTAATTGCTGATTCCACGACAGAGGTTGAATATGTCGCTGCAGCTGAAGCCGGCAAAGAAGCGTTCTGGATGCAAAAGTTCATCACTGAACTTGGAGTGGTTCCAACCATTACGTCACCAGTAACTTTGTACTGTGATAATAATGGGGCGATAGCTCAAGCCAAGGAACCCAGGGCACATCAAAAGAACAAGCATTTTGATAGGCGCTTCAATATCATTAGAAGATATGCTGCCGAGGGGAAAGTCAACATCCTCAAAGTTGCTTCAGCCGATAACGTAGCAGATCCACTAACAAAGCCAATGTCTCAAATCCAACTTGACCGCCATATGGAAAAGATGGGTATTAGATACATGGGAGGATGGCTTTGAGTGCAAGTGGGAGATTGTTGTAAGTATGCCCACAAAGCCACTCATTTGATGTAATAGCTTTTTGGAATACTTATTGTGTTAAACTTTTATATGTTTAATAGAAGGGCAAAGCTTATTGTTAATCACTATTTATAGTATCTTGTGTTTAAGCAATAAGGGAATCCAAGGAATTATTTGATCTAAGAGACAAGTGATTTAAGTTAGTTAAATTAACGAGACCTTTCTCTTATGTTCATTCCTAAAACGTTCCTAGCCATAGGATTGCCAATTGGGCATTGACAATCCGCTAAGGTTAGTATGTGTTATGTCGACTCAAGCGTGAGTATGAACTAGTCTCAAGTCATTTGGTGTTGGACACTAAGGCAAACACATAGGTGCTCGAAAGAGTAATCGAGTACACTGAACTACGATCAAACAAGAGTTCGAACATACATGTCATGTGAGAACTCAATAGTTGCAATATGCAAAGTAGTCCTTTGACCTGAGGCATCATTGATGTCTAATGGTTAGGTCCTTGATCTTTGATTATGTCAACGGCATTCCATTGGAGTGTCCACGGCATTGTTGGGGTCAAGCTATCTAGTCATGTAGGCATATGAATGTACAACAAGGGATCTCTAACCTTCCATGATGGAAGGAGAATACTCTAAGATATGATTCGAGAGTCTTTGGCCAAAGCATATGAATATGACTAAGGAAGATGTTCCAAATCTTATTCGATTGAATCATATAGAGAAGTATCACATTGGATAGTAGACATGAAACAAACTATCACTTAAACAATGTGATTAAGAGTATTGTATTAGAGAAGGACCGTATTGCATTGTAGTTGTAACTGGATAGGTTCTCCAACCACTTCTACTTAGCTTGGGTAACCATGACATGCTGCTAGGCGTCACCCATGGTTTGTGAAAGCCCTAAAGATTAGCAAACACTTATTTAAGGGAGAATTGAAATGTGGTTTCAATTCACAATCGATCGTTAAGAGTAACATCGCCCACTACCTCGCTAATTGGAACCTAATGGATCGTACACCGAGTAAAGATATAAGTGAAGAAATTATATGAAATGGATAAGCAATTAAATGGTTTAATTGAAGAATGGTCAAGATTAATTAAATAGTTAATTAATTATACGAAACGTTCGTATTGGGCGTTTAAGTTAGTTTTGGGCTTCGGGACACAAAAACGTTTTGGCCCACAAGGCCCATTATGTTTAAGTTGTATGACAACTAAAACAAAATGGGCAATTAAGCCCAAATACATTAAATGGCCGGCCATAACCTTCAAGGGTAGTGAACTTGGCTTAATTGCAAGTTTGCCACTCCATTGTGAGGTGGTATAAATACATCTTTATAGCCATTTCACCCTAAGGGGTTTCTAATTGAATTTGGGTGAAACCTATTCTCTCATTACCTTAGGTGAGGAACATCTAGCAATCTTTCTTACCTAAGTCATCCATTTCATCTTCACACAACATCTTTGGTGTGGAGACTTAGAGACACCAAACTTTTGGTGTTTTGGAGAACTAATCCTCAAATCCTCAAAGAAGAAAAGGAGCACTAAAAGGGAGGAAATCACAAGGAAGATTCAAGGAGCAAGGAGGTGACTTGAAGGCCCTCCACTTGGGTGAATCCCTTGTGCAATCAAGGATGAGCTTCAAGGGTAAAGAATCTCTAAATTCTTATTCTCTTTAATTTTGTTAAAGAGTCTTATGGTTCACCATATACTAGGCTTTGAAAGTCATGGGTTTTATGAATTGTTTTTGAATGCATGCCTACTTTAAAGAGTTATTAGTTTGCATATGTATTCAAATGTTCTTACATGTTCTTAGCTAGGACAAAAATTTTCCTTCATAAAGAACCTACTTGTCCACTTACTTAACGTACACAACGAATAAATTATTGAAATTACGGTATGCGGCCCGCCATATCAACAGCTCATTGTTGTCCCAATAAGGCCTGGTTTGGTACTGAGGTGATTCTGAAAAAAGCTGGTATCAAAAAAAGCTGGGAGTTGTTTTTGTGTTTGGTAAACATTCAGCGTCAGCTTTTTTTCACAGTTTTGGGTGAAAAAAGCCAAAATCAAGAAGCTACAAAACCCAGCTTTGAAAAACCGGCTTTTTTTTCACATCTGTTTTACATAAAAGTTTACCAAACACTATAATACTGCTTTTTTTTTTCAAAAGAACATTTACAAAAAAGTTTACCAAACACTCTACTGCTTTATTTCACAGCTGCTTATTCTTACAACACAGCTGAAGCAACTTTTTTTCAAAGCACATCAATACCAAACCAGCCCTAAGTAAGTAACAGATTCTCGAGGGTGCAATATTACCATCTTGCCCTTCATTGGGAAATACATATAAATTGTCTGATTAACGCCTCGATTGCACTCACGTACTACCTTCTTAGGTGGTAAGGTCAATAGCACACAAATTATTTATATCGTAAATTTGATTCTTCGATATACCTGTTCGCAGAATTCTTCTGTCAATCATGTATTAGGTATAAAATCTCTACGCCAAATCTTAAATGGTGCCATACACGTAAACGAAATAGTAACCATAGTTACACGCAACTCTAACAATAAAAATAAATAAAAAGTCTGTTATGACCATACCAAATCTGCAAAATGAACAAAACTTAACATCTACACTAAGGCCTGAGTAGTTCGTTGAGACTAACCATTAGTTTAAAGGTGAAATGTGGTACTGGTATAAACTTAGTACACATGGCCTTCAAAAAAAACTACCAAAGACTTGGAAGTAAAACGCACATCACAATGAGATACAATAGTAGCATCTACACGATGTAGTCGAACATTGTAATTCACATATGCCTTAGTAAGTAGACTCATTATGAATTTTCTCTGGGGTTTAGCGAAAAACTATGTTGAGAAGGCTAAGAGAACACTCAAGAATTTGAGGGTCAAACCAAGTCCATCAAATATAGAATACTAGGTAACTGGAATAAATAAATGACATCTCGCAACAACGGTAGCTTCTGGAATATTCAATCACTCATGGTAACGATTCGTTCAATAGAGTATTTGTTGGGTGACTGAAGAATTAATGGTCATAACTAAATTTCAATGTCTGAGCGATTCTTCGAAACAGTTTACCCACCTCAAAATAACATGAAGTGTATAAGAGTAGACACAAACCTAAGGTGATTGGAATGTCTTCTAGCACAAAGAGGTGAATATGGAATCATGGTCAGAGTAGAGGCTGATCGAAATGTCAAAAAATATAATAATTTCAAGAATGAGGAATTTTACTAAGTGGTCTAAACGTAGTCCCTCTGGGCAACTGAAAGTGAGTTGACTTGTCAAGTCGGCTAGTAATCATCGAACATTATCATATTCGCCACATGTACGAGATGCGTCATACCGGAAGCTTATGGTGATATTTCCTTATCTCTCTTTAGATGTAGAAAGTGATTATAACCACTCGAACGATTTCTTGAGGATTTGTAAGTAATGTCATATCAATATGCGAAGAAAAACACTATGGCCGAGAAATCGCTAACAAATTGTCGATGAAATCGACAAGACCAAGAATGTCTCGCATTTCACAACACTTTGTGAAAATTCCAACTTTCTTCCGCTACAACCTTTTTGGAAAAAAAAAAGAATATCGTCCATTGAGAGCACGTCTCCCAAGAAAGGTACCTGCTCTAAACAAGTTAACATTTGAAGAATTTGGTATAAAGCTGACTGTCAGTGTTTAGAGAATTTAATCTCATTGCTGGGATAGGTGAGAAAGTCATCTGTAAGACTACTACAAATTCATCAGGCTATGGAAGAAAACTAGGGCTCAAGAAGTTTATCGACAAAACCAACAATTTGAAATATGGGTATTAATGGTTTTAATCATCACCTGATTGAGTTGCTAAAATCTAGGTATGATCTTAAGATTCAATCTTTCACCTTCACAAATAGGTTTGAGGTTCCCTAGAAAAGGTGTTTGGTTGGATAAATTCCTAATTGGTAAGTTTTCGTAACTAAGTTTTGTCGATGATGTAGGAGTTGTTCGAAAAGATGCAAGGAAAGCTAGTGTAGTACGAGAAAGTGGATTGATGGTGTACTTCACTTAACCATTTGGTGATATCCCGGGTAAAATTTTGAGAAATGACGCTAGAGATATAAGTCCTTGAAACATACCATACTACTATACGCCACGTGTTACTAGGTGTTCACAATTCTCAATACTCAATTCACTCTTATAGTGAAAATTTAATTTATACTTTGATTTTACTGTCTACCTGTGGAAGTGATCGAAAAGATGGCTAGTCGAAGAGGTTTTGTTTACCTAGATGGGTGATAAGGTAAAAACAACCATTAGTTTACTGTCCTAATACAAGGCTTGCTCCTAAATTTCTTCGGCTCAGGTAGTCACTGTTAATCATTCTATCAGTCGTGTCACTAATTAATGCATTTATGATACTTTTGATAGTTTTGATATTGTTTGTTGCCCTGAAACTGTGAACCGGTGTTCTAGCATAAAGGTATCATTCCCATCTAAATACTATCTGATATCAGAAATCATACCACCTTAATACTGACAGTTCCTGCATATCGGACAGTATTGTCAATTAGTAGCGCCACCATAGGCTGATTACAGGTTAGAGCCCGCTGAAGTAGATGGTTGCTAACACATTTTTCATGATTCGACATTTAGGTTAAAGAACCAAGAATGCTTACATCATGCGTGTAATGAACGCAATACTGCCCAAACTTATGCTCTGATACCAAACTGACACACCCCGACCCGAAATGTCCACCTGGACTCCGAATCGAGCTGTGATAGCAGACACCTAAAGGGTGATGAAGCCATAAAGTGTGGTGATGTGGAAAATGTGAATAATTTTAAACCTAAACGTGCTGATAGGAGCATATTCATGCGACTTAAATGGCTTGTTCTCGTGCATTTACGTTATGTTTCTCTAGTTATTTTAGTCCTTTATGCTTCTTTTGTGTGTTTTCAGGTTCTAAGGGCTTAAGGAAGCAAAAAGATGCATTTTGGAGCAAAATTGGGCTTGGAATGGATAGCATATGATTGGAGCCAAAGTGTTGGACGAATTTGAAGGCCTTGTATTCACTTTGGACATAAAACAAAGGGCCTAGCCCATTCTCTCTTAAACCAACCCCAAGGCCATGCATTTCCTTCCAATTCCAAAGCCCACAATCACTTCAAAAGCCATGCAAATCCATATTCAACACCCTAAACTACAAGCATGCATCATTACACCACTTTCTCCATCTTTATTCCACATGCATTCATTATAATTCACCCCACTACCACCACTCACACACACATGCACTTATTCTTTCATCAATGCACCACCAATTCAACACATGCAATTACACACACCATTCACCCCTTTTGTGCCGTGCATCCTCTCACCAAGCAATCAAACAAGCCACATGCATGTCCCTTTAATCATTCAACCACATTCCCACTTTCCTAGCTAACCCTACATGCATTCTTTATTCACTCTTCATCATTGCATTCATTCTCCAAACACTTTCTATGCCGTGCATTCCATTCTTTCTAAACCTTTCCACATGCAACTCTTCATCATTGCACCACAAATCATTCACCCACATGCACTCATAAACCATCCACACCTTTGTGCCATGCACATTCATAGCCTTTCCAACATAATTCACATACATCCCATTCCATCTCCCATTTGCAGATTTCCCCTTTTGCATGACCCTTTAATCATACAAAACCACAAAGCCACATGCACATTCACCCCTTTCTCCACACCAAAACCGTGCATACACACTTCATTCCATTCATTCATCATTCCATCTCATGCATCACCATTTATTCCACCCTAGAGCCTCATTATTCAATCCATCATTCAGCCATCTTCCACCCCCTTTAATCATTTAACCCACATACATTCACACACACTTCACATGCAAAACAACAACCATTCACACACAAAACAGCACCATTCACCCTTGTGCCGTGTATCCCAACCCCTTTCAGCTTTCCCACTCATTTCCACCACTCATTATTCATCATTGCAGCCACCTACATGCATATTCATTAACCTTTCATCATGTAGACAGAAAATAACACAAATTCCACTCCATGCCGTGGCACACATTGACATTCCAACACTTCACATGCAATTCCAGCTTGCATATGCTTTCCTAGCTGTTTGTTCATCATTAATTAGCCATTTGCATGCTTAAACAAACAACCATTTACACCTCCACTACTCCTATAAATACCCTTGCATTCTCATCATTCAATTCATTCCTCATTTCATACACAACACACCATTTCCCAAGCCTTTGCCGTGCATATCCTTCCATTTCTGTGCAGTTTTTCTCCTCCATTGCAGCCGCTATCCAACCACTTCCCATCCCTCCAAAACACTTCACACCATCACACAACCTATCCTTAGATCTTGTGCTACAACAACGAGGAAGAGAAGAGTGCCTAAACGTTCATACAATTCAAGTTTGAGTTGTTGGAATGTTTAGGTGTTTCTTTGATTTCAAGGTTTAATTTCAATTCTCTTTGTTTTGTAAGTATGAGGAACTAAAACCCCCTTAGCTAGGGGATGATTCGAAATATATGTTTATCCTTGCAATATGATTTGATTACTTTTAATTACGTTTCATAAGTTGTGAATTCAATTTGTTTAACTATTTGATTGATATCCTATTTATGTATGTTTATTAAGAATGAATGCTTAATTTTCATGCATGAATATGACGCTAGAATATAAGTGAGTTTCACGTAATAGTTATGAACTTATATTCACAAGTAGTGGAGGTTGCTTATAAACAATCGCGTTAAACAAATTCTTGGCATAAGTTTCATGCAATCATAGTAACGAATGCCTCGTCAATACTTATAGTTTTCATGTTGCTTAATGATTCTTGCTTGTATCTCTATTATGCAATTCATGTAGGGAACTTGTGAGGAATGCTTTGGATTGTCGTATGCAATCATCCAATTCATTAACTTAAGGAAAACTTGACGGTTAATTTAAGCGGACCTAATTAACCCGGGGCGTTGAGAATTCATGGTTTATTGAAAAGCAATTAGAAATCGTTTCGTATGCAAGTATAACATGTGTGGCGATGAACCCTTTAGCTAGCTTCCCATCCATTCATTTCCGTCAAATCCATATTTACAATTTGTTTATTTCCAAGTTTCCATTTTTAAATTCGTCCAAATCCAATCTCCCCCTATTTCGTTGAAGTCTTAGTCTTAATCTTTCTTATGTTTAGTTTTGCATTCTTTGAGCATTAAATAGTGTTTTATATTGTGTTTTTACGTTTTTAAGTCAAATCCAAGTATCCATTTTAGTTTAAAGTCGTCCAAATCCAATCTCCCTTTACTTTATTGTTCAATTTAGTTAGAAATCAATTTAGTTTGTGTTTTTAAAGCATTTTGAGTCTTTTGGTTTGTCTTAGTGTTTTAACATTTAGTTTCACATTCTTTGAGTCTAGTTTAGTGTTTTATCTTGTTTTTACGTTTTTGAGTCAGTTTCCAAGAGATTAACAATCCGTCCTAATCCCCGGTCCAGAACGATCCCTACTTATTTATATACTACAATTGTCACAAGAGGGTTTTAATTTGTGTGCGCATAATTCTCGCATCAAATTTTGGCGCCGTTGCCGGGGATTAGCAACTTTGCTAATCTCTTGGATTGTTTTATTTTCTTTTGTTTTTATTTTATTCCAAATTCTTAATCTTGTTTTGTTTCTTGTTTTAGGTACTAGTTTATGACTCGGAGTTCTCATCCGATTCGTGAACATATCTCGAGCTTTGACGGTGATTTTGAACGCACTTTGAGGAGAACGAGGAGTCAACAAGAGCCACCACAACCTCCACCACAACCTGGGCTTGAAGAAGACAAAGTAGGTGTAGAAGAAGAGCCCACGGATCAGATTTTTGAAGAAGAACAAGCCATGGCAGCAGATAATAGAACCATCAAGGAGCTTTCGGCCTCGGGTTTGGATAATGCATTGCCTCTTTGTATCCAATACCCCACGGCTGCAGAGGGGAAGACTGAGGTGTTTGAACTCAAATCCAGTTTGTTACACCATATTCCGAAGTTCCATGGCTTGTCTATGGAAGACCCCAACAAACACTTGAAGAAGTTCGAGGTGGTTTGTTCAAGCATGACCCCCGTCACTGTGGATGGGAGTATATTGAAGATGAAGGCCTTTCCATTTTCACTTATGGACAAGGCCAAAGATTGGCTCTACGAACTAGCCCCGGGAACTGTGACTTCGTGGGAGAGTATGAAGTGTGCTTTCTTGGAGAAATTCTTCCCTACTTCGAGAGTGATTCTCCTACGGAAGAAAATTAGTGGTATTCAACAGAATCATGGTGAGACATTTCCGGTTTATTATAAGCGCTTCAAGGGCCTTGTAGCTTCATGTCCTCAACATCAAATGAAGGAGGAACTTCTCCTTCAATATTTCTATGAGGGCCTCCTTCCTATCGAACTTCAAATGCTTGATGCATCACCTGGAGGAGCATTGGTGGACAAAACACCAAGGGATGCAAAGATTCTCATAGCCAACCGAGAGCTTAACGCTCAACAATATGAAGGAGTGGGCCAAAGGGAAGCCCCACGGCAACAAAGTGTAAATGAGGTGAGTGCTATCTCTGAAATTCAATCACAACTTGCTAATCTTACTTCTCTTGTTTCTCAGGTTGTGATTGGTCCAAAAGCACAAGAACACCAAGTTTGTGGCGTGTGCTCAATTTAAGGGCATCCATCCGACAAGTGCCCTCAACTAATCGAGAATGGTGGGTGGGAATCTGCCAATGCAATTGGTTTCCAAGGACAAAATCAAAACAACCCATACTCTAACACTTACAATGCCGGATGGAGGGACCATCCAAACTTCAAATGGAGGGAGCCACAACAAGCTGCCCAACAAGGAGGATTTAGGCCAAACCCCCCTGGTTTTTATTCCAAGCCGTATGCACCCCAACAACCCCAACAACCTTCGGCATCATCTCATTCAGGTACGTCCTTGGAAAGTGATCAAGCTATGCAATTACTAACCTCTATTTCGCAGGGGTTGCAAAATCAAAACAACCGGATAGCAAATAACGAGAAGGAGATGGATATGAAGAAACAAATAGGGCAGATTTCTGAGTTCCTTGGACAGATTAGAGAGCAAGGAAAGTTCCTAGCTCAACCACAGTCAATCCAAGGGGAGGATTCGAATCTGCCAAGGCCATCACCCTAAGGGGTGGAAAAGAAGTTGGGATCGAGCCAAAAAATCCCAAATCTGCCCAGAAAGTAGATGAAGAGACGACACAACCTGAGGAAGTGTCTAGCTCACCCACGGAAAGGGTGAAAAACCCAATGCCGCAGGCCCCCAATCACCCTAACTCGGCCAAATCAGGTAATTTAAGTTCATATTCATGTACTTCACGTCCTAATCTGCCCAATGTACCTTTTCCTCGCAGGTTCATGCAAGAAAAAAAGGAAGAAAGCGAGAAGGACATTCTTGAAACGTTCCGGAAGGTGCAAGTGAACATACCGCTTCTCGATGCAATCAAACAGGTTCCAAAGTATGCTAAATTCCTCAAGGACCTATGCAATACAAAGAGAAGAAGGGCAAACAAAGAGGTAGTGAAGGTAAGCGAGAATGTGTCCGCTGTTTTGCAACGTAAACTGCCCACCAAGTGCAAAGACCCCGGTAGTTTCACGATTCCTTGTGTGATTGGACATAATCGTTTTGAACATGCCATGCTTGATTTAGGTGCATCCATAAATGTCATGCCTTATTCTATTTATGCATCTATGAATTTGAGTGAATTAAAACAAGATGGTGTAATTATACAACTGGCTGATCGTTCTAACGCGTATCCAAAAGGAGTTTTGGAAGATGTGCTTGTGCAGGTGAACCATTTAATTTTTCCGGCTGATTTCTACGTCCTAGACATGGAGGATTCAGCCTATTCTACATCTTTGCCGATTCTCCTTGGTAGGCCATTCATGAAGACGGCCCGAACGAAGATTGATGTATACAAAGGCACCTTGACAATGGAATTCGATGGGGAAGTGATTGATTTTAATATTTCTGAAACTATGAGATATCCCGTTGATGACCATTCTTGTTTTTCCATTGATGTTATCGATTCTTTGGCGCAGGTATACCTTGAAGAATTGAACGAAGACGCCCTGGAAACAACCATCACTAAGGCCATAGAGTGCAAAAATGAAGGATTTAGGCCAATGCAAGGCCACGGCAAGGAGGAGGAATTCTTTGCCATGGGTTCTAGTGAAGAAATAATTGAGGTTGTGGCAGCCCTTGAGTCATTGCCACAACAATATGGTAAGGTTCCACTCTCACTTTCAAATTCAGTTTCCACTAAGATGCTACCTTCTGTTGTTCAGGCACCATCGCTTGAACTTAAGCCGTTGCCGGACCATTTGAAGTATGTGTTTTTGGGAGAAGGCGAAACATTGCCCGTCATCATTTCATCAAGTCTCACGGCAATGGAGGAGGAGAAGCTTGTGAGGGTGCTGCGAGAACACAAAACGGCCATAGGGTGGACTTTGTCCGACATTAAAGGAATAAGCCCTACCACATGCATGCACCGTATACTTCTTGAGGAGGGGACTAAGCCATCCCGAGAGGCTCAACGCCGTCTCAACCCTCCGATGATGGAAGTGGTGAAGAAGGAAATAATCAAGCTTTTGGATTGCGGAGTGATCTACCCTATCTTCGATAGCCGTTGGGTCTCTCCAGTTCAAGTCGTTCCCAAGAAGTCCGGAGTAACTATTATCAAGAATGATGAGAATGAGCTCGTGCCTACACGCATTCAGACTGGATGGCGAGTATGTATCGATTACCGGAAGCTAAATGCCATGACTAAGAAATATCACTTTCCTTTGCCATTCATCGACCAGATGCCCGAAAGGTTAGCCAGTCATGCTTTTTACTGTTTTCTTGATGGATACTCTGGATATAACCAAATTGTGATAGCCCCGGATGATCAAGAGAATACCACATTCACATGTCCCTATGGAACATTTGCTTATCGTCGCATGCCATTTGGCTTATGCAACGCACCGGCCATTTTCCAAAGGTGTATGGTAAGTATATTTTCCGATTTTGTTGAAAAGATCATTGAGGTTTTCATGGATGATTTCAGTGTGTTTGGGAGTTCATTTGATAATTGCTTGGATAATCTGACCTTAATTTTGAAACGATGTGTTGAAACTAACCTTGTCTTGAATTAGGAGAAATGTCACTTTATGGTGAAACAAGGTATAGTTTTAGGACATATTGTTTCAGAAAAAGGAATTGAAGTAGATAAATCGAAAATAGACCTTGTACGTCACTTACCCTCTCCTACTTCGGTTAGAGAGATACGTTCGTTTCTTGGCCATGCAGGGTTCTATAGGCGTTTTATCAAGGACTTCTCCAAGATGTCCAACCCTCTTTGCCGATTGCTTCAAAAAGATGTGCCATTCAAGTTTGATGAAGAGTGTAATTCGGCATTTAACCAACTCAAGGAGAAGCTAGTCTCGGCCCCCATTATTGTACCTCCAGATTGGAGCCTTCCGTTCAAGCTCATGTGCGATGCATCCGACTATGCATTAGGAGCTGTTCTAGGACAAAGAAGAGATAAGCGGCCGCATGTCATATACTATGCCTCTCGGACCCTCAATGATGCCCAATTGAACTACTCCACGACGGAAAAAGAACTTCTAGCTGTGGTTTTTGCTTTAGATAAATTCCGTTCATATTTAATTGGTACTAAAGTAATCGTTTATTCTGATCATGCAGCTTTGAGGTACTTGCTCACGAAAAAGGAAGCAAAGCCGAGGCTTATCCGTTGGATTCTTCTTCTTCAAGAATTTGATATTGAAATCAGGGATAAGAAAGGAAGCGAGAATGTAGTGGCTGACCATTTAAGCCGAATGATCCACGAGGAGCATGAACATGCCGTACCTATCCCTGAAACTTTTCCCGATGAGCAGCTGTTATCCATTGAGGTAAGTGAACCATGGTATGCAGATTTAGTGAATTACTTGGTGGCTAAACAATTTCCAAATGAGCTCAATAGGCACCAACGTGACAAACTTAGGCATGATGCACGGTTTTATGTATGGGATGATCCGTACTTATGGAAATTTTGTCCCGATCAGATTATACGTCGTTGTGTGCATGATTCTAAATGTCATTCAATTTTGAGTTTTTGTCATACATATGCATGTGGAGGGCACTTTGGCACACAACGCACGGCCCTCAAAGTGTTACAATGTGGATTTTATTGGCCTAGTATTTTTAAGGATGCTAGAACGTTTTGCCTAACATGTGATAAATGCCAAAGAATGGGTGGTATTAGTGCAAGAGACCAAATGCCGCAGGTTTCTATCCTAAATGTTGAAATTTTTGATGTTTGGGGTATTGACTTTATGGGTCCCTTTCCATCATCATATGGTTTTTTGTATGTTTTGCTTGCGGTTGATTATGTGTCAAAGTGGGTGGAAGCAAAAGCCACCCGGACTAATGATTCTAAAGTGGTTGCAGATTTTATTAGAACTAACATTTTTGCAAGGTTTGGCATGCCACGAGTGATCATTAGTGATGGAGGGTCCCATTTTTGCAACCGGACCATTGAGGCATTATTGAGGAAATACAGTGTCAACCATAGGGTTTCTACACCTTACCATCCTCAAACAAATGGCCAAGCTGAGGTTTCCAACCGAGAGATCAAGCAAATCCTAGAAAAGACCGTTGGGCCAACAAGAAAGGATTGGAGTTTACGGTTAGATGATGCACTTTGGGCGTATCGTACGGCATACAAAACCCCTATTGGGATGTCCCCTTTTCGACTTGTCTATGGCAAGGCGTGCCATCTTCCCGTGGAGTTGGAGCATAAAGCTCTTTGGGCCATCAAGAAGTTCAACATGCACTTAGATGAAGCGGGAAGCCATAGGAAATTCCAATTGAATGAGCTTGATGAAATACGGCACAAGGCGTACGAGAATGTAAGCATTTACAAGCAAAAGACCAAAGCTTTCCATGATAACATGATCCGTGGGAAATCCTTCTCCATTGGGCAGAAAGTGCTATTGTTCAATTCCCGTTTACGTTTGTTTCCCGGTAAGTTACGTTCCAAGTGGATTGGACCGTTTGTTATTACTAATGTTTTTGTTCATGGTGCAGTCCAAATCCAGAGCTTGAAAACGGGACATGAATTTAAGGTGAACGGGCATCGTTTAAAGGCCTATTATGAGAACTTTGTGGAGCACACCGTGGATGACACTCCCTTGGGTGCCGTGGGCTCCAATTTGGAGTGATTGGGTTTTTCGTCCGGCTGCAAGACGTAAAAGCAAGCGCTTCGTGGGAGGCAACCCAATACAGTGAATAAAGCTTGTTCATTGATTTCCGAGTGATTACAAAAAAAAAAAAAAAAAAAAAAAAAAAAAAAAAAACAAACATGGCAGAAAGATGGAGCCTTCACAAAGGTTGTGTACGTGAGGCCCCACTACGTGGCAACATTCTCGGAACAGGAGGCATCGGAGCAAGAGGCATCGGAGCGGAAGGCATCGGAGCGGGAGGCACCGAAGATAGATCATTCAAAGCCCCAAACCTTGGTGGAACGCTGGATGACCCAGGAAAGAGGTGCCTCTGGAAGAAAGCCGCAAGCATTTGACGGTCATCAAGCTCATCAAGCTTCCTCTTCATGCCTGTCGAATAATTGTTGGCAAGCACGTGCAAACTTCGGTTCTCGTACTTAAGCTGTTTTATCTCCTGCTTAAGACTCTCCACCTCTGCCATCAAGGATTCAACCTGACGGGAGCGAGCAAGAAGGCGTTGGCCCATGTTGGACACAGAGCCAGCGCACTGAACACTCAGAGCCAGGGATTCTTGAACGGCCAACTCATCGGACCGTCCTGAAAGCAGCTGACTGTCTTTGGGAGTGAGGAGGTTCCGAGCCACTATCGTAGCCGTTGTGGGATCCGTCATCACAGAGTCCTCATCTGTAAGAGGGCCATGGGAAGATAAGAAAGACGGGCACCATACCTTACCCTGACGAGGTGCGACCGGGTCACTGCTTAGACTCAAATCTAAGCAAATGTTCGATGGGTTGGATGAGCTAGCCATTGTTCAAGAAGTTAAAAGAAAAGGGTTGGATGGAGGAAAATCTCGACGGGCCGAAGATAATTTTTGGGAAGTCTTCAAAGTGTGCAGATAGAGGTGATCAATTACCTCTATTAAAGGAGATGCGTTCACCGATTCAGAAATGAAGAGACACCACTCTTCAAAACCGGATTTCCCGGCGTAAAGATCGCCAGCTCTTCAGACGCAATCCAGGCTTTTCAGAAAGCGTGTGCAAATTTGTCAAAAGCTCCCAGCTTTTCAGAAGACGCGTGGAAGGCGAGAAATCAGCTGCACACTTTAGCCGACAAACGTGGGTGACAAAGCCGAAAGCTCCCGGCTTTCCAGAAAGCAAGTGCAACTTTGTCAAAAGCTCCCGGCTTTTCAGAAGACGCGTGCCACTTTATCAAAAGCTCCCGGCTTTTCAGAAGACGCGTGGAAGACATTGCCACATCCGCACTGCCATTTGCCATTACAATTCCTATATACATCAACATTCATGGCAAGGCATACACCCAGAAGCGCATAACTTTCCTTCTCGGCCGAAAATGTAAGCTGCAACCAACCCTCTCAAACATGCTCAGATTTCTCCTTCTCTTGAGAACACACTTTCAAACATGGATGTATCCCCCAAAGAAGATACCAAATGCTTGCAGTACGAATGAGGAAAAGGAAACGATGGATCGAAACATGTGGATTCATTCGCTGCCTCTTCGAAAGCAAAGGTATCTCATATCATCAAGGGCGAAAGCAAAGGTATCTCATATCATGCTCTTTCCCTGTCTTTTCCTTTGTCCTTGATATTACTTGCATGGCAAAGTGAAAGAAGCAATCAGCCGGCACTTGGAGTCTATCTAGACTCTATTCCCTAGTTGCTTACCTAGCTTTGCTGAGCTATCCTCTAACCCTCTTCAATACGAAATGGAGAGATTGAACAAAGAAACAGATAAGAGGAGGAAGCTCAGACCTTCGGGGGAGACCAAAGGAAGCCTGCTGCCCAGTTCAAGAGTAGCACAAAGGAAAATCAACGATGGGAGCAGCGCAGTTCAAGAGTAAGCCTGTGGAATCACAAAGATCCAAGCCTCACTGCAATCACCAAGGAGAAGATAGAACGAACACTCCATAACCAGATTTGCATCTCTAAACTCTTCTCTTTGTTAGATACATTCTGCCATGTTTAGTATGTTTAATTTCTGTTTATATGTTTGTTTGTGTTTAGTGTGGTTTTTAACATTGAGGACAATGTTTGATTTAAGTGTGGGGGAGTTACTAAAGTGTTTTGATGCAAATTCGTAGGGTTTTATCCACCATAACTTCAAATGTTGTTTCTTGCTGTTTTTTAAGTGTGTTTAGTGTGTTTTGAGTTAAAAAATCGAAAATCACATAAAAATTTGAAAAACATGTTTTGAAAAGCCTAAAAAGAGTGTTTTGAGTCGTTTTTGTGTCGTAGGTCACCTTCCAACACAATGATAAGGATTTGGTTTCTAGTTGCATGACTGTTAAAAAGAGTTAGAAACATGGAGAAAAGTTTGATTTACTCTTGGTATATGCTTGGTTATGGTTATAATGTATGACTTCACATGCAATCATAAAAGAAAAAATTAGTTATGTAACATGCTTGAAGGAAGGAACTCAAACAAACGCTACAACCCTGAGAGACTTGAGCCTATAACGTTCTTTGGAGAGTATAATCTGTGCATTATTGTTTTCTAAAGTCGTTGCATGATCTCATTATTCTTTGCTTGGTTACTACTTAGAAGGCGTTTCATCATATAGTTCCAAATGCTAGAACTCATGCCCATTTCATTCAAAGCATATTATTGATTTGCATAACATATATCAAGATGAAGTTGTGTAGTTGCCACCATAGACAAATAGCCTCCCTTCCCATATTTCGTATATGTTGTAAGTTTTACCCCCGTTGAGTTTTGTTTAGCCTTTATTCTTTGTTTACCCACATTTTCCTCACCTAGCCTAGTTTAGGACAATTCCCACCCTTGTTCTTAAAAGATAGTGAGCATGACTTAAATGAATTCCTTTTGAGTTACATTATGAAAGAAAATAAGTGTGGGGGAGAGAATGTTTAAGTGTTTATGTATGTTTTGAGATTCAAAAAGAAAGAAAGAAAAAAAAAATAGTGATTGAAGAAAGGGTTCAAACATCTATTCTGGCCCTAAATTGTCTAAATTCTCCCTTTTTGTTCAAAAGTTGAGTTTTCATTCAAAAGTGAATTCTAACTTGATTCAATTTCCTTGCTCAATATTTCTTTAAGAACCTTTGTTTTCCATATCCCTTCTTTGTTATCCACACGCCCCGAACCCCATTACAACCCGTGACTTCAATCTTGAGTGTTATGTGTTTCAATTTGTGGAGTTTGAACTTGGTATGAGCATATGGTGTCATTGGTTCTCGCGTCTAAGTAGTAGCATTCCATTCATGAGATCATATCTAAACATGCTTATTAACTCCAGAAATTGCGTTCTTTGTGATACATATATGTGAGTGTTCGTTTTCATGTTTATATCAATCTTCTCACATATACTTAGTGTAG
Organism: Pyrus x bretschneideri; assembly: GCF_019419815.1. NCBI lineage: Eukaryota > Viridiplantae > Streptophyta > Magnoliopsida > Rosales > Rosaceae > Pyrus > Pyrus x bretschneideri. The sequence goes on along the minus strand of NW_025999823.1, from coordinate 1,647,351 downwards.
GGTGTGTAGTCAGAAAATCTGAGTGAAATTGAGTGCATATCTTGTGAGGAATTGAGCAAATTCTCTAAGGCATGTTACTACATTCAAAATATGGTTTTAAATGCTTAATTGTGAAATAGTATGTGGTGACTCTGATTAAGAATGTACGTAAGTGTGAAGATGACTAAATTCTGTGGGAATAATGATTTTTAACTTGTCATGTGCATTGGAAATCCCTGAAACGATTGTTGGAAGGTGTAGGTTGTGTTTTACGTGTTTAGTGTCGTTTTGTTTATTTGTTTTTATTCTGTTTTGCTCGAGGACTAGCAAAAGATAAGTGTGGGGGAGTTTGATAGAAGCATATTCATGCGACTTAAATGGCTTGTTCTCGTGCATTTACGTTATGTTTCTCTAGTTATTTTAGTCCTTTATGCTTCTTTTGTGTGTTTTCAGGTTCTAAGGGCTTAAGGAAGCAAAAAGATGCATTTTGGAGCATTTTGGAGCAAAATTGGGCTTGGAATGGATAGCATATGATTGGAGCCAAAGTGTTGGACGAATTTGAAGGCCTTGTATTCACTTTGGACATAAAACAAAGGGCCTAGCCCATTCTCTCTTAAACCAACCCCAAGGCCATGCATTTCCTTCCAATTCCAAAGCCCACAATCACTTCAAAAGCCATGCAAATCCATATTCAACACCCTAAACTACAAGCATGCATCATTACACCACTTTCTCCATCTTTATTCCACATGCATTCATTATAATTCACCCCACTACCACCACTCACACACACATGCACTTATTCTTTCATCAATGCACCACCAATTCAACACATGCAATTACACACACCATTCACCCCTTTTGTGCCGTGCATCCTCTCACCAAGCAATCAAACAAGCCACATGCATGTCCCTTTAATCATTCAACCACATTCCCACTTTCCTAGCTAACCCTACATGCATTCTTTATTCACTCTTCATCATTGCATTCATTCTCCAAACACTTTCTATGCCGTGCATTCCATTCTTTCTAAACCTTTCCACATGCAACTCTTCATCATTGCACCACAAATCATTCACCCACATGCACTCATAAACCATCCACACCTTTGTGCCATGCACATTCATAGCCTTTCCAACATAATTCACATACATCCCATTCCATCTCCCATTTGCAGATTTCCCCTTTTGCATGACCCTTTAATCATACAAAACCACAAAGCCACATGCACATTCACCCCTTTCTCCACACCAAAACCGTGCATACACACTTCATTCCATTCATTCATCATTCCATCTAATGCATCACCATTTATTCCACCCTAGAGCCTCATTATTCAATCCATCATTCAGCCATCTTCCACCCCCTTTAATCATTTAACCCACATACATTCACACACACTTCACATGCAAAACAACAACCATTCACACACAAAACAGCACCATTCACCCTTGTGCCGTGTATCCCAACCCCTTTCAGCTTTCCCACTCATTTCCACCACTCATTATTCATCATTGCAGCCACCTACATGCATATTCATTAACCTTTCATCATGTAGACAGAAAATAACACAAATTCCACTCCATGCCGTGGCACACATTGACATTCCAACACTTCACATGCAATTCCAGCTTGCATATGCTTTCCTAGCTGTTTGTTCATCATTAATTAGCCATTTGCATGCTTAAACAAACAACCATTTACACCTCCACTACTCCTATAAATACCCTTGCATTCTCATCATTCAATTCATTCCTCATTTCATACACAACACACCACAAACACACCATTTCCCAAGCCTTTGCCGTGCATATCCTTCCATTTCTGTGCAGTTTTTCTCCTCCATTGCAGCCACTATCCAACCACTTCCCATCCCTCCAAAACACTTCACACCATCACACAACCTATCCTTAGATCTTGTGCTACAACAACGAGGAAGAGAAGAGTGCCTAAACGTTCATACAATTCAAGTTTGAGTTGTTGGAATGTTTAGGTGTTTCTTTGATTTCAAGGTTTAATTTCAATTCTCTTTGTTTGTAAGTATGAGGAACTAAAACTCCCTTAGCTAGGGGATGATTCGAAATATATGTTTATCCTTGCAATATGATTTGATTACTTTTAATTACGTTTCATAAGTTGTGAATTCAATTTGTTTAACTATTTGATTGATATCCTATTTATGTATGTTTATTAAGAATGAACGCTTAATTTTCATGCATGAATATGACGCTAGAATATAAGTGAGTTTCACGTAATAGTTATGAACTTATATTCACAAGTAGTGGAGGTTGCTTATAAACAATCGCGTTAAACAAATTCTTGGCATAAGTTTCATGCAATCATAGTAACGAATGCCTCGTCAATACTTATAGTTTTCATGTTGCTTAATGATTCTTGCTTGTATCTCTATTATGCAATTCATGTAGGGAACTTGTGAGGAATGCTTTGGATTGTCGTATGCAATCATCCAATTCATTAACTTAAGGAAAACTTGACGGTTAATTTAAGCGGACCTAATTAACCCGGGGCGTTGAGAATTCATGGTTTATTGAAAAGCAATTAGAAATCGTTTCGTATGCAAGTATAACATGTGTGGCGATGAACCCCTTAGCTAGCTTCCCATCCATTCATTTCCGTCAAATCCATATTTACAATTTGTTTATTTCCAAGTTTCCATTTTTAAATTCGTCCAAATCCAATCTCCCCCCTTTTTCGTTGAAGTCTTAGTCTTAATCTTTCTTATGTTTAGTTTTGCATTCTTTGAGCATTAAATAGTGTTTTATATTGTGTTTTTACGTTTTTAAGTCAAATCCAAGTATCCATTTTAGTTTAAAGTCGTCCAAATCCAATCTCCCTTTACTTTATTGTTCAATTTAGTTAGAAATCAATTTAGTTTGTGTTTTTAAAGCATTTTGAGTCTTTTGGTTTGTCTTAGTGTTTTAACATTTAGTTTCACATTCTTTGAGTCTAGTTTAGTGTTTTATCTTGTTTTTACGTTTTTGAGTCAGTTTCCAAGAGATTAACAATCCGTCCTAATCCCCGGTCCAGAACGATCCCTACTTATTTATATACTACAATTGTCACAAGAGGGTTTTAATTTGTGTGCGCATAATTCTCGCATCAAGTGCCTAAATATAAGAGTGCGCTGGTGAGCGGGAATGAACCCATTTCACACGTGATGTTAGAGCATAAGTAAAATACAGTAAAATAGGATAAGAATTATGCCATCGAAGGTAACCACTTATACCAAGATTTGCCAAGATTCCTCATCGATACGAAAACTCAGTTACGAGAACCTGGAGGGGCGTAAAAGTAGGGTGAGTGGGCCTGAAAATAAAGTTTTAATAAAACCTTTATGAAAACATTATATAACCTTTCGCCATAAAACAAGTATAGTTTCCAAAATATACATACTACATATAGTAAGAAAATACCTACTGTAGCCTGCAAAATCTCAAGAATTCAATACGGCCCAATAATTTGTAAATAAGTGCATGACATCTGTAATCATATAATCTCACATAAGCAAACATATCATATCGAGTGCTCATTGACACATGTTGACATATGAGTTCATGTAGAGATATTTTGACCTGAACATAACCGGATGTAACAATGATATGACATGCACTATATGCAACACATACGATTCCTAATTTCCTATAGCAATCTAGGACAGGACTGGCACCTACATTGAATTAAAAGTGAGCGTACGGTGTGATGTGCACATACACATGAAACACTAGCCCTGGCCCGAACGAGCACTAACACCGGTGCAACAAAGGATGAGTGAATAACATATATAGCCATGCCACAGTGATTTGATAATTCTAGTCAACATAATATTATCCATGGTCATAAATATAGTAAAGACATCAATAATAATAAGCATACATGTGCATCCTGTATGATGTAGCATAACGTCATAACTTCTATCAATGTGCTAAATCTTATAAACGTCACACTAATCTAGACGTATTGTGGAACACTCTTAATAAAATGTATAATGGAAACTAACAATTATATATACTATATAAAAGAAAAGACTTACTCACAGATACTTGCGAAGTCCTAGTTGTTCGAACTTGAGATGTTGGAGTCTCCAATAGTAATCGCACCTAAGCATAATATTGGGACCCATTAGTAAAACTCCACTAAGACAATTAAATTTGAGAAAACGGAGTGCAGATTTAAAATCAAGGCGTTGAAATACGGTAAGGAGGCTCCCCGGCAAATTTTGTAAAAAGTCAACGAAAAATTAACAGTCAACCCTAAAAAGTCAACCGAGACGCTCCGGTGGTTAACTACATTAAAACTTTAGAATTTCACTAAATGGATGTCAAAAATGAACTCGGGACGTCGAAATTAGGCTAGAAGGGTTTCCGAGAAATTTATGAAAAAGTCAACATGAGGAATATTCCAAGAATATTCCAAAGAATATTTTTGAATATTCTGAGCCCACTTTGGAACTAGGCTAGGCTAAAACATTGGCCCAAAGGTTTGGGCCAGTTGGGCTAAGGGTTTTGGACCGGGTTTTTGGGCCTAAAACCCTTTTGTTTCTTTTTTTCTTTTTTTTTCCTTCTTCTTCTCCGGACGGTTGCCACTGCAACCGCCGGAATCTGGGAATGAAATACCCAAAGTAAATCCCAGTTCTGACTAATTAAAAACTTCACTAAAACCATTCAAGTAATGTACCAAAATGAAGATCAAGGAACAAGGGTTCGAATTATAACCTTGGTTTCCTCGGCCGTGGCAAGAGTTGGCCGGAAAACAGCTCGAAAATCATCAAGTCTCCACCAAAAAATTGGAAAAGTTTCCCCGAGTTGGTTTCTGCACTAGATCGTCACCAAAACATGTGTAAAACTCAAAAGATCAACTCAAAACATCAAAGAGGAAGAGATCGAAGGTAGTTCGAGTCTTACCTCGGTCGAAAAATCTGAGAACTTGCCGGAGTTCTCCATCTTCTGTTTCTCCGGTTTGCATGTGGGCCCGGGGGTTTAGTTTGAATCTTTGGGCTCGGGGAAAGAGATGTGGAACGAGGTGATACTTTGGGTTGTGGTGGCAATGCTCGCCGAAGTGTGAGTGTGCCGGTGATGGTCTCGGCACTAATGTTTACAGAGGGAGAAAGAGCTGAGGAAGAAGATAGAGAGAAGAAAGAGTGTCTAGGAGAATTAGGAGGGGAAGCCACGCGGAAGAAAGGGAGTAGTGACTTGGTGTGATTGTGGCTCCCATGGGCTAAATATAATATTTAAAATATTCAAACAAATAATATTAAAATAATAACATAATCATTTCGAAAAATATATAAAATATAAAGTAGTACTTTTTCACAAAAGTATTTCTTGGATTCGTAGCTTCGTAAAATCTTCATCGTAACTCCAATTTCAATTTTGCTTACGCCTATGCGTTCACCGTCAAGTACTTCGGGAGTACAGTAAAGTAATAGCTTAAATGCGTCACAAAGTAACAGTCAACGAAAGTCCATAATCTCGCCTCTAGCGCATTTTTGTCAATTCACATTTTTTAAATTAATAAAATCGTAAAAGTAGGGACGATTTATCACAAAAAATTTAGGTTTTAACCTTGAAACAACTTTTCTGCTCCAACCCTTCTGGCTTAAAATTTTAGCCCCTGATTATTAAAAAATGAATTTAGGCTATGTTTTTTTTTTAAATTAACTTTAAAAAAAATATATATGTACACTACCCTAAATTAATTTTATGAACATTTTAACCTAAAAATATTTAAATTTTGATAAATATTAAAAAATCACTAAATCGACACATGAAAGGTCCAAGTACGACCTCTAATATGATCTTTTGCCATCTTAAAAAATTGGGAAATGGGAAGAAATGGTTTTGGAAGGTGGTAGAAAGAAAAATTAGAAGAATTGTAGGAGAAAAATGAGTTTTGTGTGGATGTTTGAACAAATACATAGGTATTTATAGATTTTTTGGGTGAATTTTGGGTTAAATAAATTTTTTTAATTATTTTAGCCATTGGTTTAAATTTGGACCATTAGATTTTATTATATTAGATCTCAACCATTGGATTAAATAAATATATAAATATAAAACTAAAAAAAAAAATTGAATGTGGACCGTTGGATTAACCAACGGCCCATGTAATTGTGGCAACAAGATTAGAAAAGAGCCGTTGGGTTCATAATCCAAGCAAAGAAGTGGGGAGACAACCCCACGTGGATGGGCCAAATAGTGTAAGCCGCCGTTGCGCTTGCGGCTCGTGTTGCGCGTCTGGGCTGGCTAGTCCACTTCAATCCCCTTTATCCACTCTCACATCTAGGCTCCACCATTTGTTTGGGCTAAATTTTGGCTGGTAATAGAGTTTTTTTTTAGGTTCTAACACTTGACCCAATTTTAGAATAAGGGTTGGAAAGAAATGGAGGGAGGGAGGGAATAGAAGTGAAATTTTAAGACTTACTCCAAGGATTGGAGTTGGTTTAAAGGCTTCTATCTATCTATCTATATATATATATATATATATATATATATATATATATATATATGAATGTATATATAATACCATCTGACATTGACGCCATGCTATACATATACATATATATACACATACATATATACATACACACACACACACACACACACACATACATATATAGATATCTATATATATGGGGGACAGGATCAAGAGACAAATATTTTTACACTTCTTTGTAGCCTTTAGATTCTATAACATCCAAGGGTTATTATTTATTCATTAAATAACATGGATGCTTATGTGGATTTTAATTAATATTAATGATAAAATTAAAACTGAAAAAACATAAAATCTGAAAAATTAAAAATAAATTTTAAAAACGGAAGAAACCCTAACTAGTTGTAATCGTGAAAACAAACTACCCGCGAACTTTGAGCCAATAACAAAAACAATGAAATCTCTTCTTAATTTGCCGATGGGGTCTGCAGTGCTTGGAAGAGATTGTTGCCAAAAGTCTCCTTAATATCTACAGAAAAATCACCATTAGGTAAGCAAAACACAATCTTATATTCTTTATTATTGTTCACATATGTAGGGAGATTAATCAGGTTTTTGCAATTTTTTTTTTCATTTTGTCAGTTCATGAGTTTGATGATTTTTCTACCCATTTGGTGCCCTTGTACCTTGGTTGGCCCGTGAATTTAGTCAATCTAATCCAATTCTTGAGCAAAACAAGTTACGCAAACTCCAATGCATCACTCATTTCGTAATTGAGCCGTCTTCTTGTAGCAAATTATTAATATCTAGGAAGAATCACGTTGCCTATATTTTTCTATTACGCAGGCCAATCTTTAATGTTTCTAGCTATCTTACTGTGGAAATAGAAGCATCAAGCTTTGCACTTTTCAAGGTGAGTGAAATCGGTTCAGAGTAATTGATTAAGGCAAAATGATGAGTAATTGATTAAGGCGAAATGATGTTTGTATTTTATTTTTAAGTAACATGATGATATTATTTTCAGGTTTATTTTTCTAGCCTCAATGGATCCTCAACTCGACGATGTCGAACTAGCACCAGTTGAAGAAGTATCTAGTGACATAGGTGATTGTCACACTTCAAAAAGAAATGATCAAGCATTAGAAACACCATATGTGGGTATGCTTTTTGAAACAATGGAAGCGGCAAGAAATCATTATGAAGATTATGGCCGACAAGAAGGGTTTTGGATTCGTATTCGCACTTCATCAAAGTCTAGACGACGTTCAAATGAGGTGACAAATGCACAATTTATTTGTTCGCATCAAGGAAAATACAACATGTAGAATGAAAATGAAGATGATATGAAAGATAATGATGAACAAGAGGTATGTGACATGAAAAAAGGGAAGAAAAGATAGAGAAGTTGCTCCATGGTTAAATATGGGTGTGAGGCTACCATGCGTGTTGTTCATGATAAATGGATTAACAAGTGGAAAGTGTCAGTTTTTAGTGACATTTACAATCACAAACCCATGACCCCATCTCAGAGGATAATGATGAAGTCCAATCGACATATGCCTGATGTTGTTAAAGAGTTGACTGAAGCATTTCACTGAGAAAATTTACAGATTGGTAAAGTTCCATCAATTTTCGACGATGCCCAAAATGTCGGTTTCTATAATAGGGATTGTTACAACCATTTAAGAAATGTCTGGCATATAGAGCTAGAAAGGGGAGATGCGCAATCAGTTCTCACTTTCTTCAGAAAAAAGCAAGTAGAAAACCCACAATTCTTTTGTGCAATCCAATGTGTGAAAACGAAAGGGCCCCCAATTTTTTTTTGAGTGGATTCTAGGTCATGAATGGTATATCATTATTTTGGAGATGTAGTCAATTTTAATACAACATATAGTGCCAACAAATATGAAATGTCATTTGCACCATTTATTGGAGTAAATCATCACTTTCGGTCAATATAATTCGGATGTGCCCTTTTACAAGATGAGACAAAGAAAACATTTTTATGGTTATTTGAGACATGGTTGGAAGCTATGAGAGGCCGCCATCCTACATCTATACTCACATATCAAGATTTGGCAATGGGAGCAGCAATTTCACAGGTATTTCCTAAGACTCGCCATCGCCTTTTCCTTTGGCATATTAAGAAAAAATTTGCTAAAAAATTATCATATATATACTATAAGAAATCAAGTTTTAAGATTGCAATGAAAAAGTGTATTAGGTAGACATATAGAATAGGGGAGTTTGAACAACGTTGGAAAACCTTGATAAAGGAGTATGAATTGGAAGAAAATGAATGGCTTGCCCAACTCTATGAAATACATGAGTTGTGGGTGCCAATTTGTAATCATGGCACATTTTTTGCTGAGATGAATACAACTGGAAGTAGTGAGGGTATCAATGCATTTTTCGATGACTTTGTTACATCAACGACAAATCTTAAAGAATTTGTTGTCAATATGAGCAAGCCCTTAATAAGATTGTGACAAGAGATGCTAGAAGATTTTGTTTCGGAGCATAAATACCATATTGTGGATGATGATGGCTTCCTTGTGAAGCATGTGGCTAAAGTTTATACTTGAAAAATGTTTGAAAAGTTCAAGGAAGAATGGATAAATGTCAACTAACTACAAGTTGAAGATAAGGGAATTGTCAATCAATTTCATATGTACGTGATTAGGAAAAAAATTGATGAAGCTAAATAATTTTTAGTTAAGTTGAATCTACAAACCTATGAGGGCACATGTGAGTGCCAAAATTTTGAGTTCGTTGGAATTCTTTGTCAACATATTATTAAAGTTCTTGTTCGTCTAGACATTGATGTTATACCATCCCACTTCATTATGGAAAGATGGAAGCAAGGAACAAACAAGTTTAGGGTTTATGAATTCAAAAGAATGTGTAAGAAATGATGGTCAAGAACAAGCAGAGGCCAATTTAGCCACGTGTCGTAGAGCTACTAAACTAGCGTGTTGTGCAGCATCTTCAAATGAGGCATATATTATCTTCATGGAAGTTTTGGATGAATTGTCTAAGAAACTGTCTCAAGTTGAAGTCAGTATTGTGTCGAATGAAGAAGCTTCTAAGATCCCCATTCTGGAACTCAGGATTCACCCACTCCACTATGTGGACAGGATCATCACTTTCTATGATTGTAGGCTGGCCAGTAAAACTCTAAGCATCAATTTTTTTATTCAACCCTTGATAATTATAGTACCAGCAGACCATAAAAAATAATTGTCAATCACTCACTGCTCATAGATTTGTTTTTTTTTTTCTACCATGATCAAAATTCTAAGAACACGAAATCTGAGCAAATCGAGATCAAGTACCCGGATATGCCCAAGACTGATGTCACCACATGAGGCTCATTGTCACTGGGAAAACCATGGACAGACCGAAATCTGCTATTTTTGCATCCAAGTTTTCGCTCAAGAAAATGTTGGCGGCCTTTACATCTCTATGCACAATACGTGAATTGAATCCTTTATGCAAGTAATGTACCCCTATGAGCCAAATTTCACAATAACATAAGTCAAATTAGGCACATAAACATACGCAAATATATTAGCGTATGAAATAACACGAAGCACCAACCTAACACGATATCTAATGCTATCTGAAGTCTCATTTCCCATGTTTATGTGAGCTTCTATCTGCATCTGCACCGATGAACGTGACACTTAATAATATTTTGAAACCCTCTGTTGGAGGACAATGCTCATAAAATATAGAACGACGTACCTGAGAGAGATTCTTTAGGTTTCCGTTAGGCATGTCCGCGTACATAAGCGCCAAATTGTCGGTATCATCACAGTATCCAATGAATGAGTCCAAGTTTCTATGATGGATTCTCATCAGGAGCTCAACCAGCAGCGACAAGGAACTCACCAATCTCTAACCAACGAGACAAGGCATTTAACTTGCATTCCAAGAAATTAAATTGTGATTGTCAAACCTCTGTTTGGAACACCTTAGTTCCTTCAGGTGATGATGGAGAACCGCAACTTGAGTGCCATCTTTCAAGTAGCCGTGGTATACAGTCCCAAATCCTCCTTTCCCAATTTCAGTTTGAACGTTTTCGGTGATTTCTAAAATGTCATCATGAGTAACTGCGACTTCTTTGCTGCTACAGGTGTTTAATTTGTTACATTTTTCTCCATCTGCAGCTTAGGTAAACAAAAAGATACGAGTTCAGACTAACTGGATATATAGAAGTGCCACTACACCAGAGAAGCAGCGCCGGTTCTAACTGAATAATTATCAAGGGTTTAAAATGGTACCTGGTTTTTTTATTCTTCTTAGCTTCCATACCAGTATAAGCACTATAACTAGAGGGAGGGCCACTGCAGATAGTAATGATCCAAGTATTTGGAACAACAATGTTCTTCTATTCTTGCTTGAATCTGAGCTAAAAAGAACTTATAAGCAGATTGAAAATGTAAATCTGAAGGAGGCAATACCATTCGCTTTTGTTAAACAAAATGCTAACCCTTTGGGCGCTCTCCACAAACAAAACTTGCAGAGAGCAGTACGACGAGAAAAGCAGTTGAGTTCTTCATCTCTCTGTCTCATTTCAACCTATGAACTACCTGGTATTTAAAACGTGTGACAATGACCTGATCAAAATTAAAACGTATATGACAGTGTGGATTTGTAACGTCATGCTGCACGTACAACTTAAACAGTACATACATGATCCTTGTTACATGGAGATGCTTAGTGTACGCCAATCAATAGATCATGCAGTGTTCATTTTGAGAAAGCAATTTCGTTAGGTCAACGTATTTTCTAGTCAAAGCATTTCAAACATTGTTCCCTGTTAGGGTTATGTGGTGTGATGACACAACCCGACGTATTTGACCATGGTGATTAAGTCGATAACAATATTGATATATACTACTAGCATTTAGCCTGCACTGATTCACTGCACAAGAGATCCCACATCCATTTTTAACCCACCAAGATTTGAACAGGGGATGAATGAAACGTAAAAAGGGGTGTGTGAATTCGACAGCTGAGAATTAAAAGGGTGTATGAGAAGTAAAAGGACATGTGTGGATATCACACCCCTTTCCTACTTGCATATATAGTAAGCCAAATTGTTGATAATATCTAATTAATTATGTTTGTTATCTCTATATATATTAATCGTGAAGCCTCATCTCAGAACTTAAAGTTAAAGGAAGCTGCATATGTGAGTATTATAATTAAATATTTGATTAAACTAACATTACCGTGTCAGCCTGTTAAAAGTACAACACCAGCCCAAATAATAAAGACTGGCCCATGATGAAGAAACAAAGGAGAAAGCATTCATATGCTAGAATCTTCTAGCATAAGTGTGTCGGTGGGAACAAGCTAGAATTGTCTAGCTATTATAACAAATGTGTGTGTGTGTGTGTGTGTGTGTGTGTAATAATATGCTAGAAAATTCTAGCATCATTTAAGTCAGCAAGGTTGATATGCAAAAAGCCTAGGTTGGTGTAGTGTGTGCATGATCATGCACCAGAAAATTCTAGTGAGGCCATATGTCGGCAAACATGCCTATAAATATGTATGCATGTGTGTTGGTAATCAACCAACCAAGTAAGCTTGTAATCAAGCAAGCAAGCAACCAAGTGAGAGTGAGAAGAAAGAGTAGTCTTGTAAGAGAATGAGTGGTCTAGAGTTTGTCTCTAGAAAGTGAGTGTAATTGCTTCTAAGAGTGTCCTTTGAGAGTGTTGTAGTATTTTGTTTGTGTAATACAAGTAATTAGTTTACTCGTATTGTCTCTGCAACACTTATGCTAGAGTTGAGTACTCTAAGTTTTTCCCCAACAATTGGTATCAGAGCGCTACGATTAGGGACCGTCTCTATTAAAGCTTTTGAGAATCGTGAGAAGTTTAGTACTTCGCAAGGTTATTCGTTAATCTTGTTTGGCTTATCGAAGCTCTGCCAACACGATGGGAGATCTTCAAGTTGTTGGAGCAATCAAGAAGTTGAACAACAAAAATTACAACACGTGGGCGACGTGTATGGAGTCTTACCTACAAGGCCAAGATCTTTGGGATGTCATTGGCGGTAATGAAGTTACGCAGCCAGAAGAAGACACCAGCGGCGCTTTGAGGAAGTGGAAGATCAAGGCAGGTAAGGCCATGTTTGCCTTAAAAACCACTGTTGCAGATGACATGTTGGAGCACATACGGAAGGCCAAAACACCAAAAGAAGCGTGGGACACTTCGCCACACTCTTTTCAAAGAGGAATGATACAAGACTGCAGCTTCTCGAGAACGAGTTGTTATCAGTGGCCCAAAGGGACATGACGATTGCGCAGTATTTCCACAAGGTAAAGTCTATTTGCTGTGAAATTTCTGAATTAGATCCTAGTGTTGCCATTGTAGAATCTAGGATAAAAAAAAAATTATCCATGGATTAAGACCCGAATATCGATGCTTCGTTGCCGCTGTACAAGGATGGCCGACCCAACCATCACTTGTTGAGTTCGAGAATTTGCTTGCTGATTAAGAAGCTTTGGCAAAGCAAATGGAAGGGGTCTCGTTAAGAGGTGAAGAGGAAGCACTCTACACCAAAAGTCAAGGCAGCTTTAAGCAGCGTGCTGGTGGTGGATCTAAAAGAAATGGTGACAAGGAAAAAGGTCATCAAGGAGGAGGGAGTTCTCGGCCAGGGAGAGCTCCGAAGTATCACGGCAACCGTGGTCAGTCCCAGAATAATAAAAGATTTGAGGGCAAGTGTTACAATTGTGGAAAGAATGGCCACATGGCGAAGGATTGCTGGTTCAAAAGGCCTGCAGAAAGTAACGTCGCCAACTCAGAAAAGAAAATTGAAGATGATTGGGATGTCATTGCATTTCTAGCTGTGGAGGAAGAATGGGATGCAGAAGTATCATCTTGTTGGCGCTCAGAAAATGAGGCGTTGCCCGACCCAAAAGAATTTGAAGATACATTGCAAGGGAAACTGGGAAACCAAGCTGCCCAAATCCATTCAAGTCCAGATGAGCCTGAAGATTTGCTTGCTGGAGACGATGTCGAGCAAGAAGTACCTAAGAGTCATTGGCAAACAGGTGTGTACCAACAACCACAAGAAGTTAGACCTAGTGGAGTGGAAGTATCAACTCCACAATCACAACTAAGAAGGTCAACAAGAGTACGAAAGCCAAATCCTAAATATGCCAATGCTACCATAACTGATGGAGCACCAAAAGAACCTGAGGCGTTTGAAGAAGCATCACAAAGTTCTGAATGGGTAAGAGCTATGGAAGAAGAAATCACTGCACTTAAGCAGAATCAGACTTGGGATTTGGTGCCAAAGCCAAGGGATGTGAAACCCATATCTTGTAAATGGGTGTACAAGATAAAGCATCATCCTGATGGTTCAGTTAAAAGGTACAAGGCTCGGTTGGTGGCTCGAGGTTTCTCTAAGCAGTATGGACTAGACTATGATGAAACGTTTAGTCCAGTAACAAAGCTTACGACCGTATGAGTCCTACTTGCACTTGCAGCTAACAAAAATTGGAATCTATACCAGATGGATGTGAAGAATGCTTTCTTGCATAGAGAGTTAGATCGAGAGATCTACATGATGCAGCCAATGGGCTTTGAAAGTAAAGTTCATTCCGAGTACGTGTGCAAGTTGAGGAAAGCACTCTACGGTCTGAAATAAGCACCAAGGGCGTGGTACGGTAAGATTGCAGAATTTCTAACGCAAAGTGGTTACTCAGTGGCGCATGCAAATTCCAGCTTATTTGTTAAAGCTAATGGAGGAAAGTTAGCTATCGTACTGGTGTACGTGGATGACCTAATCATCACTGGCGATGATGAGGTTGAAATTTGTCGAACAAAGGAAAATTTGTCAGTTCGGTTCAAGATGAAAGAGCTTGGACAACTCAAGCACTTTCTTGGATTAGAGGTTGATCGCACATAAGAAGGAATATTGTTGTGTCAACAAAAGTATGCAAAAGACTTGTTGCAGAAGTTTGGGATGCTTGAATGCAAGCCAATCTCAACACCGGTGGAACCTAATGCCAAGATGTGTGCACATGAAGGTAAAAACTTGGTAGATGCAACAATGTATCGACAATTGGTAGGTAGTCTGATCTATCTGACTCTGACTCGACCTGACATTTCTTATGCAGTTGGTGTGATGAGTCGATACATGCAAAATCCAAAGAAGCCTTATCTAGAAGCGGTTCGACGAATATTGAGATATGTAAAGAGTACAATTGACTATGGTCTTTTGTACAAGAAAGGAGAAGATGGTAAGTTGGTTGGCTATTGTGACGCATATTTTGCAGGAGATCACGACACCAGGATATCGACCACTGGGTATGTCTTCAGAATTGGTTCTGGAGTAGTTTCGTGGCGCAGCAAGAGATAACCAATGGTGTCTTTGTCAACCATAGAAGCAAAGTATAGAGCTGCAGGAATGGCAGCTCAAGAGAATGCATGGTTGGCACAGTTGATGAGTGATCTACATCAACCAGTAGATTATCCAGTACCATTGTACTGTGATAACCAATCGGCAATTCGCTTGGCGGAAAATCCAGTCTTTCATGCAAGAATTAAACATGTGGAGGTACACTATCATTTCATTAGAGAGAATGTCTTGCAAGAAGAGATTGAGATGAGACAAATCAACACAGATGAACAAGTTGTGGACTTGTTCACTAAAGGTTTGAGTACTGGCAAGTTTGAAAAGTTTCGTCGTCAACTAGGCATAGAGGAAAGAATAAGCTGGTGTTGAGGGGGAGTGTTAAAAGTACAACACCAACCCAAATAATAAAGACTGGCCCATGATGAAGAAACAAAGGAGAAAGCATTCATATGCTAGAATCTTCTAGCATAAGTGTGTCGGTGGGAACAAGCTAGAATTGTCTAGCTATTATAACGTGTGTGTGTGTGTGTGTGTGTAATAATATGCTAGAAAATTGGGTAAAGTACAAAAAACTACCTCAACTATTAGGGTCATGACAGTTTCATACCTCATCTTTTAAAATTGACAATGTCATATCGCATCTTACGAATTTGTGACAATGTCATACCTCCGTCAATTTTTCTGTTAGTTTTTCTATTAAATGCTGACGTGGCAAGAGACGGGGGCCACTTTCTATTAAAATATTATTAAAAACAAAAAAAAATTAATATTTTTTAAATATTAAAATAATAAATAAAAGTAAAATTAAAAAAAAAAGGGTAAAGTACAAAAAACTACCTCAACTATTGGGATCGCGACAGTTTCATACCTCATCTTTTAAAATTGACAATGTCATACCGCATCTTACGAATTTGTGACAATGTCATACCTCCGTCAATTTTTCTGTTAAGTACTAACGTGGCTTGATTCGGGACCTACTTTCTATTAAAAAATTATTAAAAACTAAAAAATAATTATTTAATATTTTTTAAATATTAAAATAATAATAAAAAGCAGAAGAAAAAAAACCCTCATTTTGTGCCTCCCCTCCCCTCTCCTCTCTCCTCTCTCCTCTCCCCATCTTCATCTTCTTCGCCCACCTGCAAATCCCAACAAAAAAAAAAAAAAAAATCCAATTTGTCTTCCCCCCACACCCACACTCAATTTCCCCACACCCACACCCACACTCTTCTCCCTCCTGCAACCTAGAAATAAAAAATAAAAAAAAATAAAAAACCCAGATCCCGTCGGCGGGAAGATGGGTGAGCAGAGAAGGTGGAGGATGGATGCGGAAGAGGATGTGGAGAATGGATGAAAGTGGTGGATTGGGGTTTGATGGGTTTTCAAATTTTTTTTTTCCTTCTTTTTTTCCTCTTCTTCTTCTTCCGCAGGGGAGTTGATGGTTTTAAAAAAAAAACAAAAAAATTTCCTTCCTCCTTTTTTTCCTCTTCTTCTTCTTCTTCTTCTTCTTCCTCCTTCTCCTTCTCCTTCTCCTTCTTCTTCTTCCGCAGGGGGGTGTTGATGGGTTTTCAATTTTTTTTTTTAATTTTTTCTTCCACTTCTTCTTCTTCCTCCTCCTTTTCTTCCTCTTCTTCTTCTTCCTCCTTCTCCTTCTTCCTTCTTCTTCTTCTGCGCCGATAGGGGGGAATTATTAATTTTTTTTTCCTTCCTCCTTTTTTTCCTCTTCTTCTTCTTCTTCTTCTTCCTCCTCCTCCTCCTCCTTCTTGTTCTTCCGCAGGGGGTTTGTTGGGTTTTCAAAATTTTTTTATTTTTTTTATTTTTTTGGGTTTGCAGGTGGGGGGAAGAAAATGAAGATGGGGAGAAGAGAGAGGAGGGGGGAGGGGGAGGGGAGGGACGAACTGATGGTTTTTTTTTTTCTCTGCTTTTTATTATTATTTTAATATTTAAAAAATATTAGATAATTGTTTTTTAGTATTTAATAATTTTTTAATAGAAAGTATGTCCCGAATCAAGCCACGTGAGCACTTACCAAAAAAAACTAACAGAAAAATTGACGGAGGTATGACATTGTCACAAATTTATAAGATGCGGTATGACATTGTCAATTTTAAAAGATGAGGTATGAAACTGTCGTGACCTCAATAGTTGAGGTAGTTTTTTGTACTTTACCTTTTTTTTTTTTAATTTTACTTTTATTTATTATTTTAATATTTAAAAAATATTAATTTTTTTTTTTAGTTTTTAATAATATTTTATTAATTTTTTAATAGAAAGTGGTCCCCATCTCTTGCCACGTCAACATTTAACAGAAAAACTAACAGAAAAATTGATGGAGGTATGACATTGTCACAAATTCGTAAGATGCGGTATGCCATTGTCAATTTTAAAAGATGAGGTATGAAACTGTCGTGACCCCAATAGTTGAGGTAGTTTTTTGTACTTTACCCTTTTTTTTTCACTTCCTTCACGCAGTAATGCATTGTTTGTCACTTATAGTGGACTTTATTGATCACCGTCATAAATGGGTCATACAATCACCGGCCAATGTGGGGAAAAGCACAAAAATTGCCAACAAAAATGGCTAGGGAGGTTCCTGATCTCCTCTTTTAGACTCTGCAGAGTCGTGAAAATCAACTTATCTTTTACCATAATTAAGTGGTTATAATACTTCCAGGTGCAGCAAATTCGATGTGTAATTTGAGAAGCCAATATGTCTGCTCCTGTGACACTCTTAATGACAGGTGTTAGCTATGCATTGGGTTGTGATTTGTGCCGATCACCATCATGTAAGAATATACACGCTTGTTAAGACTATTGGAAAGTGAGTATTGAGTGTTGGGAGTAAGAATTTCACGTCGGGAAAAGAACAGACATTGTATGTGTTTAGGGCTGGACTTAAAGAAAGTTGAGGTTTCAACCGTAAAACTAATTGGCAAAATGGAGAGTAGCCCAACCTCTTATAAGCCCTTGCAAGATTTCTCATTTCACCAATGTGAGACTTTTTTAACTCATATTCTCATACGCGCTCTCACGTGTGACGAATTTTCAAGCCAAACATGTGGACAACACGAAGTGGGTGATGTGGACACGTAGGCTAACCTGCTCTGATACCATGAGGAAAGTTAGGTTCTATCATAAAAGCAATTGGCAATATGAGGAGTAGTCCAACCTCTTACAAGCTCTTGCAAGGTTTCTTCTTTCACCAATGTGGGACTCTTTTATCTGCACATTCTCACGCCCCTAAGGTTTTTGAGGCTCAGGGCAACCCTCCAAAAAATCTCTAACTTCATATAAGGAAAATTATTTGATTTCACAACTAAAACTTTGATAAAATTATATTTAGAAAAGTATTTCAAACTCAATAAATTATTACGAATGTAATTAAAGTCTTCAAACTCAATTTAGTAACCAAATAGAGCATTCGTAAAAATCTCAAGGCTGTTAAAAAAATCTCAGAGGCTGTCATTTCTTGTTAAACTTTTTGATCATTTAATCAAATTTTATAAATTTATACTCTTATGAAAACATATATGAACATATCACCCTAATAATTATGGTGCCTCTGAATTTTTTAGGCCATGGATAGTTGCCCAACTTTATAAATAATTGAGTTATTCCCCATATTGCCAACGAGTTTTATGGTGGAGCCTCAACTTCCTTCATGGTATTAAAGCAGGTTATCTCATGTGTAAAGCTTAATGGCCACACATGCTCCACATTACCTAATTTGTAATGTCCACATGCTAGGCTTGAAAAAAATTTCACATATGAGGAGGCGTGTTGAGAGTATGAATCCCATATCAAGAAAAGAAGGGACCTTGCACTATTCTTTGTATAGCTCATTACTATTGTACTCTTTTGAGTACATCAATATTTTTACACTAAGAGGAGGGAGATTTCGACCAAGCCACACAATGGGTAGCCTAATTTGGTATTGAATTCGTCATCCACAAGATTCGAACCTAAGACCTCTCACTTCTAAGCGAAGATGAATACCACTAGATTGTAGTACTAAATGCCATTACCATTGTAATTAGATTGTATGGTTCAATCATTTAATACAGAGGTTTTCTTTCTTGATAACCCAAATAAGGTTGATTTGGAGGTGGATTAAATGGTCGCGAACCTGCAGCCATGTTTAACCCAAAAGATTTTTTTGCAGGAAATGGCATGGTAAATGTTTGTGGCATTGTATAAGGCATTGGATTAGGAAACACTTAGGGGTGGTAATGCACATTGAGGGGTAGAAGTAGAGGCAGATGATGACCAACGTACCAGGCAGACAACTGCACCAAGAAGCTGTGCCCTATTTTCTTTCAAAGAGATTGGGATTTCTCTTGCCAGAACTACTGTTTTAATTATTGAAAACTCCTTTGGCAATCCAGACAGAGTAGCAATAACCAAACCATGGTCTGAAACTACTTCCCCTGCTGCTGTCAATTTGTCCTTAATATTTTTTAACCTTAGTAGATAGTTTTCTACAGAATCTCCCCCCTTTTGTATAGTTTGAAGCTCTGTCCTGCAAATGGAAGAATAACTATAACTTTTAGAGAAATGCTAGCAACATTTTCATTTGGAATTTCTTACTTCTTCGAATGACACCTGTCATTTTTACACAAAAAACGAAGGCCTTTAATGTTTTTTGTTAGCAATTAATGATGAAAAACGAAAAGAAAAAAAATGTCTTTTTTTATTTATATATTTATTTTTAAATAAAACGTGTCATTTGAAGAAGTAAAAATGTTCAAATACAAAAGTTAATGTAAAGATTGCTAGTACTCCCCTAATTTTTATATTTAGTTTTGTTTTAAATGCCTAGGTGACATTACGGTGTTATATGATGATAGAAATCCTATTGTTCCTTTTTGTAATTTCTTTGAACATAAAATAAAACTGTAAAAAGAAAGGTCATGATATGTTATTAACTATAACATTACATTATCAGCGTCTAAATAGATGATACCGATATCATATTTAATTAAAGGAATTTGAGAATCCTTCTATGGTTTAATAATTTTTTATCACCCATCATGCTTTTGATAAAATATGATCTAAACGATTTTACGATCTAGAGAGAATACTCTTTGTAATATTTTTTTGGGGTATGGTGCTCATAAAGAAAATATCGATGTTATCACCTGGAATTGGATCCTCCTGACTCACTAACACAAGCCGTTGGATTTTGATCCAACGGTTGTAATTATTATAACTTTTAGATGAGCATCTTGTTTGTAGCGGTTAGATCAAAATCCAACGGCCCGTGTTATTGGGTCAGGAGGATCCCAAGACTTTGCCTCGGAGAGGATCCAATTCCTTATCACTCTCCTACTAAACAACTTTGTGTGACTATGGATGTGACCCTTATGGAGCTGGAAAATTACTTTGCTGATCCGATGCCCAATTCTCCTCTTCAGAGGGAGACAAGGTATGAAGGTTAGACTTGAACAATATCTGTAGTATACCTTCGCCCGGTCAGACATTAGAGCACAATCGGTTGCCGACGACTGGAGATTTACCAATAGTATAGGTATCTAAAAAATAATGTTGGGAGCATGTTGACCCTAAAAACTACTTAGCCTACGTGGCGCGTAGGCTGAGTAATTAATAAGCTACTTATTTATCGAAACAACAATGTGTGGTTGATATCATGGGCAGGCGATTGTTGTATCGATAAGTTATTCGTTAGGTTTGTTAAGCAAATGGGCAGTAAGACCCGTCTACGGCAGTTGTTACGGATTTGCTTTTGTTGGGGCTCGACCCAAGGACACATATGTTCTCAAAGTACGTGGCATTTCGAATGCTTGGGTGAGACCCACTTTCATTTTCGGTTCTAGTTTTCAGTACAAGTATTTTAAATTACCTTATTATAGTTATATATTTGTTTTTAGACGTTACAAATGTTTGGTTGAGTCATTTCCACTTTCACTGTTGAGTTTAGTACGAAGTTTTCGACCTATATGTTATTACTTATCTATTTTGACGTTATCATATTCTATGTACATACTTTCGACCTTACATTGTTTTATGTTTTCGACTTTATATCTTTGTAAAGTATACATTTTCTACTTTTACATTGTTGAGGGAATAAGGTATGAGCCTGGAGGCACGAAAGATGGAATCATTGTAACCTAATTGCGACAGGGCGGCATTTTCCCTTTTGTGTAACCGCTCTGACTTGATTCTTCTTTACATAAATATTTTTCTTTTTCCTATTTTCGAGTATTTCAGTATAGCAAGTTATTTCAAAATTCGGGACGAAGTTTTCTTAACTGGGGTAGATTGTAACAACTCGTCCCAGAATTTACGGAACGAAAGGGGTATTTTTGTATTTCCATTTGGGTTGTGGGATATTTGTTTAAAATATTGTTTTTGGTATTAAATGGTGTGCCCAAGGGGCCCACCCCTGAGTTTTGTGTTCCTCGGTCTCCAGCTCCTTGCCTACCACGTGGTAACTCACTTTTCCCCCCTCTCTCACTCTCGGACCTATCTCCCTCAACCCTTACTTTCTCTTTCTCCCCGAAACTCTCTCTGCAACTCTCTCCTTCCCTCCTTCATAACCACACATCAACATCACCCACACCACTTTTACCACCACCGTGGGTCACTCTCTGGTGACCATACCACCATCGGGCTTCCCTCGTTCCTCTTCTCCCTCTGTGAGTACAAGGACCGAGACCACCTAAATAGTTTTTTCAGTGAGTTCCTCGTCCCTCCTACTTAGGTATGCCTCGAGAATACCCTAAAACTTGTACCTTCGTCTTCATGGTTCATTTCTTGAGCTTGTTTGTGTATTTTGGACTGCTTTAGGACATAGAATTGGCTTGGGAAGAATTCCCAGTTTCCAGCAGAATTTGAGTCATTTTCCGGCCACTTCACGACATATCTCAGGTACCAATCACTTCCAGCTATCTCATTCTTCAATTTGGTAGCTAATTAGTACCTTAGGTTTTTTGTTTGCTGTCGACTGAAGCTAGGAAGCTCCAGCCTTCTTCCCCTACGAGAAATAGGCTAAGCCTAAAAACCCAACCAGAACCAGGCATTCAGGCCATTTTTAGCCCAACACTTTTAAACCCAAACCCCTATCAGGCCTTCGGGCCGAGTTGGCATGGGCCCTTGGCCCAAATCTTTGGGCCGGGCCTTAAGCCCAAAACCTTAAACCCAATTCCATTTAAGACCCCACCCAAAACCCTTTTGAAATTAAGCCTTTAGGCCGTATAAAACTTAGGCCTTAGGCCTGTTAACCCTAAAACCCAAACCCTTTGGACCCAAGCCCAACCTGGATCCAACCCACTAAACCAGTTAACTCGACCCGGTTAACCTGACCCGTTCATTTTGACCGATCCATTGACTTTGACTTGTCAACGATCAACGTTGACTTTTTGTTGACTTTTTTAGGTTTTGATCAAGGCCCCTCCTAGGCTAATTTCGATGTCCTGAATCCGTTTTCCCAAATTTGATTATTTGAGTATATTTTTGTTAAGTGGACCTTTTATGTGCTTAGGTGCATATATGGTGGCGAGTCCCTCTTCGCTAGTTTACTTGGCTCTTCGACAGCGAAGTAACTATGAGTGGAACCCTTCTAAAATGCATATTTTAATAGTAGAAATGCATACATGAAAAGCATGCTTTAATGACTACGTTTTATGAGATATTATGCTTACTGAGAATATTTTGGAATACTATATTTTATCGAACTGATGTTCTTTGTAGTATATCTGACGGATGACTATATAGTACTTAAGAACATGTTTTTACACACTTCTTTATAATATATATGATGGATGACTATATGCTATGAAGATGCTTTTTAGATATATGTACCTATGTTTGGAAAGTGTATATTCAATGTTTTTGTGCGTATCTAGTGGTCACTGTTTTGTCTATAGCCGAAGATAGGAGTTAGCTTCAGGCTGGGAGAAATAATCTATGGCTTCAGGCCAAGAGACAGGAAGTTGGCTTTGGGCCGGGAGAAATAATTTCTGGCTTCGGGCGCAGAGACATGGTAGTTGGCTGCAGGCCAAGAGATATAATTATTGAACACCACAGCTAACTAGGATACAACTAGTTAGCACATTATATACAAGATATGTTTTATGAAAGGTTTTATGGCATGCTAGGGTTTTTGGCAAATCTATCACCTATTACGCTATTAGTTTTCATTAAACTTTGCAGGTTAGTATGTTGATAACTGTTTCGGTATTTTTTATATATATATATATATATATATATATCAATTTGGTCCGTTCATGTTTGTTTTGCGCCCCCTTAGGATTTAGAATCGAGACGTACGATCCCGGCGTCAAGGCACTTTTGCATCGACATCTTCGAGTCCTCTCGGTGTATGATCCATTTCCTTTTTCATTTAATTTTATATTATTTCCTTTCTAATGTCTCGAATTAGCTGTATGCTCTAAACATATTCCTCTTTTTCTTAATCATTGTATTTAAATTCATAACTATATTCTTATTTATTATTTCTCATGCATCCTAATATGGCTTTGTCACTTTCGGGTGTTGGTCAGCGCGTTTCCTTGTGAAAGAAGCATCTTTTCCACACAACAAAAATAAGATGTACCTACATATCACCTTTCGCAGAGCAATAGGCTAATTGCCTTGAAACGCTTAGGGGAATGCCGTAAGATAAGTATTAGACTGTAAATAAGGACAAAGTAAATAATTCAACCCTTAATTATTTTTCTGCAAACAGACTTTGTTCTCGATGAACAACTTATTCAATCCAAATGTTTGGTATTATACAAAACGAATTAGTAAGAAACTAAAATACAAAAAATTTAGCAACATAATCCAATATATCCGGGCAGGTACTAAACCTTAGCCTCTTGGGCTGGATAAGTACATGCCAGCAGTTGCTCATCATCTTGGAACTTAGCCATGTCTTCCTCCTTCAAATTCACCCACACTTCAATCCCACCACTCGACCCAGGGCCAGCATCCATGAAAACAACCAGGTTCTTAAATGTAAGGCTGGCCGACGCGACCCACACAGGCTTGCTCCACCCGAAATCCGTTTCATAAAGTGGGAACCTGCACAAGCTGGTAAAGCTAAACGACGCCACTTCACCCTTCATAAACTCCTCCGCTCGCTGCTTCAAAAACTTCAAGTGCGCGTTGCCGTCTTTGATTTTGGCTATGTAATCACCGTCGATTGTCTTTATTGCGTCCCTCATCTGGCCCACCATCCCGCAACACATATCCTCTCCCTCATCAAACGACGGCGATGACATCGCAAACCGGCTCACGTTCCCGAAATGGTATTCGGGCAGTGGTGGATCCATTCTCGTCCGTAAGTTAACGGCGTGAAGCACTTTGTAAAGAGTGTTAGGGTTCGGCTTTCCTTGAGTGGAGGCAATAACCCGGGCCCATATAAATGCTGACAAGGCCTCAATCCGAGTTGGCTTTCTCTCATTGTTTTTATTATCTGTATATTTTGACCTAAGAGAAGCAACCGTGGAAGCACTGAAAACAAACCTTTTTGTAACAATTTTTTCTCTAGTGATCCCAGTGCTTGGTTTGAACCCTGATATGCTTCTAGGTGGAAAGTGCGTGGCCAAATCAAAAATTGGAGGATTGACTGTACTATTTTTAATGTTGCAATCTCCACGAGATATCGAGGCCCAACTGTTGAGGAACATGATGAGTGACAATGCATCGGCAACCTTGTGAGAAATGCAAACTCCAATAGCCATGCCACCACAATCGAACACGTTGACTTGGACAGCAAGAACCAAGTCGCCGACATTGTCTAGTTCGCATGGGAGTAGTTGGTTGAGCTGGTTTGGTTCGGGTTGGGATATGACATCAGAAAGTGGGGACCTAACTCGGGCTTGGACGTAAGGGGCACCTTGGTCATTGCAATCGACGTAGGCATTTTCAATGACACGTCCGGCTAGTGGATAATATTGTGTCAGGGTCTTGGATAAGGATTGTTTTACCCTGTCTGAGTACGTTATGGCGTCATTGCCATGATCATTATTGTAGAAAATGATCATAGGCATGAAAATGGGAGTTGCGATTTGGTCGAGAAAAGAAAACTCGTGTTTACGAAGGTGGGGTGGGGTTGGCATAGAAGGCTTAATGCAAGCTTTCTCAATTACTTCTATCTTCATCTTTTAACAGTAATATTGATGAGCAATGGGAATGTAATTTGCTTTGATATGTGAAAGAGTTGTATGCAGCTACTGCAGCAGATGGTGTTGTGGATTATTTGGTTAGGGAGTGTCAAATTTATAGTGCTCGTCGGCTCGAGTGGTACCAAACCAGCAGGCCCTCTTGCTTTGTTATTAACGCGTTGCATGCGCATGGACCCGTTTACTTTTCCTCAAGCTAAATGCAGTTAACGCTGTAATGCTTTTGGCGCAAGAAATCAGAAGTTTAATCAAGTTGGAGCCAGTGGATAAGGTGATAGTGATAGTGTTAAGCTCTCTACTTCATGCATGATAGCTCAAAATACTTTATTAGTAGGCAGAGAATTTTATTTCTACGGAGATTTCAAAGTCTTCTAGACGCCGATATAGAGTTGATTAAATGAATATATGCACGAGTAAATACAAACTAAAAAAATGGACTTCTGACTTTTGACCAGGTTTGGCATAAGACCACAAAAAGAAATGGGAATTCAGGTTGGTGCGCTTTAAGGCTTAGTAAGCGCCGCCTTGGCAGACAAAAGATGGCGAATTGTACGGAATATTTGGCCATCTTATGCTTCTAAGTTCACATTGACATTCTGTGTTACATTACTTGGATAATTTGACCATAAGTAACTTGTTTAATTGAATTAAGCTTTGCAACGTATTATACCTGTACTTTATTTTGTAGACCATCTTTCATATACATGAAACATAGTAAACGACATCTCTTAGTAGAGAAGTGTTGAAAATGAATTCTATATTAATAGAAGAAAGAACTTTGCATAAATTTATAAGTAAGAATTTCAATTGATTTTATGGTGGAATCTCAATTTTTTTTTTAATGGTATCAAAGCATGTTGTCCTATGTCTAAGACCCAACAGATATGAGTCTATAAACTTCGAGTCTATGTGTTTGGCTAGAAAGTGTCACATGCTCCACGCCACTCGGTAATATATTGTCTACGTGTTTGGCTTGAAAATTTGCCACCCGTGATAGGTGTGTTGGGAATAAGTTTCACGTTGATGAAATGAGGGACCTTGTATTAGTTTATAAGTAAATTGGACTACTTCCCTTATTCTTATTTAGTTTTACAAGAAACCTCAACTTTTTTCAAGAAGCACATACATCAATTATCTTATCTTTGGTGTAAAAATATTTTTCTGTCTAATATTAAAGGGACTGGTCAACCCTAAGTTCGAATCTTTCCTCTCACGCAAAATAAATTGTATATAGGGTTTCAAAAAAAAAAAAAATTGTATATATATATATATATATGTTCGAGTGGTTTAGGATTATCTCCACCGCACTAATTATTTGTTGGTAAACTTAGTACATATTATAATTAGGAAGCACAATCCAGATTCAGATCTCTAATTTGTTTACAGTTAATATACGAGTATTATTATAATTGTCTACGCAAATTGGAAAAATACGATCTTATAATTACACCAAAGGAAGATGGGGTAGCACTATCAAGAAATTGAATAAGAGAGTTTTAACAAAGCACTATCAGTACTGTTCACTTTTAACAAAAAAACTACACTTACACATTTCCCTATTACTATTCATTATACCTTTAAAAATGACTTTACATTAAAAATAAAATATTTTTGGACCTTTCTTTAATTTTCCTTTTGAATAATGCAAAACCCGCACACAGTCGTTGACCAATCCACCCAGAAATATTATATTCTACCGCCCAAAATTGATAGAGAGTTTAGTTAGGTCAATTCATCAAGAATAATAATCGCCAGTAGAGTAAATCCGTTAATTGCTAGTCTCTATCATTGATTGCAAAACTCCTCCGTAGAACTCAGCTTCATGATGTTTGTATGACAAACGGTGACGTTCTTCTGTCCAATTTTGGGGGTTTTCTATGCTTTTTCAGAAACTAGGATGTATATAAATATCAGTTGAAATCTGCAATTATATGAGATCGATATCATAAGAGGCCTTTCGCGTAAAGATAAATGTACAAAACAATCTACCCTGGAAACCTGTCTTTCCTTTCTGACCAGAAAATACAAGTAAGAAGATCTTTCACAGTAAGAAATTAGCAGTGCATATACTCAGGAATCAAAATATTACCATTTCCTCCAAAAACTCTAATTCCTCCAAAATTAGGAGTTAAATTCCTTTTATTTGTGGTGAAGTTTGGAAAAATTTTGGTTTTCTAGCTTCAGTTTACAAAATTGGCCTGGTTTTTGTTAAGATTACAGTTAGTACGTACATGAATAATCTGCAATCTGACTATCCATCTTCTTATGTCATATGCATATTAGTAAGTAAAGGGATTTAGCTTTGTAGACTTTATGCACGGACACTATAAGAGAAATTCAGAGTCGCATGACATACTCACAAGGTTCAATTAATATTATTCAACTCTCTCTCTTAGGATTAGGATTAACCCACTACTTTGATTTTTAGCCTATCATGATATATAATGCCGCAAAAAATCAAACTTGAAAAGAAGTTTACGTGCAGAATGCAGACCAGATTTATCTCGTTTTCCATTTCATAAGTTTTATAATTAACGGCTTGAAATCAAGGGTTAGCTACGTAAAGTGCGCATCAATCAGATAAAGTGCTCATCAAGCTTTATTACCTCTCATCAAGCAGACATAATTAACCATGAAGTGTTATTGTCCATCACATAAGTCCATCACATAAGTGTTGCAAAAACTCCCGATTCTTGTAAAAATCATATTAATACGGGCAAAAAAATAAACCACATTGAAAAACCTGCTAGGGCATGCAATAACCAAAGGCAAAGATGAGTTCATCCATGACGCCTGACAAAAGGTCGATTCCTAATTTCCTAATTAAAGCAGAGTATGTCACTACCGATAGCAAATACCCAGCCAGAAAACATTAATGAAAGAACTGTCTAGCAAACCAACTTCATTATTTTTCAAGTCACAATTGTATAAAATATGTAAATGCTGCAAGCAATTGGATATATAACTTGTATTCATATTAGACTCATCTCGGCTTAGAAATGAATAAATATTTCTAGCTAGCTAGTTGATTAAAGGTTCATTCAAGCAATTGCGGTTCGTTTAGTGCTGATAATAGGTTTGGTGATGAATAAAAGTAGACTATATTTAAGATTCGAAACCCTTCAATGTAAGCCTTCAAATGCGATGTTTATATGCATTACCCGCGAATTGCATGTCCACAGGTATAAATCATTAGGTGAAGCAATATATTTTGCATGTCATGAACACACAAAGTCAATAATTAGTTAGTTTGTTTGCTTGTTGGGTTTTTTTTCTTTTTCTTTTTCTTTTTTTTTTTTTTGGCATAAGCGATAGAGTTTCGTTACCAAGAACAATCAATTACAAGAGGTGTTAGATGGGTATATATATGCTTCAGTGACCAATTTCTTGATCTGGAGATAATTAGCACAAAACACAAATGATTTTAAATCCCAATATGGCTATCACACAAACCATGCCACTAGAACTAGACATATACGTCACAAAGACGATAAACGTGACATACTTAGCATCGAAAGCCTCACATAAAGTCATCAGAAGCAGCAAGGCCACAGTCACCGTAGCGACATAAACAAATCGTCGAAACATGACAAGCAAAACATAAAAAAAAATAAAATAAAAAATAAAAAAACTAAATTAAAAAAAGGGGTTTTGAACATTAGTCCTTGCAAAAGATTAAAATTTAAAAAAAAACCTAGTGCTAGATTACATATTCAATTTAATCCCTCAAAGTGTACTTATATCAAAATTTAATTCAATTTTCGTTATTTAATGTGTATTTTTATTTAATCTCTCCACATTAAATTTTAATTTTATTAATATGCACATATTTAGTTCTTTAATTATAAATGAACATAAATGAGAAAATATTAAAAGAAATTTGTGATACAAAA
Organism: Pyrus x bretschneideri; assembly: GCF_019419815.1. Taxonomy (NCBI): domain Eukaryota; kingdom Viridiplantae; phylum Streptophyta; class Magnoliopsida; order Rosales; family Rosaceae; genus Pyrus; species Pyrus x bretschneideri. The sequence continues at coordinate 1,618,502 of NW_025999823.1, read as the reverse complement.
TATATAAATACATGATTGTATTGTGCCGAAATATATATGATTGACTTTTTTGTACCTACATGATTGTACCAAAATATATTATAATGAACCTAAATGTATGTACCGAAATGTATTATATTGAATTAATGTACCTAAATGTCAATACCAAAATGTATGTACCAAAATTTACATACCGAAATGTATTATATTGAATTAATGTACCTAAATGTCAATACCGAAATGTATGTACCAAAATGTACGTACCGAAATGTATGTACCGAAATATAGTATATTGAATTAATGTACCTAAAAGTCAATACTCAAATGAGATGTATTAGGTTCGAATCTCATGGATGACAAATTCGATATGTTTTTATCGATGAATTAATGTACTTATATATTTGTATTGATGGATATACCGAAATATTCAAATATATTAATGTACCTAAATGAAGAACATACAAAATTGTTATCAGACTATATATTATAAAAAATAAAAAAAAAATTAGTTGCCTAAATGTAGACATTAAAATATTATGATAAATGAAATGAAAATTAAATTTAAATGTAATTAATACATTAAAATAGGAATAAAAAGATAAATAAAACATCAAAATATAACTAATAAATGAGATGATTAAATGTACTAGGGACTAAAATTGGATTTTAATCTTACACAAGGTTATAGTCCTAAACTCATCTTTTTTAAGGATTAAAATGAAGTTTTCTATTAAAAGAATAAAATATTTGATAGATATTGGTTGTGTTTGAATGGTTATGAATCGAATGACAAGTCCAAATTACTTCTTCTCAAGGAAAAGAAGTTCACGTAAGAAAATTTCTCAAGAAATCTATGAAGATTGAATTAGATCTCACGGTGGTCGGAAAATAATTAACGAAGACTTCTTTCTACAGGATATTGTTTTTTCATAGAAATGTATTCGCTCATCCTGTGCTCGACTCCAGTTCCTTGGCAGCACCTCGAGTTGCCTTACGCAACGACATTGTGCGCCCCTTATCATTCTTATTTGATTTATAACACGGACATCTATTTAGTAAAGTGCAGAATTGGTAGGAGGCATAGGGGCAAAGGCACGTACAACGCCAACCGTAGCCTAGACAACACACAGAGGGTGGGGTCGTAAGGGAGACCCAACTTGAGCCACCATCTTCGTCTTAACGCCACCATGAACCCATAAACCTGCATAAGATTTATTAGCACAACGAGCTGCCCAAAATTTTCGTCAGCCGGTGTGGGTCACAATTTTAGCAAGGGTGCAGAAACAGTGTGGGTGGTAGAGGGGTTACCAGGCCAAAGCCACCCACGTTGCTGCACCGTCATAGCCCACCACCACGACGAACCCGAAAGGGTCTGAACATAATTTCCAAGGGCAAAGTTCCTGGAAAAACTCAATCGACTGAGAGAAAGCTACAACATCAGATCTACACCACCAACCACTGCAAGCACGTAAGAAAGCCGTTGCCGGGAACACCCCATGTCCAACCCTTTCCATAGTTTAATGCAAAATTGGAGACATTAGAGCATTTCCAATGAGAGACACCAACTTTGAGGACTCATTTAAGAACTTTAAAGGAATATTCGAGCCCCTAAAAGAATATTGTCTGCAATGGAAAATCCTTATAGCATAATCCCAAAATGTAGGGATTAAAATATTAAAAAATTATTGTTCATTTTGTTGGAGTATTGTGACCCTTGATAAAAAAAATAAAAAATAAAAAAAATGAATCTTTACCATTGATTTTTCAAGAGTTAAAAAAAAAAAAAAAAAAAAAACTACGTACATGAGAAAATTAAGTGAGAAGCTACCCCACGTGGGTGGGTTCCAAAAACAAAGAAAAAAAACATAAAGAGCAGCATCCCACTCAAAATTAATGGAGTGCACTCTTTGAGTCTCTATATGTAGTTCTCATATTTGAGATTTTCTTTGAAGTATTCCGCGCGTTCCTATATGTTGAGATACTTTGAATACTTCAATTCAGGCTCATTGGTAGCCTTTTGTCCCTATATTTATGGACTACATAGTTATACGGATTTCGTCTAGGGTTTCTGTTGGAGATACTCTTAGAAAACGTAGGAAAAGAGGAAAGGGGATGGAAGAAGAGGTACGAGGGTTGAGGGTGGGGGGCTGCAAGAAATGTGAGAAAGGAGTGCAGAAATATAGAGGATAAAGGGGTGGGAGGAGAGGCTAGGAGAGGGAGGGGGAAGGGCTGCCACCAGTTCTAAGCCTAAGCAAGGGAGCGGCAGCTGTGAAATTCCTAGATCTAGGGTTTTGCAAAGGAGGCTGAAGGTTGGGTGGACACAAAGGTCAACCACTCTCAATTATTAGTTACGACATGGAAAGAACCATCTCGGTACCGTACGTTCTACAATAAAATTCCTTGTCCAGTGGAAGTTTTCCACAACCAAAACAACAAAATATTATTATTATTATTATTATTGTTAGGATTGTGAAGAAAACTCTAGTCTCTAGACGGTAAAACCTCAAGCATTAGTAAAGAAATAGTTCAAAACTAATATGTGGTAAGACGTACGGTAACGAAAGCAACAGCCCACAAATGGTAGAAAACTAACATAATTACAAGTTAACTCAGATATGTGGTAAGACGAATTTAAACCACATTATTACTAGCTTATTGTGAGATTAAGCCCATCATTTTTCCTTTAGTATAGATAATACCGTTTATTCTAAAAAAAAAAAAATATTATAATAAAAGTTCAATAAAAGTCTTTGCATATATACATCAACAATTAAAAAGATTATCTATAGCTAGATGGCATATTTGTTGAACGTTATATAGATTACATTATCTACATGACACATTTAATCAGATCGACAATTGGGCCAGCTGTAGAATAATTTGTCAAAGGATTTATATGACATTGTTAATTACAATAATAAAATAAATTCAGTTTCAGTTTTATTGTTCTATTTTGGATGAGGGAATTATTATTGACACTCCTAAATTTCATTTTTCACTTCAAACTTTCTATAATTGGAAAAAAAAAAAAATACACTTATGAGGAGTGTAGAGTGAGATTTTTAGAGTGCTAATAATATTTCCCTAGGCTAAAACCCTAAAACACTTTCATATAAGAAAATATGTTAGTTTTGACCGATGGATGGTGATTTTGAATTGGGTTTGTAAGGATAGTTTAGGTAGTAAATTTGAATGCAAAGGGATACTAATAGTTTAATTAAAAACAATATGAGGAAAAAGAGTAAACAGAGTGTATTATGAAGTTATATGTCAACAATTACTAATAAACCGATCGATCGGTAAAATATCAAAAGGAAATGCCTAGATCAGCAGTGAGCTCTTGGGGGTGTGATGTAATTTGTAAGGAGTATGTAGTCAGTTTCGTTCTACTAGACTTCATAGTTCAAAGAAATTGTGGTCACTTACCGTTCAATCTTAATCCAACAATAAAAAATTATTGAACCTTTGTTATTGTATTTTCTCATCCATTGTTAAATTAAGAGCAAACGGTGAATAATTACAATTTTTTGGAACCACATAGTCTAAGAAAAAGAGACTCTACATTCAGTAGGGAGAGCATGCTCTTGGTTAGAACATATTACCGAGCTCGTCCCCATTTGAACGCTGTTGATTGTTGATGATTGTTTTTTCCTTTTCTGCACGTCTTTTCTTTGTTGATTAATTTTTTTAATACCCATCCAGTTATTGTCGCTAAGTCGGAGCATGAGCCAACGTGCGTACCTATCAAGAAACAAATATTAGTGCCCCAAGCCTTCGCAATCATCCAACTCTGAGACTGAGACCCATATAGTGCCTGCACACATGTCGTTACCTATTATCTGCGTATTTGTCAATATTTCCAGCTCCTTTTTTCTCTATTAACGAATACAACACATTGATTTTTCTATGACATATTTTATGTGTATCATTGAGGAATAGAAAGTAATATGCAGGACTCCATTAAATTCTAAAGTTTATCTTATCGACACAAAAAAAAAAAAGGCAATAAAAAAGCTCCTAAAATTTTCTATTTAATTTAGAAAACAACAATAGGTGGCAAATGTTGGTTAGAAGGAAAAATTAATAATAAAATTCAACGAAAGATAATGTTTTCCCCAGTCATAGATAATATCTGCATCTTTTGTTGGGGAATCCACATATCTCACCCTTACAAATAATGTATTTGCATCATATAACCTTTATAATTGAAACAATTTAATTTCTTAATTTTCATTTGAAGATCATCCATACATAAAATTTAATTCAAAGCACAGATCATTGAGCCATTCAAGTATATCAAATAAATAAACAGTTCATCATAAATATGTTACTTTAATTATTCACACCGTCTATTTGTTCTTTTTAATTAATTAGTGCCTTTTTATGTTATTTGGCATATTATAGGACTTCGAAAGTGAAGCACTTGTATATAAACTAAATGATCTACAAATGCATCTATATGTATGTACGTATGTATATAGAGGATCAAGGCCCCAAGTTGAGGATCTACAGATGTAGTTAATTTTTATTTTTATTAAAAAAAAAAAAAAAGGAATAACGGGTGGTAAGCTACGGTCATCTCCACCCATTTTAGGTCCGAATAGACTATGGCGAATTTCACCCTATGGCCACAGATGTAGTTAATTAAGTAATTACCTTTTTTATGAGATTAATTTCTAATAAAAAATTTAGTTTAGTTCAATAAATAATTGCGTATTTTGAAATAAGAAAACACAATTTTGTCCAGTTATTAATTTCAACTTGGGAAAGAAACAAAACTATCTTCTTATTATAGCATCTTAAGATTTATTAATTAGGGTATAAAGCTAGAACAAGACAATTGTAGTGACAGAAATATTTTCTTCCAATTTATTCGACGACATTAATCATGAACAAACTTGTCACACAACATGATTTAAAAAAAAAAAAAAAATAGATATACATAAACATCTTTACATGTTGCAACTTAATTTTACACACACACATTAACAAAAGGATAATGGTAGAGAGACTATTTACTTGAACTGTGTTTTGTAGATCATATAATATGGCGGTTAATGGTTAAACTTCTTCTTTAAATCACTAAAGAAATAGAATTTAACCATCAAACGCTACATTCTATGTCGATAAATATGGTTTAAAACCATAATATCTCTATTATTTTTCGTAATGAAATAGAACTCAGAGAAATTACTGTAAAGTAACAAATTAAATGCATACAAACATCAATCCATGCTAGTAAACCGGTTTTCACCCTGAATTCTTCGAACTCAGGTTGGGTGAAACATACTTGAGAACCTCCTCATCAGCTTCAAATTTTTCCATGTCTTCCTTCTTCAAGTTAATCCAAGCCTCCACACCGTCAGCACTTGTTGTGTCAAAGAAGCTCACTAAATTCTTAAATGTAAAACTCGCGGACCCGGCATAAACAGGCTTCCCCCACCCAAAATCAGCATCGTAAATTGGAAACCTACACAAGCTGGTGAAGGTAAACGACACCACATCTCCACGTTTCACCTGTGAGCTCCGCTCTTTCAAGAAACTCAAGAACGCCTCCCCCTCTTGCAGTTTCTTTATGTACTCTCTGTCAACTTGTTTAAGAGCCTCTCTGACGTGGCTCACTACGGAATATAGAGAAGGGTCAGATGATGATCCTTCTTTCGGTTCCACCTGTATGGGTGGGACGGAGATTGTTGTTCGGGTCACATTCCCGAATGTATACTCCGGAAGCGGTGGGTCCATTCTCGTGCGCAGGTTTACCGCATGAGACACGGTATACATTGCTGGGACATCGTCAGCGCTGTTGTTTTGTTGTTGCCTGGTGCAGGCCGCGATGTATCGTCTCCATATGAAAGCCGATAAGGCCTCCACACGTGTAGGCCGCCTCGCTTGTTCATTTTCGACGTCCGTAGATTGGGCTCGGAGAGCGGAAACCGCGGGAGCGTCGAACACAAAGCGCTTAGTGGAAATGTTGTGCTTGATGATCCCGCTACTATGCTGGTAGGACCCGGACAAGTCCTGTTGGGGGAAGTACTTGTCGGAAACAAACTCGGGGGCGTGTACGTAGTCGGGCTCCCCGCGAGTAGTGGCGGCGAGACTGTTGAGGAACATGAAATATGACAGGGCGTCTCCGACCTTGTGCGACATGCCCATACCGATGCTCATGCCTCCGCATGCAAAGAACGTAACTTGTAGGCATATGGGGAGTTCGCTAGCAGCGTCGAGCGCACACGGTATGAACTTGTTGAAGTCGAAAGGGTTAGGGTTTTGGATGATGTCGATGATGTTAGAGTTGGCTTTGGCTTCCACGTAGTAGGCACCCTCGTCGTTGCAATCGATGTACTGGGTGCCTCTGACTCGCCCGGCTAACGGGTAGAAATTGGTCAGGGTTTCCGATAAGGCGGTTTTGATTTTCGTGCAGCGTTCCGTGGGGACTTCGGGGGTGTGAGGATCCTTAGGGAAGAAGAGGACCATGGGCATGAATATTGGGGGTTGGATTTGGTCGAGAAAGGAGAGTTTATGGCGGCGGAGGTGGTCTGGGGTTGGAGCTGAGGGTTTGATGGTCTCTGTTGAGACAACCTCCACTTCCAATTTAGTCATGGTGGATTGGTGTTGCAAGCTAGCTAGCTAAGCAATGTGAAACTATTGGAGTGTTCGGTGACAAAATAGACGAGGGAGCTTAGTTTTTATAGAGTTTAAGGGGTGGAAAACCATTTGAAAGTCAAACAGAACTCAATGGGATATTGCTAGCTTGTACAAACACTAGTAGAAAAACATGTTTGCGCGAAGGAGCAAATTTCGTAGGTGCAATTATGTCGCGCAAAGTTGTTTTGCGCGACGCAACACCTACGTCGTGTGAAGTTTTTTTTTTTCTTTCCTTTTGCTTTTCTTTTGGGGTTCTTGCATTGCCTTTTTCTTGTGGTATCCACTTGTGTAAATGTTTTAAGGGTAAAGTACAAAAAACTACCTTAACTATTGGGATCACGACAGTTTCATACCTCATCTTTTAAAATTGACAATGTCATACCGCATCTTACGAATTTGTGACAATGTCATACCTTCGTCAATTTTTCTATTAGTTTTTCTGTTAAATGCTGACATGGCAAGAGACGGGGACCACTTTCTATTAAAAAATTAATAAAATATTATTAAAAACTAAAAAAAAATATTTAATATTTTTTAAATATTAAAATAATAAATAAAAGTAAAATTTTAAAAAAAAGGGAAAGTACAAAAAACTACCTCAACTATTGGGGTTACGACAGTTTCATACCTCATCTTTTAAAATTGACAATGTCATACCGCATCTTACGAATTTGTGACAATGTCATACCTCCGCCAATTTTTCTATTAATTTTTCTGTTAAGTGCTAACGTGGCTTGATTCGGGACCTACTTTGTATTAAAAAATTATTAAAAACTAAAAAATAATTATTTAATATTTTTTAAATATTAAAATAATAATAAAAAGCAGAAAAAAAAAACCCTCATTTCATCCCTCCCCTCCCCCCTCCTCCTTCCTTCTTCATCTTCTTCACCCACCTGCAAATCCCAACAAAATAAAAAAAATCCAATTTGTCTTCCCCCCACACCCACACTCTTCTCCCTCCTGCAACCCAGAAAAAAAACTCAGATCCCGTCGGTGGGAAGATGGGTGAGTAGAGAAGGTGGAGGATGGGTGCGGAAGAGGATGTGGAGAATGGATAAAAGTGGTGGATTTGGGGTTTGATGGGTTTTCAAATTTTTTTTTTTTCCTTCTTTTTTTCCTCTTCTTCTTCTTCTTCTTCTTCCGCAGGGGGTGTTGATGGGTTTTCAATTTTTTTTTTTATTTGTTCTTCCTCTTCTTCTTCTTCCTCCTTCTCCTTCTCCCTTCTTCTTCTTCCACGCCGACAGGGGGGGGGGAATTTTTTTTTTTTTTTTCCTTCCTCCTTTTTTTCCTCTTCTTCTTCTTCTTCCTCCTCCTCCTCCTCCTTCTCCTTCTTGTTCTTCCGCAGGGGGATTGTTGGGTTTTCAAAATTTTTTTATTTTTTTATTTTTTTGGGTTTGCAGGTGGGGGGAAGAAAATGAAGATGGGGAGAAGAGAGAGGAGGGGGGAGGGGGAGGGGAGGGACGAACTGATGGTTTTTTTTTTTTTTTTTCTTTGCTTTTTATTATTATTTTAATATTTTAAAAAAATAATTGTTTTTTAGTTTTTAATAATTTTTTAATAGAAAGTATGTCCCGAATCAAGCCACGTGAGCACTTAACAAAAAAACTAACAGAAAAATTGACGGAGGTATGACATTGTCACAAATTCATAAGATGCGGTATGACATTGTCAATTTTAAAAGATGAGGTATGAAATTGTCATGACCCCAATAGTTGAGGTAGTTTTTTGTACTTTACCCCTTTTTTTTTAATTTTACTTTTATTTATTATTTTAATATTTAAAAATATTAAATATTTTTTTTAGTTTTTAATAATATTTTAATAATTTTTTAATAGAAAGTGGTCCCCGTCTCTTGCCACGTCAACATTTAACAGAAAAACTAATAGAAAATTTGACGGAGGTATGACATTGTCACAAATTCGTAAGATGCGGTATGCCATTGTCAATTTTAAAAGATGAGGTATGAAACTATAGTGACCCCAATAGTTGAGGTAGTTTTTTGTACTTTATCCTAGAAAATTCTAGCATCATTTAAGTCGGCAAGGCTGATATGCAAAGCCTAGGTTGGTGTAGTGTGTGCATGATCATGCACTAGAAAATTCTAGTGAGGCCATATGTCGGCAAACATGCCTATAAATATGTATGCATGTGTATTGGTAATCAACCAACCCAGTAAGCTTGTAAGAGAATGTAGTCTAGAGTTTGAGTGGTCTAGAGTATGTCTCTAGAAAGTAAGTGAGTGTCATTGCTTCTAAGAGTGCCCTTTGAGAGTGTTGTAGTATTTTGTTTGTGTAATACAAGTAATTAGTTTACTCGTATTGTCTCTCCAACACTTGTGCTGGAGTTGAGTACTCTAAGTTTTTCCCCAACACAGCCTCCATAAAATATATTAACTAACATTACTGTCTCTTTGTTTTCTCTGTGGCACAACATTTTATTCCTTCATTAATGTTGTGTTGGGCAGAAGAATGTTTAAGATTATTAAGAAGCTTTAGCACTAACAGAATTCTAAAAAACTTGCGTGATTATCGTTTCCCTAGCATATATAAATCTTCTTCTTCAACCAGAAAATGTTAGTAGCTACTTACCTAGCAAACGATGATAAAAAAATCTATCGAACAAGGAAATTTGAACATACTCTAGACTCAAGATGAACCCTTGTGCCCACAACTGATGTCACCAAATGAGTCTCATTAACATTGAAAAAAACCATGGAAAGACCGAAATCTGTTATTTTTACGTCCAAGTTTCCATTATGCTGCGCTGTTCTCCTCTCTAATGCAATTCTCCTACTGGATTGCCTTTTTAAGCGAGCTGAAATACTAATCCAATTTATCTGTGATTAATGTATTGTAAATAACTCGAGATGATTTAGTTCAACAATGAACGATTGAAGAAAGAAGTTGCAGATTGACTAATTACCTTCCACAAAATTCGTCCAATAAAACTGTGAGTTGAGAGAACCCGCACATAGTGAGAAGAAAGGCAAAATCTTGTACAAAAGGGTATCTGCACCATAAAAACCATGCGTTGCATGCATTAGAACATATTCGCATGTGTGGTGAACGTTATAACATATACAGAATGACGACGCACTCGTAAATTCTTGCAATTGTACTTCTAGTTACTCATATTTAAGGACTAATAAGCTTCTGTTTGTTGATTTGCAAAGTTGGAACGAAATAATGAAAGAGCTGGACTGCCCTCTTGTTATGTGATAGTTGAAAAACTAGTTACCTAATTTCCACAAAAGTCTAAAGCGCTGAAAGCAAAAAAATTATTGTTCCTCCATGAGGTTAGTAAGTCTATGATTTTGCAAACCAAATGGGACAAAGACGAGAACAAAACTAATCATGAATTACTATTTCGGGAAAGAAACCTACACTTGACTATCAGAAATATGAGAAATCTTGGGCCAGTCGGGCAAGTTGCATCTTCTAATTTAGAACGCAACAATAAAAATTGCCCCAGCTTCGCCATTGCCGGTAAATACTTCAGATTCCCACAATGGTGCATAGATAGATCGTCAACACATGAAGGGTTCCGTCATCACTCTGGTAAAAGCCCTTTGAATCATCAAGTCACAATCATTTTGATTCTTCACTTGATTGAACTAAGCAAGGAATATGTTTGGTTAACACTTAATACTGCAGAAAACGAGAGTGAGTGAAGAATTTTGAACAAAATATACGTGGATAATTGATTGGAGATAAAAATAAGGGCCCTAAAAATTACCTATGATATTTTGGAATGTGAGAAATCTTTGGCCATTCTGGGCCGCTGTCCTTGGCGCATATTTCTGCCAGACAGGGACACGAATCAATCTCTAGGTCATGTAATTTGGTCAGGCGTTGCATAGCTTCGATCGTATGAGATACTTCAGATTCTTACATTTACGAATTTTCAACTGTGTAAGAGATGTAAGGTTACCCAACCACTCTGGAAGAGCCTCCACACCATCAAAACAATAGATGGACAAACATGTTAGAGAAGTAGAGTGTTGAATTTGCTGAGGTAGAGACTTGAGCTTAGGTCACCTATAAGTTTCGATGGGATCTGAAAATCAGGGAAAGATTCGAGCTCCCCCCAGAACTCACCGATTGTCATCACTTTCAAACGAGTCAGACAGTGTAGCCCCTTTGGCAAGTGTTGTAATTTCCCACATTCAGATAAATATAAAGAGGAAATAGATTGCAAGCTAGACAAATTGTGATCCGCCAGAGATATCAAATTGTGGCATGAACCGACCCATAATTTGATAAGAGATGTGCAGTATGCAAGCCCACTTGGTATACTTGTTACTCGATCACATTTCTCAATATACAAGTGAAGGAGGGATGTGAGGTTTTCTAAACTGGCAATAGCCTCTAGATTAGGGCAATTTTTGATATGCAGATATTCAAGAGAGATGGGGATTTGTAGCCCATGATCGGACAAAGTCCTCAGATTCGGACAGCCCTGGATACGCAATGTGCGAAGACTAGTAGAGGAATGAAGTCCACTCAGTATACTTGTGAATCCAGTGCATTCTTGAATTCTTAAGTCATGGAGGGGCATGCAACCGTTTAAAGACAATTCCTCCTCGAGAGTAGTGCTAGCAATAATCAAATTGTGGAGAGAGGGCAGACTGTGAATTGAAGTGCATTTTAGCTTTGGGCAACCAACTATGCTCAACTCCTAAAGAGATTGGGATGGTGAAATTTGGAAGGATTCTAGATTAGGGCAACCACTAACTCTCAACGTCTCAAGTGAGGTGCAATATTCTAACCCACAAGACATGCTCGCCAATTTGTCACAATCCTTAATTCTCAGTTCACGGAGATTATGGTTCTTTTCCCCCATCCCTACCGGCAGACAAGTGAGCTCCTTAATACTATATATATCGAGGGAAGTGAGAGTGGTTACACGACTGCATATATTTTCTATTGGCATGGCGTTACCAACTTCCCATATAGCCATTTCCCTGAGAGATGGAAAATGAGTGGGAGCACTTTTCAAATTCCTACATTTCCAGAGCTTCAACTTTTCAAGGCAGGGAAACACTATTGGGGCTGCTTTCTCACCTGTTGACATCACTTTCTCAACAACCGCTTCCTTCCATTCACTTAGAGCTGGGGAATTCTCAAATCTTAAGCTTTTCAATGCTGGAAACAAAGTCACCTTCATGGCTACCGCGTCATTATTAACATGTTTATAACCATAAAACTCAACTCCAACACATTTAAGTTTCGTCATACGATCAAATACAATAGTTCTAAGATTAGGCAAGTGTCTGAGTGGTGGGACTTCTTCACATTCTCGGCAACCATTTAACTTAATCTCTGTTAAATTGATGGGCAACGAATCACTCATCATCCATGATGCAAATTTAGAACCCATGAAGTTCTGAATCGTCGGTTGGAAGCTTTCTAGTAAATCATGGTCATGAAAATTGTCACTTATTCCCCAGGAAATATTCCATCTAAGCTCCAACCTTTGTATGTTGGCTTTTCCCACTAAATTTGATTTCTTTGCTTCGTCCTTGTCTCTCACATATTCCAATGATCCAATAATTAGTTTCCCTTCTAAATGATTTAACCTGCCTAGCTCATCAATTCTATGACGCCTTGCTCTATCCAAAATAAAGGAAGTTAGCGTTCACAGATGAGTCAATAGAGTCATCCCAAATGGAACTTCCTTATCCTCATCGAAATAAACATGTCTCAAATTGATCAAATTTTCCATTTCTGTAGGAAAAGTTCTAAGACTGTAAGTGCTTGACATTCTTAACGTCTGAAGATTATAGAGCTTGCCAATAGATTTGGAAAGTTCTTTTATATTTGTCCCAGAAATGTTGAGATACCTCAAGCATTTCAACTTTCCAATTGAACTGGGCAACTCCTCAATTTTAGCCTTTGATAAATTCAACATGAGTAAATCTCTAAGCTTTTGGAACATAATACTAGGGACCTTACCATAAAAAAACAATGAGAGCAATCTCATGAGATTTCTTTTTGGAATTCTTTCTAGTGTCATCGAAGAAATATGTGCAACAGGCTGAATATTAAGTGTATCATCCACCTGATCCATGTCCCGCGTCAAGCTTCCAAATTTGAATGCGTTTTCTGCAAGATCATGCACAAGATCGTGCATCTTGCATTTGGTAATAATGTCGTAGTCATCTTCTCTAGTATCTTGAAATATTCAAGGCTATCCTCCGTACTTATGCTGGGAGAAGAATGGAGAAAACCTTACCAGGTTATCTGTGACAACCCGTTCCAAATTTTACGTTTTTATTTTATTTTAAAAGCGTGAATTTACGAAATTGCTCTAGAGGTAAGGACTTTGACTTCCGTTGACCATCGACTTGAGAGATGTGGGACTTATTCTTTTAGCATATCCTCGTAGTACTCGTTGGTACGAACGTATAGGCGAAAGCCGTTTGCGAGTCCGGATTATAACGGTATAGTTACGGACGTTCGAAATTGGTTATTCAAGGTTTAGTGTTAATTCAATTAAATCCCCACTTTGTGGGGTGATACCAAATCAGAAATGAGGAAAGAAAAAAAAAAAAGAAAAAAAAAAAAGGGAAGTGGCTTTCCTGTCCACCCACACCCACCACAAGTTTCCATATTCCAAGGCCGATTCCGGCCAACTCCGGTGGAGTTTTTCGACGCCACCACCACCATCTTGAAGCTCTCATTCCCCTCTACAAAACCCACCCAAGAACTACCCTGATTAACCATGGCATGTGGCGGTTTGAGGCCACGAAAGTCAGCGAAAATCAACGGTACTCCGACCACTCTTTTTGATTTTCCGGCAAATCGGTAAAGTGATGGCCGATGCCACCACTTGGGCTTTGTAGCCCATCATCCTAGGAGAAAAACCCAACCAACCTTGACCCCGTTGGACCACTGTAGAAGACGAATTGACATCGGGAAGTTTTAGGCACCCGCTGGCTTTGTGGGCAAAATTGACCATCTTCCGTCCACTTTTGGACTTCGTGGCAGGCGACGATAGATCGTGATGTCTCGATGTGCGTGCAAGATAATCATAGCATGGACTCCAGGTGAGTAGGCCTTTTTCTTTCATAGGCATATAATTGATAGTTCCACAAGCACTTCTATAGTGATCTATGCTTTTTACTTTCAATTAATCATTTCGAACTACGAATAGCTTGATCCCTATTTAGGGTACGTAGGCAGTCTAACAAGATGTTAGATGCAACCATATAATAAATGAGATTAAATAATTGAGACAATAGCCTTGTTTAGTGAATTGAGCAATGTGAAGGACATTGGTGGGAAGTGTGAGATTTATCTTTATGATTTGGCGATTAATGTTGATCATGAATCAATGCGTGAAGAATCAAGAAATTGAAGTAAGGAAAGGTAAGTAATAATACTTAATGTAACTAGGGTCTAATTGGGCTTAACACTGATGATTACTCTCAAAAGTAAATAGTTTGGGAGTAGGGTGTTATTGATTGTACATGTTATGCCGTATTATATATTTTGGGAATATCATGAAATGTTTGCGTATAGATTGCCTCATGGCATATTCATATGGATATTACCTGAACCTAACTATTGTGAATGCTTTGAAATGTTATATGACGCCGCGGACGCCCAGGTAAGCTTCAGGTGAATACATGTTGATGTTAGTGATGGTAGTGAGTACGATTGTGTTGAGATATAGTATAGCTCATAAACCTGCACCCCGGTGTTAGTGCTCCCGCCCATGGCCAGGGCACAGTCCTTCACGTGATGTTCACCTCCCGCACCTTACGCTCACCTTGGAGTAGGTGCACAGTCCTGTCGTACAGACCACTTTAGGTGGTTTCGACTCGTAGGTGACCCGTGATTATTCGCACAGTCTTCACGTGATCGTAGCACTTGAGCGTATTTATTTACACCCAGTCTTGTCGTACATACCACTTTAGGTGGTTCCGACTTGTGTGCAGGTATACTTATTGAGCTATTGGCTTGCCATGATTGATGAGATATGGATAAGTCATACAGGTCACTATAGGTGACTCCGACTTATATGCTAGCCATGATTGATGAGATATGGATAAGTCGTACAGGTCACTATAGGTGACTCCAACTTGATGAGATATGGATAAGTCGTACAGGTCACTATAGGTGACTCCGACTTATATGCTAGCCATGATTGATGTGATGAGATATGGATAAGTCGTACAGGTCACTATAGGTGACTCCGACTTATATGCTAGCCATGATTGATGAGATATTGATAAGTCGTACAGGTCACAAGAGGTGACTTCGACTTATATGCTAGCCATGATTGATGAGATATGGATAAGTTGTACATGTCATTTTAGATGACTCTGACTGATATATCATTTTGTATTGATTAAGTTCATTTGGCCTACTTATTAATTTATGGTGGAGTTGATGGCAAACCGTGGTTTTGGTCATTTCTGAGTATGGTTTGGATATATGTATATATGTTGTACTGTTCTATAGAAAACGATAAGGGAATTACAGTGAGGGGTTATTACTGTTAGAAAGGTAATAGTTTTGGGAAGCTTGGTTTTATTGTTTACTTACACTTTCTGTTTTGTACCCCTTCAGGTTTTAACTGCTGAGTTCGTATCAACGAGGATATATAGCTAATTTTAGTATTGGTGGCTACTTTTAAGGGTATGATTCTTACCCACACTACTATACTTTACTTATGCTCTGACATCGCGTGTGAAATGGGTTCGCTCCCACTCGTAGCGCACTCTGGTATTTAGACACTTTTAGATTCAAATTTATTCACTTTTTATACACTATCACACTTTATGGCTTCGTCACCTTCCAGGTGTCGGCCAACACAGCTCGATTTAGGGTCCTAATGGACATTCCGGGTCGGGGTGTGTCATTATCCCTTTTGATTTCAAAATATTTTTTGAACATTGAACAATATGCAAAACATTGTTTCAATGACGGCGACTTCAAGTTATCAAAACTTTACTTCAAAATTGACATGATTTTCTCCTCAACCTTTTGTAGTTCCCATATTTTGCTTTATAGAATGGACGGCCATTCACTTGTACTATGTTTAGAGTGCATCGCGCTTCCTAAAACCTGTTGATACATAAGTTAATTAGTTTCTGTATATATTCTAGAATATAAAAAGGTGATTAGCAAAATAATAACAGTAACAGATTATAGTTTCATCGAATTTTGACTAGAGCGATTAGCAAAATAAAGATGATTAGACAAATAACAAGTGACAGATCATATAAAAAGGTGATTAGCAAAATAATAACAGTGACAAATTATATAACATCTTAATTCCATTAACTCTTTCCTTTTCTAAGCGCTTGCAGGTCACTTACCTCACCCATTCCACCCAGAAACTCCTGGCTAGGGATAGAGCTAGAAATTTATTTTAAATGGGGTCACCCCGAAAAGCAACTAACAAAACTTTAGGTATAATCTATATCAAATATGGTAATGGGGATGATTTCAAATGATAAGATATCACAATTTAAATGTGACAAACATTTTGGTGTTGTAATGTAAAGTGGCAACATGAAGAAAAAAATATTAATAGATAAGAGGCAGGATATGAGTTTTTCTGTTTGAATGATGGAACAATAGCAATTTTGCTCGTATAACATTTGATATAGGGGCATGCTTGATATTAGACACATATTTTCTTCAAATATAACAAGTGTGTGTATATCACTGCAGTTTGCAACTTAACACCGAATTAATTGAGTTGGGGCGCCATCTGCCACCATTGAGCCTTAATTTGCTCTGTCCATGCTCCCCACCCCTCCCTTTAATTCAATATTTATATTATTAAAATAGAAAAAAAAATACAAAATAGAAAGGGGAAATTTAATATATCAATGCATACCTTTGCCACCAATGGTACACCGGTACACATTTCAGCGTTCGCCCTTCTAGTAGTTAAAATGGACCAACAATCCTCTACTGATAAAAATCCCAGACCACATCGCGGTAGCGTCTCCATGATTTATGCAGTTTTGGCACTATGGGTAGTAACAATGACAATGCTTCTGGGAGCAAAATTGAGTTTTGACAAACAACTCATCAAGCTGCTCCATAAAGTCTCATCCTTGTGGATGCAAATTTCTTCCTCCTTGATCTTGGACAAAATTGCACCTACAAAACAAATAACACATTTGGTCAAAGCCAAGAGCCTCACGTGCCCATGATGAATTGGGGGGGGGGGGGGCTTTGGCCGAATCACCTCCAATGCCAAAGTTAGAATTTTGAGAGAAAAGTGTTTTGGGAATTTTTGAGTGTTTAGCAAGAGTCAAGACCTAGATTTTTAGAGGAAATGAAATTGAATATATAGTGCCTGGCCGACCCCCTTTGGGAGAGAAGGTGACCAGCCTCTTGGGAGTTTTTTGGGTGTAATTGGTAGTTTAATTGACAATTAATAGATTAATTAGGTAATAAATCTATTACTTGACCAATTAACATAATTTTAAATGGAATGTTTTGGGGGTTACCTTGTGGAGAAGATATGATGAGGATGGATGAAATAGGTTTGAAAATAAATACCTATTTGGGCATTTTTGACTTGATTGAAGAATGATTATCCACTGCTCGCGCGTAGGAATTCCAGTGTGCTTTGAGGGTAATTTTGTCATTTTCACCCAAAAATTCACGTGTCGCCTCTTGATTATTTTTGGCTCCACAAATGCCCTCACACCTGTTGGGCTACTTAAAGAAAAGGGCAACAGATGTAGAGATTTTCTTGCTTTAGGAAACTTAAGACTGCTTCCTTTTTTTGATGTTGATTCCTTCTTTACTAGCAAATTAGATCATTCTAGTAAAGGGAAATAAATTTCTCTCAAAACCTATTTAAGTCCACCTTAAGTGGGCTATTAAATCAACTTTGGAGAGCGATTTATTCTACCTTACAAGAGAGAGAGTGCTTAGAAGATATTTTTCCCCCTCATCTAGCAATCTTTTACATCTTGCCTGTGCAAAGGATCATTTTTCATTGCTTTTTTCGTTTTCTCCGCACCGCACCGAGGTAAGAAAATTAATTTTCCTTGTCTTCTTCTTGGATAGTATGTCGCGGGGTAGTCGTCGGGGTGGTGCGGCACGTCGACTGCCAGGGGCCAGGGGTCGACTCGGCATGGGGCGATGAGGTGTTGTGGCAGGGACCACTGCTTGGACTGCTCGGCTTGGCTAGAGCCAAGGGTAGCTTGGCGACTGGGGCTACGGATTGAGGTGTTGGGGCGCAGTGCTAGGCGAGTCGCATGGCTTATGTCCTTTGGGATCTTGGACCTGACGGGGGCCAGGTCGGTGATTAAGAAAGATGAGGAGGTCGAGGGCCTCATGTGCTGCTGGAATGCTGGGCATGCAAGCTTTCTGCCTGTTGGTCTGGGAGAAAATTGGAGGAAAAAACCAGTATGGGATGAGTTAGTACCGCGAATAACGTTGGCTGCTTAGTTCTCTTTTCCTAGAGAAATGTGGGTTGCTCCCGAGAAAGAAGGAAAATAGGATCAAGGCAGATACATTGACTCGTCTGATCGCTGTCATGGAGCCTACTATGAATAAAGGTGGAAAGAAGAGATATTCCCTGTCTGCTCAAGAGATGCTAGTTAAGAAAAAACTGAAGACTGTTGGAAGTATGCCCACAAAGCCACTCATTTGATGTAATAGCTTTTTGGAATACTTATTGTGTTAAACTTTTATATGTTTAATAGAAGGGCAAAGCTTATTGTTAATCACTATTTATAGTATCTTGTGTTTAAGCAATAAGGGAATCCAAGGAATGTATTTGATCTAAGAGACAAGTGATTTAAGTTAGTTAAATTGACGAGACCTTTCTCTTATGTTCATTCCTAAAACGTTCCTAGCCATAGGATTGCCAATTGGGCATTGACAATCCGCTAAGGTTAGTATGTGTTATGTCGACTCAAGCGTGAGTATGAACTAGTCTCAAGTCATTTGGTGTTGGACACTAAGGCAAACACATAGGTGCTCGAAAGAGTAATCGAGTACACTGAACTACGATCAAACAAGAGTTCGAACATACATGTCATGTAAGAACTCAATAGTTGCAATATGCAAAGTAGTCCTTTGACCTGAGGCATCATTGATGTCTAATGGTTAGGTCCTTGATCTTTGATTATGTCAACGGCATTCCATTGGAGTGTCCACGGCATTGTTGGGGTCAAGCTATCTAGTCATGTAGGCATATGAATGTACAACAAGGGATCTCTAACCTTCCATGATGGAAGGAGAATACTCTAAGATATGATTCGAGAGTCTTTGGCCAAAGCATATGAATATGACTAAGGAAGATGTTCCAAATCTTATTCGATTGAATCATATAAAGAAGTATCACATTGGATAGTAGACATGAAACAAACTATCACTTAAACAATGTGATTAAGAGTATTGTATTAGAGAAGGACCGTATTGCATTGTAGTTGTAACTGGATAGGTTCTCCAACCACTTCTACTTAGCTTGGGTAACCATGACATGCTGCTAGGCGTCACCCATGGTTTGTGGAAGCCCTAAAGATTAGCAAACACTAATTTAAGGGAGAATTGAAATGTGGTTTCAATTCACAATCGATAGTTAAGAGTAACATCGCCCACTGCCTCGCTAATTGGAACCTAATGGATCGTACACCGAGTAAAGATATAAGTGAAGAAATTATATGAAATGGATAAGCAATTAAATGGTTTAATTGAAGAATGGTCAAGATTAATTAAATAGTTAATTAATTATACGAAACGTTCGTATTGGGCGTTTAAGTTAGTTTTGGGCTTCGGGGCACAAAAACGTTTTGGCCCACAAGGCCCATTATGTTTAAGATTGTATGACAACTAAAACAAAATGGGCAATTAAGCCCAATAACAACTAATGGCCGGCCATAACCTTAAGGGTAGTGAACTTGGCTTAATTGCAAGTTTGCCACTCCATTGTGAGGTGGTATAAATACATCTTTATAGCCATTTCACCTTAAGGGGTTTCTAATTGAATTTGGGTGAAACCTATTCTCTCATTACCTTAGGTGAGGAACATCTAGCAATCTTTCTTACCTAAGTCATCCATTTCATCTTCACACAAGATCTTTGGTGTGGAGACTTAGAGACACCAAACTTTTGGTGTTTTGGAGAACAAATCCTCAAATCCTCAAAGAAGAAAAGGAGCACTAAAAGGGAGGAAATCACAAGGAAGATTCAAGGAGCAAGGAGGTGACTTGAAGGCCCTCCACTTGGGTGAATCCCTTGTGTAATCAAGGATGAGCTTCAAGGGTAAAGAATCTCTAAATTCTTATTCTCTTTAATTTTGTTAAAGAGTCTTATGGTTCACCATATACTAGGCTTTGAAAGTCATGGGTTTTATGAATTGTTTTTGAATGCATGCCTACTTTAAAGAGTTATTAGTTTGCATATGTATTCAAATGTTCTTACATGTTCTTAGCTAGGACAAAATTTTTCCTTCAAGTGGTATCAGAGCCTAGGCCTAGTTTATGGTGGATCCTTTTGGGTTTTGTGATTTTTCATATTTTGTGATTTAAGTGTTGTAAATGTTACAAGCTTTGTTCTTGCTTTGAATATAAATTTTACTTGAAAATTTAGCATCTCAAATGTTGTAGATGTATTTCATTAAAGCATGAATAATGGAACTAAAAGTTGGTGCCAAGTGTTTTGGGAATTTCGGCCAAATCCAAAGGGTGATTTTTTGGGTTCATGTTAGGCTTGTTAAAATGGTTTTAAAGTGCTTTTTGGAACCCCTAAGTACCCTAGGATATTAACCCTCTTTTGAGTTGTGAAAATTTGAGTTTTTGATGAAAGAAAACATCCATGGAGCTATTATGAGTTTTCATGTATGTTCTTCATATTTCTTGAAGTTCTTATCAAGAACAAAAAGTTTTGAAGTTTTGATTCAAAAGTTTTATGTTTTACATAAAGTTTTGATTATTAGTTGATGGGTGATGATTATGTCAAAAATATATTTTTGAATATTAGTTAATAGATGATGTTTGTTGGTAAGAAATGATTAAATGGTTTTAATTATATCAAAGGTATATTTTCTTTTCAAACCAACCCCACTATCTTTAATCTCACCCACCAAAATCCACTTACAAAATTTTATTGTATCAAAAAACTCAATATATCTATGAATGGCCGGCCACCCCTCTAGTGGGGGGCTTTTGTGCAATTAAATAAAGTTTTGATACTTTTGTGTATTTGTATTATGGCCCAAAAGTTTGTGTATTTGCAAAATGGCCCAAATAGAATGAGAACAAAAATTGTTTTGTCTCTTTAATGAGAATTGGATTTTCATTATATTTAGTTCCATTTAAATCAATTCTATGGATCCAAAAACCAATTGTTTAAAGTTGCTTTCTTAGTTAATTTAGTTAATTGAGAAAAGGGTGATTATGAACCAAAGGCCTCGATAATTGAGCTATGTGATTGGCCGATTTACATTATGAATGCTTGGGTTTTAAGTAATGTAGATATGAATGTAATTTGATTAGTTCAAGTTGTTGTAAAGGGCATAAGCCCATTATTTGTGTTGTAAAAGGGCATAAGCCCTTCTTATTATTTCATGTATTCCTCTTTGATTATATGTATGCAAATTGGAATAGTTGGGTCCAACGCCCAATAGGAAATAACGGTTTAATTGGATTAAACGCGTAACTAAAATCAACAACTATCTACCTTAAACCCAAGGTCCAACACAAGGCTCGTGTTGGATCAAATCAAACGGTTCATAATCATCCTAAAACCTAATATGACTATATAGTCCATATGAGGATGCAATGCGTTCGTTAGTAGTTCCATATAGTCTCGCTTGTTTCAACGAAACAGTGGGAGTATTATATGCTACTAAATCATATTAACTTGGACCAATAGTTATGATAGGGCCATGTTCTTTTAATATGATTAAAATGTTTTGATGTAGCCCAAAACTACTCCCTCAAACGAATATTAAGTTGATAAACGAGAGATGTTTTGAACATTTCTTCGTAGGCCTTCCACCGTGGTGGGCTCCAATCGTTTGTGACTTGTACACCGGCTTCACCCTATCATGGGGGAGTACAAAGTGCATGCTTACACTCAGGAGGAGTCCATAAACATATGATGAGGTAAGTGTAGGCAACGAGGATAGCCAACATCGTATCATCGTGAGGTTATTCTTGAACCCCTACATGAACTAAGCATGGTGGGAATAACTTAACTAAGTGCAATAATGCCAACATCGTATCATCGTGAGGCAACATTCTCTAGAGGCCAAACAAGATGGGTAATTACAAACGTTGTAAATGAGTAATGCGTTATTCTCTCATCATTATTTTTGCTAACCAACATCGTATCATCGTGAGGTGGGCTTGGTAATGGTGAGTCTCCCATACCCCGCTAAGAGTTCAATATAACTCTCGAATTCCATTGAGGGATGTGGAGTTTGCCAAAAATAGTGGGTGATACTATTTGATTCAAGACCCAATCAAGTAGATTAATCAACAATCTAATACGATTTCTGTTATGTTATGTAGTTAACGACATGCCTAAAATACTACCCACCATTATACTTGACAAAATGGCCCAAGACTTTTTCCTTGCATATCTCTCGGATGATTTCACTAAGTTTATTGTAAACTATAAAGTGAATAGATTCGATCATACTTTTAACGAGATGATTGACATGTGCTGTAAATTTGAAAGATGTTTCAAAAAGGACAGTGGGAGTAAGAATGCAAAAACAAGGAAAAGGTTTCTTAAGAAGAAGGCAAAGAAATCCAAAGGAACATGCTTTCATTGTGGAAGGGATGAACGTTGGAAGAAGAAATACAGGGTGCGCATTGCGAGCCTTATGACACGAACTTTTGAAGAGACTATTTCGGTCATAGAAAGTGCTTTTACAGTGAGCTCCAATTCCTGGATATTTGATTCAGGTGCTAGTCAACATATCTGTAATACGATGCAGGGACTAGTAGGGAGCAAGACACTGCGCAATGGGGAGATAGTTGTGCGAGTTGGGAACGGCGCCAAAATCTCTGCAAAAGCAATAGGCACCTACATGCTTAACCTACCCTCTGGGGAAGTCCTGGAACTTAAAAATTGTTTATATTTTCCTTCATGTATAAAGAATTTGATTTCTATCTCTAAGCTTTTACGAGATGGGCACTCAGTATTGTTTGACAAAATGAGTTGCACTTTATACTTGAACGGTCGTATTATCTCTCATGGTAATATGATAGAGGGACTTTTTCACCTAGAGACGAATAGTGGGATGCACTGTATTGAAAGCGGGAATACCTCAAAACCCAAAAGGGCTAGAGAAGAAGTTAACCAAGTTAGACTTTGGCATCTTAAACTTGGACATGTAAACCAGGATAAGATTCGCAAGATGTCGAAAGATGGATATCTTAGCCCATTAGGTAATGACCTTATGGGAACTTGTGAACCTTGTCTACTGGGGAAGATGACCAAATCTCCATTCACTGGGAAAGGAGAGCGTGCCACTGAAATTCTAGGGTTAATCCACACTGACGTATGTGGACCTATGTCTACTACGTCGAGAGGAGGCTTCTCCTACTATATCACATTCACCGACGATCACTCTCGGTTTGGCTATTTGTATCTTATGAAGTACAAGTCAGAGTCCTTTGAAAGGTTCAAAGAATTCAAGAATGAAGTTGAGAAGCAAACTGGGAAACAGATAAAGACCCTAAGATCGGATCGAGGGGGTGAATATCTGAGTGACGAATTCCTAGATTATCTCAAAGAGTGTGGAATTGTATCACAGTGGACTCCACCAGGAACTCCTCAACATAACGGAGTTTCTGAGAGGAGAAACCGAACCTTGATGAACATGGTTCGTTCTATGATGAGTTCCGCTGATCTACCAATATCATTCTGGGGATATGCACTACACACAGCAGCTTATTTGCTAAATGCAGTGCCTTCTAAATCTGTTCCACAAACACCATATGAGATATAGTATGGAAAGAAGCCAAGTCTTAAACATCTTAAGATTTGGGGTTGTCCAGCATACGTTAAGAAACAAGATGCTGGAAAGCTTGAAGCGAGATCCGTTAAATGCTATTTTGTGGGGTATCCTAAACAAACCTATGGATACGAATTCTATCACCCTGACGACCAGAAAGTCTTTGTCGCCAGAACTGCTATATTCATGGAGGATGAATTAGTTCTTAAAGGAACTAGCAAGATAGAATTGAAGGAAATTAATGAGATTAATGATGAACCACAAACAAGCACTCGACAAGTTGACAACCCTGTTCCTGAACCCCTAGCTCCACGTAGATCTGAACGGGTTAGTAAGCAACCTAGGAGGTATGGCTTAGACAATGACTTTGCGGAATTGCACCTTCTAGGTGACAATGACACAAAGGAGGACCCTAGAGACTACAATGAAGCAATGTTCGACATTGATTCAAAGAGATGGCATGAGGCCATGAAATCCGAGATGGATTCCATGTATCAAAATCAAGTCTGGACTCTTGTAGACCCTCCAGAAGGTAAAGTACCTGTTGGAAATAAATGGGTATTCAAGAGGAAGATAGGCGTTGATGGGAACGTGGAGACTTATAAGGCTAGACTAGTAGCCAAGGGTTACAGGCAACGAGAAGGGATTGACTATGAAGAAACTTTCTCTCCTGTAGCCATGATTAAGTCCATTCGGATTTTGCTTGCTATAGCTGCGTACCATGATTATGAAATCTGGCAAATGGACGTGAAGACAGCCTTTCTGAACGGCTACCTAGAGGAAGAGCTTTATATGGCTTAACCCGAAGGTTTCGTGTCCAAGTCTGAAAAGACTAAGGTATGCAAGCTTCAGAGGTCCATTTATGGACTTAAGCAAGCCTCCAGGAGCTGGAACATTCGTTTTGATACTGAAATCAAATCGTTTGGTTTTACTCAAAACGAAGACGACAATTGTGTTTATCAAAAAGTCGTTGGGGAAGCAGTTGTATTCCTAGTGTTATATGTAGATGACATATGCACAAGGCCTGATATCGCATATGCTGTGAGCATTACTAGTCGGTATCAATCTAACCCAGGATCAGAACACTGGGCAGCTGTCAAAACGGTCCTTAAGTACTTAAGAAGAACTAAGGACATGTTCCTCGTTTATGGAGGAGCATCAGAGTTGCGAGTGGAAGGTTATACAGACGCAGATTTCCAATCTGACGTCGATGATAGAAGTTCCAACTCCGGATATGTATTCACTCTGAATGGTGGGGCTGTCAGCTGGAAAAGCAAGAAACAAAGTGTAATTGCTGATTCCACGACAGAGGCTGAATATGTCGCTGCAGCTGAAGCCGGCAAAGAAGCGTTCTGGATGCAGAAGTTCATCACTGAACTTGGAGTGGTTCCAACCATTACGTCACCAGTAACTTTGTACTGTGATAATAATGGGGCGATAGCTCAAGCCAAGGAACCCAGGGCACATCAAAAGAACAAGCATTTTGATAGGCGCTTCAATATCATTAGAAGATATGCTGCCGAGGGGAAAGTCAACATCCTCAAAATTGCTTCGGCCGATAACGTAGCAGATCCACTAACGAAGCCAATGTCTCAAATCCAACTTGACCGCCATATGGAAAAGATGGGTATTAGATACATGGGAGGATGGCTTTGAGTGCAAGTGGGAGATTGTTGGAAGTATGCCCACAAAGCCACTCATTTGATGTAATAGCTTTTTGGAATACTTATTGTGTTAAACTTTTATATGTTTAATAGAAGGGCAAAGCTTATTGTTAATCACTATTTATAGTATCTTGTGTTTAAGCAATAAGGGAATCCAAGGAATGTATTTGATCTAAGAGACAAGTGATTTAAGTTAGTTAAATTGACGAGACCTTTCTCTTATGTTCATTCCTAAAACGTTCCTAGCCATAGGATTGCCAATTGGGCATTGACAATCCGCTAAGGTTAGTATGTGTTATGTCGACTCAAGCGTGAGTATGAACTAGTCTCAAGTCATTTGGTGTTGGACACTAAGGCAAACACATAGGTGCTCGAAAGAGTAATCGAGTACACTGAACTACGATCAAACAAGAGTTCGAACATACATGTCATGTAAGAACTCAATAGTTGCAATATGCAAAGTAGTCCTTTGACCTGAGGCATCATTGATGTCTAATGGTTAGGTCCTTGATCTTTGATTATGTCAACGGCATTCCATTGGAGTGTCCACGGCATTGTTGGGGTCAAGCTATCTAGTCATTGATGCGAGATTTATACGCACACAAATTAAACCCTCTTTTTGTCAATTGTAGTATAAGTATAAGTAGGGATCGTTCTGGACCGGGGATTAGGAGGGATTGCTAAAACCTTGGAAACTGACTCAAAAACGTAAAAACAAGATAAAACACTAAACTAGACTCAAAGAATGTGAAACTAAACGTTAAAACACTAAGACAAACCCAAAGACTCAAAATGCTTTAAAAACACAAACTAAATTGATTTCTAACTAAATTGAACAATAAAGTAAAGGGGGATTGGATTTGGACGACTTTAAACTAAAAATGGAAACTTGGAAATAAAACAAATTGTAAATATGGATTTGACGGAAATGAATGGATGGGAAGCTAGCTAAGGGGTTCATCTCCACATATGTTATACTTGCATACAAAACGATGTCTAATTGCCTTTCAATAAACCATGAATTCTCAACGCCCCGGGTTAATTAGGTCCGCTTAAATTAACCGTCAAGTTTTCCTTAAGTTAATGAATTGGATGATTGCATACGACAATCCAAAGCATTCCTCACAAGTTCCCTACATGAATTGCATAATAGAGATACAAGCAAGAATCATTAAGCATCATGAAAACTATAAGTGTTGACGAGGCATTCGTTACTATGATTGCATGAAACTTATGCCAAGAATATGTTTAACACGATTGTTTATAAGTAACCTCCACTACTTGTGAATATAAGTTCATAACTATTACGTGAAACTCACTTATATTCTAGCGTCAAATTCATGCATGAAAATTAAGCGTCGACTCTCAATAAACATACATAAATAGGTTATCAATCAAATAGTTAAACAAATTGAATTCACAACTTATGAAACGTAATTAGAAGTACTCAAATCATAATGCAAGCATAAACATATATTTCGAATCACCCCCTAGCTAAGGGGGGTTTAGTTCCTCATACTTACAAAACAAAGAGAAATGAAATTAAACGTTGAAATCAAAGAAACGCCTAAACATTCCAACAACTCAATCTTGAATTGTATGAACGTTTAGGCCCTCTTATCTTCCTCTTTATTGTGGCACAAGGACTAAGGGATAATTGGTTGGGGGGATGGAAGTGTTGGGAAATTATGGAAATGGATGAGGAGTGGTGGAAATGGAAGATGGTTTTTGGATTCTAAGGGAGAGAAACTCAAGGCTAAGGAAGTGTTTGTGGTGTGTTGTGTTGTGAATGAGATGATTTTTGAATGAATGAATGCAAGGGTATTTATAGGAGGAGTGGAGATGTATATGGCTATTTGTTTAAGGTGTTTGTGGTTGCAATGATGAAGAATTGCATGTGGAAATAAAAGGGAAAATGTGGTGAAATGATGAAGTATGAAGGTGGAAATGCATGTGAGATGTTGGAAAGGAAATGGGAATATGAGTAGGCCATGGCATGGGAGTTGTTTTGTTGGTGTAAATGTGCCATGGTTGCAATGATGAAGAATAAAGGGTGCATGTGGGGTGGAATTGAATGAATGCAAAGTGAATGAATAATAAAATGAGTTAAAGAGAGAGAATGTGGTGAAATGATGAAGTAGGAAGGTGGAAATGGATGTGACTTGTTTGTGGAATAAAGAATGAATGGTGGAATGATGAAGAGTTGCATAAAGAATGCATGTAGGGTTAGCTAGGTTGGCTTTGTTTGGGTGCATGTGTGTTAATGGTGGTTTTGCATGTGAATTGATGGATTGTTTTTGATGGAATGGATGGTTCTTTGCATGGCTTTTGAAGTGATTGTGGGCTTTGGAATTGGAAGGAAATGCATGGCCTTGGGGTTGGTTTAAGAGAGAATGGGCTAGGCCCTTTGTTTTATGTCCAAAATGAATACAAGGCCTTCAAATTCGTCCAACCTCTTTGCTCCATGATTAAGCTATCCAATCCATGCCCAAAAGTGCCCCAAATAGCCTCAAAATGCACTTTCTTGCTCCCTAAGCCCTTAGAACCTGAAAACACACAAAAGAAGCATAAAGGACTAAAATAACTATGAATTACCAACATAGATGCACGAAAACAAGCTAAGTAAGTCGCCTAAATATGCTCCTATCAAACTCCCCCACACTTAACTTTTGCTAGTCCTCGAGCAAAACAGAATAAAAACAAATAAACAAAACGACACTAAACACTTAAAACACAACCTAAACCTTCCAACAACCGTCTTAGGGATTTTCAATGCACATGACATGTTAAAAATCATCATTCTCACAGATTTTAGTCATCTTCACACTTAAGTACATTCTTAATCAAAGTCACCATATACTAGTTCACAATTAAGCATTTAAAACCATGTTTTGAATGTAGTAACATGCCTTAGAGAATTTGCTCAATTCCTTACAAGATATGCACTCGATTTTCACTCAGAATTTCTAACTACACACCCTAATCTAGTCATATGTGAGAAGATTGATGTAAACATGAAAACGAACACTCACATATATGTATCACAAAGAACGCAATTTTTGGAGTTAATAAGCATGTTTAGATATGATCTCATGAATGAAATGCTACTACTTAGACGCGAGAACCAGTGACACCATATGCTCATACCAAGTTCAAACTCCACAAATTGAAACACATAACACTCAAGATTGAAGTCACGGTTTGTAATGGGGCTTGGGGCGTGTGGATAACAGAGAAAGGATATGGAAAACAAAGGTTCTTAAAGAAATAGTGAGCAAGGCAATTGAATCAACTTAGAATTCACTTTTGAATGAAAACTTAACTTTGGAACAAAAAGGGAGACAATTTAGGGCCAGAATTAGTGTTTTGAGCCCTTTCTTTAATCACTCATTCTTTCATTTTTTTTTTTCTTTCTTTCTTTTCTTTTCTGTTTTTCTTTTCTTTTGAAACTCAAAACATACTTAAGAACAAGCATTCCTTCCCCCACACTCATTTTCTTGCATAATGTAACTCAAAAGGAATTCATTTAAGTTATGCTCACTATCTTTTAAGAACAAGGGTGTGGATTGTCCTAAACTAGGCTAGGTGAGGATAATGTGGGTTGACAAAGAATAAAGGCTAAACAAAGCTCAACGGGGGTAAAACTTACAACATATACGAAATATGGGAAGTGAGGTTATTTGGCTATGGTGGCAACTACACAACTTCATCTTGATATATGTTATGTAAATCAATAACATGCTTTGAATGAAATAGGCATGAGTTCTAGCATTTGGAACTATATGATGAAACGCCTTCTAAGTAGTAACCAAGCAAAGAATAATGAGATCATGCAACAACTTTGGAAAACAAGAAATCACAGATTATACTCTCCAAAGAACGTTATAGGCTCAAGTCTCTCAGGGTTGTAGCGTTTGTTTGAGTTCCTTCCTTCAAGCATGTTACAAAAACGAAAATTTTTTATGATTGCATGTGAAGTCATACATTATAACCATAACCAAGCATATACCAAGAGTAAATCAAACTTTTCTCTCTGTTTAAAACTCTTTTTAACAGTCATGCAATTAGAAACCAAATCCTTATCATTGTGTTGGAAGGTGACCTACGACACAAAAACGACTCAAAACACTCTTTTTAGGCTTTTCAAAACATGTTTTTCAAATTTTTATGTGATTTTCGAATTTTTAAGTCAAAACACACTAAACACACTTAAAAACAGCAAGAAACAACATTTGAAGTTATGGTGGATAAAACCCTACGAATTTGCATCAAAACACTTTAGTAACTCTCCCATACTTAAATCAAACATTGTCCTCAATGTTAAAAACCACACTAAACACAAGCAAACATATAAACAGCAATTAAACAAACTAAACATGGCAGAATGTATCTAACAAAGAGAAGAGTTTAGAGATGCAAATCTGATTATGGAGCGTTCGTTCCATCTTCTCCTTGGTGATTGCAGTGAGGCTTGGATCTTTGTGATTCCACATGCTTACTCTTGAACTGCGCTGCTCACATCGTTGATTTTCCTTTGTGCTACTCTTGAACTGGGCAGCAGGCTTCCTTTGGTCTCCCCCGAAGGTCTGAGCTTCCTCCTCTTATCTGTTTCTTTGTTTAATCTCTCCAATTCGTATTGAAGAGGGTTAGAGGATAGCTCAGCAAAGCTAGGTAAGCAACCAGGGAATAGAGTCCAGATAGACTCCAAGTGCCGGCTGATTGCTTCTTTCACTTTGCCATGCAAGTAATATTAAGGACAAAGGAAAAGACAGGGAAATAGCATGATATGAGATACCTTTGCTTTTGCCCTTGATGATATGAGATACCTTTGCTTTTGAAGAAGCGGTGAATGAATCATCACATGTATTTGTGGTGCTGTTTCCTCCTGGGTCATCTGTACTCCAGGCATCTGGTATCATCTTTGGGGAAGAAGAAAGAATGGAGTATTTCAAAAGGCTTTGCTGGGAGTGCGCCTTCAGAGGTGAGGAAGAGTTGGGCATTTTCTTCAGTTCTGTCTTGCCATAAAAGATGAAGGTCGACATATATAGGGAATTCAATAGCAAGTGATGATACTGTTCTTTTACCGTTGTCGACAACCATTTTGATCCCGCAAATCCGGCTTTTTGGAATAGTGACGACTCCTCGATCTTTGAAAACGCCTCTTCGATAAAGCTCCACGCGTTTTCTGAAAAGCAGATAAAGCGTCGCCGAACTTTACGCTTGTCGGTTAAAGACGTGTAGTTGCGATGATGGCCTCCACGTGTTGAACGCGTTTTCTGAAAAGCCGAGGAAGCGTCGCCGAACTTTACGCATGAACTTCCGGCTTTTTGAATCGGTGGACGCGTTTCCTTGGCTTTTTATAGAGCTATCGATCACCGCCAACTTACACACTCTGAAGATTTCCCATTCTTGAAACTCGTCTCCGGCCCTTTGAAAATCTACTCCGTCCACCCCTTCTCTTTTAACTTCGTGAACAATGGCTAGCTCATCCAACCCATCGAACCTTTGCTTAGATTTGAGTCTAAGCAGTGATCCGGTCGCGTCTCGTCAGGGTAAGGTATGGTGCCCGTCTTTCTTATCTTCCCATGGCCCTCTTACAGATGAGGACTCTGTGATGACGGATCCCACAACGGCTACGATAGTGGCTCGGAACCTCCTCACTCCCAAAGACAGTCAGCTGCTTTCAGGACGGTCCGATGAGTTGGCCGTTCAAGAATCCCTGGCTCTGAGTGTTCAGTGTGCTGGCTCTGTGTCCAACATGGGCCAACGCCTTCTTGCTCGCTCCCGTCAGGTTGAATCCTTGATGGCAGAGGTGGAGAGTCTTAAACAGGAGATCAAACAACTTAAGTACGAGAACCGAAGTTTGCACGTGCTTGCCAACAATTATTCAACAGGCATGAAGAGGAAGCTTGATGAGCTTGATGACCGTCAACGGTTTGCAGCTTTCTTCCAGAGGCATCTCTTTCCTGGGTCATCCAGCGTTCCACCAAGGTTTGGGGCCTTGAATGATCTATCTTCGGTGCCTCCTGCTCCTATGCCTCCTGCTCCGATGCCTCATGCTCCGATGCCTCTTGCTCCGATGCCTCCTGCTCCGATGCCTCTTGCTCCGAGAGTGTTGCCACGTAGTGGGGCCTCACGTACACAACCTTTGTAAAGGCTCCATCTTTCTGCCATGTTTAGACACAATTGTAATTTATCGAAAAAAAAATCAATGAACAAGCAAAAGTTTTATTTACTGTATTGGGTTGCCTCCCAAGTAGCGCTTGCTTTAACGTCGTACAGCCGGACGAATAACCCAATCACTCCAGGATATGTTCACGAATCGGATGAGAACTCCGAGTCATGAACTAGTACCTAAAACAAGAAACAAAACAAATTTAAGAATCTGGAAAAATAAAAACAAACGAAAATAAAACAATCCAAGGGATTAGCAAAGTTGCTAATCCCCGGCAACGGCGCCAAAATTTGATGCGAGATTTATACGCACACAAATTAAACCCTCTTTTTGTCAATTGTAGTATAAGTATAAGTAGGGATCGTTCTGGACCGGGGATTAGGAGGGATTGCTAAAACCTTGGAAACTGACTCAAAAACGTAAAAACAAGATAAAACACTAAACTAGACTCAAAGAATGTGAAACTAAACGTTAAAACACTAAGACAAACCCAAAGACTCAAAATGCTTTAAAAACACAAACTAAATTGATTTCTAACTAAATTGAACAATAAAGTAAAGGGGGATTGGATTTGGACGACTTTAAACTAAAAATGGAAACTTGGAAATAAAACAAATTGTAAATATGGATTTGACGGAAATGAATGGATGGGAAGCTAGCTAAGGGGTTCATCTCCACATATGTTATACTTGCATACAAAACGATGTCTAATTGCCTTTCAATAAACCATGAATTCTCAACGCCCCGGGTTAATTAGGTCCGCTTAAATTAACCGTCAAGTTTTCCTTAAGTTAATGAATTGGATGATTGCATACGACAATCCAAAGCATTCCTCACAAGTTCCCTACATGAATTGCATAATAGAGATACAAGCAAGAATCATTAAGCATCATGAAAACTATAAGTGTTGACGAGGCATTCGTTACTATGATTGCATGAAACTTATGCCAAGAATATGTTTAACACGATTGTTTATAAGTAACCTCCACTACTTGTGAATATAAGTTCATAACTATTACGTGAAACTCACTTATATTCTAGCGTCAAATTCATGCATGAAAATTAAGCGTCGACTCTCAATAAACATACATAAATAGGTTATCAATCAAATAGTTAAACAAATTGAATTCACAACTTATGAAACGTAATTAGAAGTACTCAAATCATAATGCAAGCATAAACATATATTTCGAATCACCCCCTAGCTAAGGGGGGTTTAGTTCCTCATACTTACAAAACAAAGAGAAATGAAATTAAACGTTGAAATCAAAGAAACGCCTAAACATTCCAACAACTCAATCTTGAATTGTATGAACGTTTAGGCCCTCTTATCTTCCTCTTTATTGTGGCACAAGGACTAAGGGATAATTGGTTGGGGGGATGGAAGTGTTGGGAAATTATGGAAATGGATGAGGAGTGGTGGAAATGGAAGATGGTTTTTGGATTCTAAGGGAGAGAAACTCAAGGCTAAGGAAGTGTTTGTGGTGTGTTGTGTTGTGAATGAGATGATTTTTGAATGAATGAATGCAAGGGTATTTATAGGAGGAGTGGAGATGTATATGGCTATTTGTTTAAGGTGTTTGTGGTTGCAATGATGAAGAATTGCATGTGGAAATAAAAGGGAAAATGTGGTGAAATGATGAAGTATGAAGGTGGAAATGCATGTGAGATGTTGGAAAGGAAATGGGAATATGAGTAGGCCATGGCATGGGAGTTGTTTTGTTGGTGTAAATGTGCCATGGTTGCAATGATGAAGAATAAAGGGTGCATGTGGGGTGGAATTGAATGAATGCAAAGTGAATGAATAATAAAATGAGTTAAAGAGAGAGAATGTGGTGAAATGATGAAGTAGGAAGGTGGAAATGGATGTGACTTGTTTGTGGAATAAAGAATGAATGGTGGAATGATGAAGAGTTGCATAAAGAATGCATGTAGGGTTAGCTAGGTTGGCTTTGTTTGGGTGCATGTGTGTTAATGGTGGTTTTGCATGTGAATTGATGGATTGTTTTTGATGGAATGGATGGTTCTTTGCATGGCTTTTGAAGTGATTGTGGGCTTTGGAATTGGAAGGAAATGCATGGCCTTGGGGTTGGTTTAAGAGAGAATGGGCTAGGCCCTTTGTTTTATGTCCAAAATGAATACAAGGCCTTCAAATTCGTCCAACCTCTTTGCTCCATGATTAAGCTATCCAATCCATGCCCAAAAGTGCCCCAAATAGCCTCAAAATGCACTTTCTTGCTCCCTAAGCCCTTAGAACCTGAAAACACACAAAAGAAGCATAAAGGACTAAAATAACTATGAATTACCAACATAGATGCACGAAAACAAGCTAAGTAAGTCGCCTAAATATGCTCCTATCAGTCATGTAGGCATATGAATGTACAACAAGGGATCTCTAACCTTCCATGATGGAAGGAGAATACTCTAAGATATGATTCGAGAGTCTTTGGCCAAAGCATATGAATATGACTAAGGAAGATGTTCCAAATCTTATTCGATTGAATCATATAAAGAAGTATCACATTGGATAGTAGACATGAAACAAACTATCACTTAAACAATGTGATTAAGAGTATTGTATTAGAGAAGGACCGTATTGCATTGTAGTTGTAACTGGATAGGTTCTCCAACCACTTCTACTTAGCTTGGGTAACCATGACATGCTGCTAGGCGTCACCCATGGTTTGTGGAAGCCCTAAAGATTAGCAAACACTAATTTAAGGGAGAATTGAAATGTGGTTTCAATTCACAATCGATAGTTAAGAGTAACATCGCCCACTGCCTCGCTAATTGGAACCTAATGGATCGTACACCGAGTAAAGATATAAGTGAAGAAATTATATGAAATGGATAAGCAATTAAATGGTTTAATTGAAGAATGGTCAAGATTAATTAAATAGTTAATTAATTATACGAAACGTTCGTATTGGGCGTTTAAGTTAGTTTTGGGCTTCGGGGCACAAAAACGTTTTGGCCCACAAGGCCCATTATGTTTAAGATTGTATGACAACTAAAACAAAATGGGCAATTAAGCCCAATAACAACTAATGGCCGGCCATAACCTTAAGGGTAGTGAACTTGGCTTAATTGCAAGTTTGCCACTCCATTGTGAGGTGGTATAAATACATCTTTATAGCCATTTCACCTTAAGGGGTTTCTAATTGAATTTGGGTGAAACCTATTCTCTCATTACCTTAGGTGAGGAACATCTAGCAATCTTTCTTACCTAAGTCATCCATTTCATCTTCACACAAGATCTTTGGTGTGGAGACTTAGAGACACCAAACTTTTGGTGTTTTGGAGAACAAATCCTCAAATCCTCAAAGAAGAAAAGGAGCACTAAAAGGGAGGAAAT
Source organism: Pyrus x bretschneideri (assembly GCF_019419815.1). Lineage (NCBI taxonomy): Eukaryota > Viridiplantae > Streptophyta > Magnoliopsida > Rosales > Rosaceae > Pyrus > Pyrus x bretschneideri. Next base: position 1,583,725 of record NW_025999823.1, on the reverse strand, counting down.
CACAAGGAAGATTCAAGGAGCAAGGAGGTGACTTGAAGGCCCTCCACTTGGGTGAATCCCTTGTGTAATCAAGGATGAGCTTCAAGGGTAAAGAATCTCTAAATTCTTATTCTCTTTAATTTTGTTAAAGAGTCTTATGGTTCACCATATACTAGGCTTTGAAAGTCATGGGTTTTATGAATTGTTTTTGAATGCATGCCTACTTTAAAGAGTTATTAGTTTGCATATGTATTCAAATGTTCTTACATGTTCTTAGCTAGGACAAAATTTTTCCTTCAAAGACTTCCTCCACTGTTCTTGAGGGTCCAACTGCTGTCGAGAGGCTTGTGATTGACATGACTTCTTCTAATGGGAAGAAAAATGAAGCTGCTAGATCTGAGCCTGTGGCGCCTGCTATGTCAAGAATGCTAATTTGATTGCTGATAGTATTGCTCAATGTAGAGGTCTTGTCATGCCCTTAGTGCTGAAGTCTGTGCCAAGACGTCCATTAGGAGCTAATTCTGGTTCTCCTTCAGAAAAGCTTACTATTATGAAGAGCGATAATGTGGACTTTACTGTTAAAGTAGTGCTAAGGCCTACTCCCTCTGCTGCTGCGACTGATTCGCCTGTTGGGAAAGAGGAGACTGCTCGCGTGGGTAGCTATGAGAAATCCATTAAGCTTGCTTCTGGGGAGGCTGCTAAGATTTATGTGCTCTTGAAACCAGATCTGCTTGAAGACATGGACGCTTGTGCCAAGTTTGTTGATGGCATTAGAAAGGTTTGTTTGCCTAAGTTCCTTTGTGAAGCATATGACCCAGTATAGAAGGACTGCTCTGCTTGTTATGATGCATATATAGCAAGGCTACCAAGGAGGTGGTGAAGATTGTGGCAGCTGAAGCTTATTTCTCAGTTGAGGAGATCAAGAGGTTGGATTCTGAGCTCGTTGCTTTGAAGAGGTCGAATATTTCTGCCCTTACTTCTCTGCAGCTTGAGACCGCTTGCCAAGAGATCGTTGACTTTAAAACTAGGCTTGACGCGATCCAAGTTAAGTATGAAAGTGCAGAGAAAGAGATTGAATGTTACATACCTCAGATTCAAGATCTTGAGTTTGCAGTTTCTGATCTTCGTTTTGCTGCTTATGCAAAAGATGAAGAGTTGATTGTTGCTTATAATCAAGTGATCCACTTCAAAAGAATCGTCGATAGGCTTGAACCCTAAGTGTTGGAACTTCAAGGTGTATTAAAGATCAACGAAAGTCTGAAGAAGGAAGTGGATGAGCTACAACGCGTCTGTGTTGGTCTGCTCGAGGAGAATGAGCAGCTGAAGGGGGAGAAGGATGGGCTCGAGGTTTTGAGACCTTCTCTATTTCTACCAAAAACTTGCTTGATTTTACTTTTAAGGTTTCCATTGGTGAAGCAGTTGAAGAAATTGGTGCCCAAGCCAAGGCAGCCGGGGGTGAAGCGCTGGATAATGCCACTGCTAAGAGCGTCACGGCTGCTGAAGGTGTGGCGACCGAGTAGTCGTGGGATGTCCAAGCTATTAAAGTGTAGTCTTTTAGGTAGCCTTTAGGATTTTCTTTGTTTTTCCTTGTAGCTCTTGTTTTTCTTGAACTCTTTCGACCTTTGCTAGTTATTTATAAACATGTTTCCTTTGCTTTTCTTCATCTTCACTTCTTTTGTTCATGCCTTAACCTTTATACTTTATAGACCAGTGGCAGATGTGCTACTTTTCTATAAGCAGACAGGCCCGTATAGCCTATGCAGTCGTAGGTGTTGGTGTAGAACTTTGCAAAGTTGTTAGCCATAGGGTTGGCAGCCGGATGCCTTACTTACAGAAGCAGACAAGTCTGCGTAACCACTAGGCTGTTAACCTTGGCTTTCTCCAATTTCGTAGGTTGCGTAGCAAGTATCACAACACTTTAGGACTTGGTGTAAGCTGTTCTGCGCTTGGCAGAGGTGAAGCTTATCCACTACGTAGCATGTCGGTAGTGGATAAAGCTTCATATATGCACGCTAGCTTGTTTAACCATTCACAAGAATGTGCAGTTGTATAAGTCTTGCGTGACTTTACTGCTCGAAGGGCAAGCCGTAGGCAATCTTCTGGAAACCGTAGGCTACCTTAGTGTACACGATAGCAGCTTTAGGGTTCCAGGGCAGCCGTCCATCGGATGTACTGTGTAATATGCCCTCTCCATCTCTAAGGCCCGGTTCCCCATATATTAGGCCAAGAGACCTAAAATCCTTCAGTTAGCTAAGCCTTGAAAAAGACCATTGTGGCTACTTCTAGGAATATTGGGGCAAGCTATCATGCATCTAGTTATACTAAGGCAGCCAGACTCATCCACGTCTGGATATTCGCTTGAAAGGTTGCTCATGTTAACTATCGGAGTGTGACCCCAACCGTGAATGTACGCTCGTCTGTGGACCTAGTGGAGAGTGCACGCTCCTCCGCGCGCTAAGACATGAGTATACACTATCTCAAGGGCCCAATCGAGAGTGTACACTACCTGAACGCTCGTTTCATGGCTGGTCGAGTGGCTGCTTGCCGGGACGCTGCTGGAGAGGTTCTTTGTCTGCCCTTGTCCTACTTCGGGACACCTCGTCTGGGGCACATTGTATCTCGATACGCTGTAAAAGCTGGTTCACCAAGGTCGTTTGCTGTGTGAGGTCGCTCATTAACTCTATGACTTGTCGAGACAAGTGTTGTTCTCCATTTGGGTTGGAATAGCTTGGAAGGAATGCGTCTCCTTAAGCAGTGGAAGTGTGGTAGACTCCAGGTGTGAGATTTAAGTTAGGAAATGTCAAATCCATAGAAAAATGTGGTGAACATGCTCCCAGTTTGATCATTAGTCCGAAAATTTGGAGCTGGGACGGTTGAACTAATCTTGAATCAATTTGGGCTGCTTGGAAGGCCATGGGAGCAGACTGGGTTGCAGGAGCAGGCTGGGCCATGATAGCAAGCTGAACGGCGGAAGTAGGCTGGGCCATGAGAGTGGGCTTCTTGGCGTGGGGCGCACGTGGGTGCAAGGCTAGGGCTCGACTTTGCAATGCGTTGGGCTTGGAGTGACTTGGCTTGGGTCGTGGTTTTGGTGTCGTGGGCCTTGGATGGCATGGCTTGGGCTTGCTTAGATGGCACGGCTCAGGCCGTGGTGGTGGTGCCATGGACCTCACCACGAGTGGTGACCGTGGTGGCCACCGCGGTGGTTGCCATAGTGGAGCCCCGTAGCGGCGATGCCGCTCCACCTATGATCACATTTAGCCTCGTGGATCGCCGCGGTTCCATTTCTTGAATATTGGAATTTTCACTTGTAGAATTTTCTAAATTTCTAGCCATTGTATTTCTCTTTTATGTTTTATCAAAGAATCTTTGCAAATAAAAAATTCTAATAATAAGAACATATGAAAAATATACAAATGGACAAGAAAAAAATAGAGAAAAACCTTTTATGTGAGAGTCTTCTACGAGTGTGTGTACTTCAACTCTCAATGAAAGCATCAATTTCTCCTTGATTTTGGACAAAATTGCACCTACAAAATTTTGAATGGAATGTTGTGGGGGCTACCTTGTGGAGAAGATATGATGAGGATGGATGAAATAAGTTTGAAAATAAATACCTATTTGGGCATTTTTGACTTGATTGAAGAATGATTGTCCACTGCTCGCGCGTAGGAATTCTGGTGTGCCTTGAGGGTAATTTTGTCATTTTCATCCAAAAATCCACGTGTTGCCTCTTGATTATTTTTAGCTCCACAATCCTCAATCCAAACATCATCGAGTATCAGAATATATCTCTTCCCCATCAATTTTTTTTTTCTGAGATTATGAAGCAATGCTTCCTGACTTTTAAATCCAGTCTTGTCCGAGTTAAGCGATTCGAGCATCCTATGTAGAATCGAATTAACGTCAAAAGAGTTAGATACAAACACCCACATTTTTCCATCAACATGTCTACCAATAGCATCTTCATTGAATATTAATTTTGCCAAAGTTGTCTTTCCTAGTCCTCCCATTCCCACAATCGCCATAACTGAAAGGTTCTTTTCCTCATTCTTGGACTCGATCAAGGTTGCAATGACGTCAGACACAATCTTCTCCCTTCTGATGATCTTTTCATCTTGACCAAAGATGGAGACGGTTTCTCTGTTCCCCAAACCTAGAGGGGTTCTATTCTCCTTGCAACTAAGCCCATGAGCTCCGCCAGTGATGCATTGATGTTCTTAATTTTGTGTGCCATCTTTTGACGAAATAAAATGGGATTGTAGAGTGAATAGAAGTTGAGTACATTTCTCGTCATATGGTTTTGCAGTTCTGCTTTACGCCAGAGAACTTCATAGTTGATGTCCTCCAAGACATGATTAGCATCATGAGCTACGTTTTTGAGGTTCTTCACCCAGTCCTCCACTGCCTTGCCCTTATATTGTGGTTGGTAGGCAACATAGCTTAAGTACTCTTGAATCGCCAGTAATGATTGACGAAGCTTGGTTAGTTCTTTTTTTAATCCTCGGAAAAGTTTGATTTCTTGAGCAGCAAGTGAAACGACCGAATTTAGTGTTCTCTCCAACGGAAAAGTACAGAAAACTTCTAACACCTTTGCAGCATCCATAATCACACGATAGACAGGGATGAGAGGAGAGCAGGAAATAGGGAAATAGCTAAGGACACAAGAAGGATGAAGGCGTAGGGTGTACGAAGCTGAATGAAAAGGCTTGATAATATATGTATAGTTCGTGAAACAGTGAATAATAAGATAGGGAGAAAGATGCATTACCATTACTTATGCTTTCTGCAAAGGGCGATGCTTTGCTTCCCCCTACAAATGTATAGTTAATGCAACTTTACGTAAGCATAAATCATAAAGCAGCTTCCCAGTCACAATGCTCACCGCTTCGTCAAAGAACAATACTTCACCCAAGAATAAAGCAAAGCAGTTTCATTAAAACAATCATAGTGTTATAATTGAAACTGTTTGATTTTTTAATTGGCGTTTGAAGATCAATTATTGAATTTATGATGTATTTATCATAAAAATCCTTTACAAGGTTTTAGGCAAGTATATATGAAAGGGACGGAAAGGAAAGGGAGCAGCTACCTCCAATCAGTCCTTAAATCACTCCTACAAGGACTACCAACTATTTACAATAACAAATCAAAACAATCCCTTAATTCTAGGCTAAAGCAATCTAGAAACAATATCTTGAATAAAACCCTAGCCTTTACCGATTCTACATTGAACAAAAGATATGACTTGATTGATTTGTTGCAGTTGGATCTCTAAGGCTTAGCCGCTCCCTGCTCCTTATCAGTCAATCTTCCAACATCAATTCTAACAAAAAAAAAAATCAATTAAATTAGAGATAAGTTATGAACCGTTCATTTATTTTATACGGGCAGCAAGCATTCCCCTTTGCAGAAATGAAGCAGCAGTGGAGTTTTGCACCACACCCATATAGGAGTAATCTATGCAATTTGATTGATTTTTTTTTATTCATGTAGAATCTTCAAATAATGATTAAAAAAATGAATGGTTCTAATTATGATATCATCAAAGTGAAAATTTATATTTTTTTGGTTTGCCGATCGATAAGATAATTTATATAAATTTACTGAGACGGGATATCAAATACGTGACCTCGTGTGCAAGAATGAATGCTTTTAACCTACTAAGTTATAAGTCACTTACCAGTGTGAAAATATGATAAATGACAAGTATTAACGTGAATAAATATACTTGAGGCATGGATGCCAGTGTGTCCTAAATATCAAACAAATTAAAACCAATTACATGAATATATTAAACAAATTGAATTATTAATGAATCACACAATTCTAACCTGAATACCAAAGGGAGACTCACAATAATAGAACCATCACAAAGGTGCAGGGAGACCTTCAGCTCGTTACACTTTAGCTCAACGGCTTTTAGATAATTCGAGGCCTCATCACCCTTCTGCTAAAAACTTGAGATTCAGATGAATAATAACCGCATATACGATTCTTACAAAGTGGAAAATACTTGTTTATGGCACATTCTAATAGCATCATCATCGAGTCATAATATCCTCGTTTGGCGCATCATATATATCACCAGATGTGATTAATAATATATAACCGGTTGAAATAGTCTATTCGAATGAAATAATTAGTACAATCCAAGATATCAAACGAGGTGTCTAGAGGTTATTGATATAGGTGCTAATCATCAAGACATTCAACTTATCTTTGTTTCAGATGTAGCGGTATGTAGCTTTATATTTCGAATTCATTTTCAATTTCTGCAAATTTACTATCTCAATATTTATTTTTGTGCAATTTACGTTATCGCATTTATTTTTTTTTTTTGCCATATATTTCTACAGCACTTTAATACTCTGCAACACTATTTAACTTTTTACAATAAGAGTATCGTAATTGATTTATTTATCCATTTAATCCGTTCAACCAATTTCGTTTGGACTGTTGCAATTCGCATTTCCTATGCATCCCATCTCACCACATCAATCACAAAACCCGCTTTTACAAAAACGCCTATTATAAAGTTCTTGCACCCAAGACATGGAGAACCTAGAACGAGACAGGTTCCTTCCTCATTCCACAATCGCATTGTAAGAAACCAGAATCCAAGCAACCAAAATCACTAACTCCTCTTTACTCGCTTAGCCTTAGGTAACTGACACATCCCGACCGAGGCCAGGGCGTGCTGGCCGTCACGCGAAGGTGACGTAACCATGTGCACAGTGCGGAAGCTAATAAAATAGTAACATAAAAGTACGAATAATTAAAAACTAGCATACATAAGGTAGAAGTAGTAAGTGCTAGTGTAAGTGAGACGCTAAGTTCAGAGCCAAAACGCCTAAAGCAGTCCAAAAGGAACAGATATGACAATAATACACCCGAAGGTGGCCCTACGCTGGTGATCGTCTGTCAGAAATGCTGGGAAAGCCCTCTGGGAAACCACCAAACTTGCTAGCTAGCTAGAACCTTGAGGGGCGCAAAACAAAAGCGTGAGTGGGCAAAAACAAAGCTTTTCAAAAACCATTTCAAAACAAGATTCTAACCCCTCGCCGTAAAACCTGTATACTTCCCAGAAAATAAACATATGTACGTATATATAGATATGCCAATCATGCTCAAGAATATGCCATGTCTGAACCTCAAAATGAAATGCAAGTGCTCAGGTATAAATCACTTAACATGTAATCTGGCAGCCGGAGTCACCTAACGTGACCTGTACGGCTGCATCTAGAGCTCAGATCTCAATCACAATAACTAAACCTACCCACGAGTCGGAACCACCTAAAGTGGTCTGTACGACAGGCCTGGGTGTAATACATATAAACGCTCTAGTGCTACGATCACGTGAAGGCTGTGCGAATAATCGCGGGTCACCTACAAGTCGGAACCACCTAAAGTGGTCTGTACGACAGGACTGTGCACCTAACTTGGATCCAAGCTGAGCGTGTGGTGCGGGAGGTGAACAACACGTGAAGGACTGTGCCCTACTCTGGGCGGGAGCACTAACACCGGGGGTGCAGGTTATGAGCTCTCTAAGTATCTTGAATCATCATTTAAAAGTAAACATGAATACACTTACCTGGCACTTATCTGTGCATCCACAGCACCAAATATGCATATGTATATAAATATATATGCCCAATAATGCAACCAATAATGCATAAATGACGATAATATAATGCATGGCATATAACTAATAAACATTTAATTCAATTTCTGGGATAAATATAAGTATATAGGTATATACGGAAAACCAAAAGCCCACTCACTGATAAGTGGAAGGGTCGTAGCCCCCCTGCCTCGAGTGACCACGCTCGTCCTCGGGATATGTTTCACCTATATGCGAAATAACTATAAAAATGTTAATTTTAAAACACATAACCAAACTTTCGAAATAACTTCTCATACATTGCTCAAATGGGGTGTATGAATACACCAACGTGATCTACTCAACCTCACGAACAACCATAAATTTTTAGAAAAATTTTTCACCGCCGCACGCGCCCCCACGCCCCTGCCAAGGCACGGCCACACGCGCCGGCCACGCGTAGGCACGTGCCTGGCACGCTGACGGCGTCAATTGACGCCGTTAGGAATATTCCGTTAGTTCTAACGGATTCCGTCAACGGCGTCAGGAATATTCCGTCAAACTTGACGGAATATTCCGTCTCCTTCCCCAACGAACCTCCGGCGACATCGCCGGTGCCGGAAAACTGGAAAATCTTTAAACTTCGATATCTCCGTCGTTTCTCAACCAAATTCCACGATTTAGGTACCAAATTGAAGCCTAGAACTAGAAGAACATAACCATACAACTCTTAAGGGCTAAAAACCACGAATTCTCACCTAAAAAAAACGAACCAACTCCGGCCAAGTTCGAAACCAACGATCCTGACGTCCAATTCCCTCAAACGAACTACTCCGAGCCTCCTTGGAACCTCACCGAGCTATCTACAAGCTTCATTTTCCCTAAAACGTGAGAAATCACGTGTGCATGAATAGTACCCCAAATCGGACATTGTGAAATCAACGTGAAAATGTTGGAGTTCTTACCTGAAAGTGGTATGGTTCGACTCGTACGAGTCTCACGAGCTCGAATATGTACTTAGTTTCTTCGATCTGTGGAGGTTTAGTGTGCTTGTGTGTGTGTCCATACGTTTTCAAAGAAAAAGGGAAGGAATGGGGAAGGGAACTGGGCACGGGATAGAGGGTACAGGGCAGGGAAAATGTGTAAGTGTAGGTTAGTGTGTGTGTGGCTCACAACAAGCCAACAAAAACCCAATACAACCACAACACGAAAAGAGAACGCACTAGGGGCAATATTGTCTTTTCACACGTACGTTAAAATGTTTCTAGGACGGGCTGTCACAACCTACCCACCTTAATAGAATTTCATCCCGAAATTCAAAACAACCTAATAACAACCCCTAGTGGTTAAAGAACAACCGAGGATACAAATTCCTCATCCGATCTTCTGTTTCCCACGTAGCTTCCTCGACTGAATGATTCCTCCACAAAACTTTCACCAAGTTCACCGTCTTGTTCCTTAGAACCTTTTCCTTCCAATCGATAATCGTCACCGGTTCATCATCATAAGTCAAGTCTGGATTAATCTCCAAGGGCTGTGGAGGTATCACATGAGATGGATCAGCAACATAATGTCGAAGCATGGACACGTGAAACACGTTATGCACTCTAGCCAACTCCGGAGGCAACTCCAACCTGTAAGCTACCTCACCAACTCGCTCTGTGACCATGTATGGTCCAATGTACCTGGGACTCAACTTGCCTTTCTTCCTAAACCTCACAACACCTCTCCACGGTGAAAGTTTCAGAAATACCCAATCTCTGACCTCATACGCTCTGTCAGTAGCATATCGATCTGCTAAACTCTTCTGCCTATCCTGGGCTGCTTTCAGGTTAGACTTAATTACCTGAACATTCTGAGTAGTTTCCTCAATAATCTCCGGACCCACTAAGACTCTTTCTCCAACCTCTGACCAACACAACGGTGTGCGACAAGCTCTACCATATAATGCCTCAAATGGCGCCATGCCGATACTCGAATGAAAGCTGTTGTTGTAGGCAAATTCCATCAAATCCAACCGTTGATGCCAAGCATCACCAAACTGCAACACCAAAGTTCGTAACATATCCTCCAAAGTCTGAATAGTTCTCTCTAATTGTCCGTCCGTCTGAAGATGATACGCCGTACTGTAAAGTAGTCTCGTACCCAAAGCTTCTTGAAAAGCCACCCAAAACTTAGATGTAAATCGTGGATCACGATCCGAGACAATACTCACAGGAACACCATGGTACTTCACAATCTTCGAGACAAACAACTCCGCTAAACGACTCAAAGAATACTTCTCCCTCACTGGAAAGAAATGCGCCGACTTAGTGAGCCGATCAATGATCACCCAAATGCCATCAAATCCATTATGTGTACGCGGAAGCTTGTACACAAAATCCAAGGTAATATTTTCCCATTTCCACTCTGGAACGGGAAGTGGCTGCAACAACCCAAACGGCTTCTTCCTTTCTGCTTTAACTTGTTGACAAACAGCGCACCTACTCACATACTCAGCTATCTCTCTCTTCATACCCGGCCAATAATAAAATGGTCGAATGGTATGATACATTTTAGTAGCTCCTGGATGCATGGTATAAGCCGAGATATGTGCTTTATCGAGAATTTCTTTCTTTAAATCCAAATTATTTGGCACGAACATTTTACCTTCCTGCATCAACATGCCATCCGATTCACGAACTCTGAGGTCTCTCCTCCTCCCTCGATCTCGAGCTTGAACTAATTCCTGAGTTTCCCTATCAGCCACCTGGGCTTCACGTACCCGGTCAACTAAAATTGGCCTAACTTGAAAATTAGCAAGTAAAGCCACATCTCGGTTTTCTGCTTCTAACCTCACTCCCGTAGAATGCAAGTCCGCCAAAAGAGGAATACGACTCGCATACAACGCATTAATATGGCCCTGAGACTTCCTGCTAAGTGCATCAGCAACTACATTTGCACGACCAGGGTGATAATCAATCGTACAATCATAATCGCTGAGCAACTCCATCCACCTCCGCTGACGAAGATTAAGTTCCTTCTGAGTAAAAAGATACTGAAGACTCTTGTGATCTGTAAAGATCTTACATTTCTCTCCATAAAGGTAGTGTCTCCACAACTTCAACGCAAAAATAATAACAGCCAACTCCAAATCATGTGTAGGGTAATTCAACTCATGAGGTTTCAACTGACGCGAAGCATAAGTGATCACCCTACCATGCTGCATTAACACGCATCCCAGACCATTCAAATAAGCATCACTATAAACCTCGAAATCACCACTATCGTCCGGGAGTGCCAAAACTGGTGCATGAGTGAGACAATACTTCAACTGCTGGAAACTCTGCTTACACTTATCATCCCACTCAAATTTAACATCCTTCCTCGTCAACCTCGTCAGTGGTAAAGCAATCACGGAAAAATCCTTCACAAACCGTCGATAATAACCTGCTAAACCAAGGAAACTCCTCACCTCAGTGACGGTTCGCGGTTGCTCCCAATTCTCCACAGCTGCCACCTTCTGAGGGTCCACCAAAATACCCTGAGCAGAAATGACGTGCCCCAAAAATGCAACTTGGTCTAACCAAAACTGGCACTTGCTAAACTTAGCGTACAATTGGTGTTCCCTCAACCTTTTCAACACCAAAGTAAGATGTCAAACGTGCTCCGCCTTAGACTTTGAGTACACCAGAATGTCGTAGATGAAAACAATAACAAACCTATCCAAATATGGCTGGAATACTCGGTTCATCAAATCCATAAAAGCAGCTGGTGCGTTCGTCAACCCAAATGGCATAACTAGGAACTCGTAATGACCATAACGAGTCCTGAACGCCGTCTTAGGAACGTCATCCCTACTAATCTTCAGCTGATAATATCCAGACCTCAAGTCAATCTTGGAGAATACACAAGCACCTCGAAGCTGATCAAACAAATCATCGATACGTAGAAACGATAACGGTTCTTAATCGTCACCCGATTCAATTGCAGATAATCAATACATAGCCTCAAAGTTCCGTCTTTCTTCCTCACAAACAATACTGGAGCTCCCCACGGTGAAGTACTAAGCTGAATAAAACCCTTATCCACTAATTCCTGCAACTAAACTTTCAACTCCCTTAACTTAGCGGGTGCCATACGATAAGGAGTCAAGGAAATAGGATTAGTACCTGGAAGCAACTCAATAGTAAACTCCATGTCACGATCTGGTGGTAAACCAGGTAAGTCCTCGGGGAAAACATCGGGAAAGTGTCTGACTACCCTCACATCCTCAACTCTACTAGGAGGAGCCTCATCCAATACCACATGAGCCAAGTACCTCTGGCAACCTTTAGATAACAATCTTGTCGCTCTCACAGCAGAGATAACGCCATATCTTACCCCACTCTGCTCACCCACGAAAGTAACCACAGGTAGTCCAGGACGATGGAACGTAACTATTTTCCCGTAGCAATCAATATTGGCACAATAATAATGCAACCAATCTGTGCCCAGAATCACATCAAAATCAATGATAGGAGCATATTCATGCGACTTAAATGGCTTGTTCTCGTGCATTTACGTTATGTTTCTCTAGTTATTTTAGTCCTTTATGCTTCTTTTGTGTGTTTTCAGGTTCTAAGGGCAAGGTATGCAAAAGGATGCCTTTTGGAGCATTTTGGAGCAAAATCGGACTTGGATTGGATAGCTTATATTTGGAGCAAAAGGAATGGACGAAATTAAAGACCAAACTATCATAACCACCTATCATTACTTATCATCACTTAACATATCACTCATTTATCACTTAACATATCATTCATTTATCACTTAGCATATCATTCATTTATCAATTATCAAACCAATCACTTATCACTTCCATTCACTTATCACTCACTTAGCATATCATTCACTTATCACTCACCACATACCATTCACTTATCACTTATCACTTATCACTTATCACATCTTTTCTCCAACCTTGACATACATCACATGCATTTCCAACACATTCAACCCCTTTAACATCTCCTTTGCCGTGAGTCCCCTTAGTGACTTCCCTTACACATTTTCAACCATCACACTTCATTATTGCAGCCACCTTCATCCCTTTAATTCACATGATTTCCCAACACTCAAATCAGCCACTCACATGCACTTCCCCCTTTAACAATCCCACACCTTGACATTATTCTTTCATCCACCCACCACAAATCCAATCAATGCCGTGGCTCTCCATCACAATTTCAGCTTTCCCTTTACACATCACATGCATTTCCACCTTGTTCATGCTTTCCTATTTCAATATTCATTCACTTTGCATTCTTTAATTTAGCCACATAATCATTCACCCTTGCCTTTCCACAATCCCATTCATCAACACATGCAAACACATGCACAACAACACACTACACAACACAAAGACCCATCCTGAAAATCAATGCCGTGTACACCTTATGCATTTTCAGCTTTCTTCCTTGTTGTTGCACATGCATTTTCAGCCACATATCCACTCACATGCACCCTTTAAACATTCAACCATAAAGCCACATGCAATCTCATTCATCCACCATACATTGCACATGCTTTCACAAGCTTTAACCAACACACAAAACAGCCAACACATGCACCAAAAACTCCTTTACCGTGGGTTCCCTTTGCTTCCCTTGTGCAATTTCAGTTTTCACATGTGTCCTAGCTGTTTTTCCATCATTCCTCCACACAAATGCTTAAACAAATAGCCATATGTCCCCTCCACTACTCCTATAAATACCCTTGCATTCATTCATTCATGCATCTCATCTCATTCACAACACAACACTCTTCAAAATCATCCATTCTTCCCCCTTTTGGCCGTGAGTTTCCCTTCCATCTCTCCTCCATTTCTTCCATTTCCATAATCCCCCAATCCATTCAACACACCAACAACATCCCTTAGTCCTTGTGCCACAATAAAGAGGAAGATAAGAGGGCCTAAACGTTCATACAATTCATGTTTGAGTTGTTGGAATGTTTACGCGTTTCTTTGATTTCAATGTTGTAAATTCAATTCTCTTTGTTTTGTAATATGAGGAATGGAAGAGAAGAGTGCCTAAACGTTCATACAATTCGAGTTTGAGTTGTTGGAATGTTTAGGTGTTTCTTTGATTTCAAAGTTATGAGGAACTAAACCCCCCTTAGCTAGGGGTGATTTCAATACCATGATTGTTTATGTAATATGAATTGATGAATTCCAGTTATGAACTCTTGATTCGTGAATGCAATTGGCTTAACTATTTGATGATTAACTTATTTGTGTTTGTTGATTGAGGGTCGACACTTAATTAGCATGCATAAGTATGTGGCTAAAGTTTAAGAAGGTTTCACATAATCGTTACTAACTTATACTTGAAAGTAGTGAAGGTCGCTTGTCACGATCGCGTTAAGTTTAATTCTTAGCATGAGTAACATGATGTCATAGTTGCAAATGCTTTGTCAATGCTTATGGTTTTCATTATTCTTAATGATCTTCGATTGTATCTCTATTATGATGACATGTAGGGAACTTTTGAGAATGTTTTGGGTTGTCGAATGATGCCATCCAATCCAATAATATAAGGAAAATCTAAGGGTTAACTAGTGATGTCACGGTTAATTTGGGGCATTGTCGTTCATAATTCAATGAAGGAATAACTGGAAATTAATTCATATGCATAAATATCATGTGTGGAGAAAGAACCCTTAGCTAGCTTCCCATCCATTCATTTCCGTCAAATCCATATTTACAATTCGTTTTGCTTCCAAGTATCCATTTTAGTTTAAATTCAAATCCAATTCCCCCTATTTCGTTGAAGTCTTAGTCTTAATCTTTCTTATTTTTAATTTTGTTTTCTTCGAGCATTAAATAGTGTTTTATATTGTGTTTTTATGTTTTTAAGTCAATTTAGAAGGTTTTAGCAAGCCCTCCTAATCCCCGGTCTAGAACGATCCCTCACTTATCCATTCTACTACAATTGTCAAACGAGGGTTTAATTTGAGTGTCAAGTAAATCTCGCATCAATCAACAATATCTAACGGGATAAGATCAGCTGGCATAACAACATTCTCAACTATCACTGGACACCCTGGGTACACACGATCTACTATACATCTCTCCCCTCTAGGCATAGCGAACTCTAAATCATACCCTAGAGGTGTGGGGCGAGGTTGCGTCACTTGAGCAAATGTATGGGAAATCACAGAATGTGTAGCGCCACAATCAACTAATACTCTAGCAAAATAACCAAGTATATTTAACGTACCCATGATCAAATCCGGATTGTTCTGAGCATCTTGCAGCAAAATATTATGAATACGCCCCTGGGTCTGCTGTCGTCCACCACGACCTCTGCTCGTCTGACCACCGTGACTCTGAGTACCACGCCCCTGACTGGGCTGGCCAGACTGCCTCGAAGACCCCGCACTACTCGAAGCAATCTCTCCCTGCTGAAACTGTCCTCCCTGAAACCACTGAGAACCGCCTGCTGGAGCTGGAAGATACGGCACATAGCCACCAGAATACGGAGGATAACCACCCTAAGAATAGGGATCCTGGGGATACTGATACTGTCCTGGGGCATAAGGAACAGCATCACCCTGATAGTGATAGGCACCACCTCGACCTGCCTGTCCATAACTACCCGGACCCTGAATCTGCTGAATCGGCGCAGGTGGCGGCAAGAAAGTCTGCTGCTGACTCTGGGGACAATTCGCAGCCCGATGTCCCATCTGCCCACAAGTAAAACAACCACTACTGCCACGCCTACACTCACCAAAGTGACGATTATTACACCTGCGGCAAAGTGGGGCCCTACCTCGGCCACCATCACCCTGTCTCTGGATTCTAGCACCACCAGCAAACCTACCTCCGCGTCCTTGACCAGTGGCGCTGAAACCACCACTAGAAGAGCTAGAACTTATACCACCCCTCTTGAAGTTCTGAGTCCGACGAGGCCCGAGCGACACTTGACCTTTACCCTTATCATCTTTCTTTTGATTACCGTTCTTCTCTTCCTCATCCCTCTCGCTCGACATGTCTTCTGAATCCTCAACTCTTAGCAGAATCTCATAGAAGTCCTGGTAAGTATCACAATGAGTAGTGGTCGCCATCAAACGCCATTTCTTCTTAGTGCCTAAGCGAAAACGACGAAGCATCTCCGCTGGATTACCAGCAATCTCAGGATGATAGCGAGACAAATCAGTGAACTTCCGATAGTACTCATTCGCTGTCAGCTTCCTCTGTTTCAACTTAGTAAATTCCTGCTTCTTACGATCAATGTACTCAGGGGGCACAAACCTTCTCTTGAATAAATTTATGAAAACATTCCAATCAGTCTTCTCAGCTGGAGTCAAATGACGAAGCTCTTGCTCCCACCAAGCTGCAGACTCCAAACCCAGAAACCACGAGGTCGTCTCTACCCACTTCTCGACAGGAAGATTCCTCTGATTGTTCAGAACACGAAAAGTAACCATCGCTCTGCACCCTCATGACCTTCATTACCCTCAAACTTATCCAACTTCAAATTATACATAGTCTCCAGAGGAGTCTTCTGGGGAGGGCGGATCGCCGACTGAATGGCTGTAGCAATAGCTTCCCCCAGCTGAGCAATATCGGGGAACCTAGGCTCATCAGAGCGACATGGTTCCGGACGAGGCGACATAGTTTTGACAGAAGGCACCAAAACCATTAGAATACTCACAAAAATTACAGGACTGCCAAACCTAGGCTCTGATACCAAACTGACACACCACGACCGAGGCCAGGGCGTGCTGGCCATCACGCGAAGGTGACGTAACCATGTGCACAGTGCGGAAGCTAATAAAATAGTAACACAAAAGTACGAATAATTAAAAACTAGCATACATAAGGTAGAAGCAGTAAGTGCTAGTGTAAGTGAGACGCTAAGTTCAGAGCCAAAACGCCTAAAGCAGTCCAAAAGGAACAGATGCGACAATAATACACCCGAATGTGGCCTTACGCTGGTGACCGTCTGTCAGAAATGCTGGGAAAGCCTTCTGGGAAACCACCAAACTTGCTAGCTAGCTAGAACCTGGAGAGGCGCAAAACAAAAGCGTGAGTGGGCAAAAACAAAGCTTTTCAAAAACCATTTCAAAACAAGATTCTAACCCCTCGCCGTAAAACCTGTATACTTCCCAGAAAATAAACATATGTACGTATATATAGATATGCCAATCATGCTCAAGAATATGCCATGTCTGAACCTCAAAATGAAATGCAAGTGCTCAGGTATAAATCACATAACATGTAATCTGGCAGCCGGAGTCACCTAACGTGACCTGTACGGCTGCATCTAGAGCTCAGATCTCAATCACAATAACTAAACCTACCCACGAGTCGGAACCACCTAAAGTGGTCTGTACGACAGGCCTGGGTGTAATACATATAAACGCTCTAGTGCTACGATCACGTGAAGGCTGTGCGAATAATCGCGGGTCACCTACAAGTCGGAACCACCTCAAGTGGTCTGTACGATAGGACTGTGCACCTAACTTGGATCCAAGCTGAGCGTGTGGTGCGGGAGGTGAACAACACGTGAAGGACTGTGCCCTACTCTGGGCGGGAGCACTAACACCGGGGGTGCAGGTTATGAACTCTCTCAGTATCTCGAATCATCATTTAAAAGTAAACATGAATACACTTACCTGACACTTACCTGTGCATCCACAGCACCAAATATGCATATGTATATAAATATATATGCCCAATAATGCAACCAATAATGCATAAATGACGATAATATAATGCATGGCATATAACTAATAAACATTTAATTCAATTTCTGGGATAAATATAAGTATATAGGTATATACGGAAAACCAAAAGCCCACTCACTGATAAGTGGAAGGGTCGTAGCCCCCCTGCCTCGAGTGACCACGCTCGTCCTCGGGATATGTTTCACCTATATGCGAAATAACTATAAAAACGTTAATTTTAAAACACATAACCAAACTTTCGAAATAACTTCTCATACATTGCTCAAATGGGGTGTATGAATACACCAACGTGATCTACTCAACCTCACGAACAACCACAAATTTTTAGAAAAATTTTTCACCGCCGCACGCGCCGGCCACGCGCAGGCACGTGCCTGGCACGCTGACGGCATCAACTGACGCCGTTAGGAATATTCCGTTAGTTCTAACGGATTCCATCAACGGCGTCAGGAATATTCCATCAAACTTGACGGAATATTCCATCTCCTTCCCCGACAAACCTCCGGCGACGTCGCCGGCGCCGGAAAACTGGAAAATCTTTAAACTTCGATATCTCCGTCGTTTCTCAACCAAATTCCACGATTTAGGTACCAAATTGAAGCCTAGAACTAGAAGAACATAACCATACAACTCTTAAGGGCCAAAAACCACGAATTCTCACCTGAAAAAAATGAACCAACTCCGGCCAAGTTCGAAACCAACGATCCCGAAGTCCAATTCCCTCAAACGAACTACTCCGAGCCTCCTTGGAACCTCACCGAGCTATCTACAAGCTTCATTTTCCCTAAAACGTGAGAAATCACGTGTGCATGAATAGTACCCCAAATCGGACATTGTGAAATCGACGTGAAAACGTTGGAGTTCTTACTTGAAAATGGTGTGGTTGGACTCGTACGAGTCTCACGAGCTCGAATATGTACTTAGTTCCTTCGATTTGTGGAGGTTTAGTGTGCTTATGTGTGTGTCCGTACGTTTTCAAAGAAAAAGGGAAGGAATGGGGAAGGGAACTGGGCACGGTATAGGGGGTACAGGGCAGGGAAAATGTGTAGGTGTAGGTTAGTGTGTGTGTGGCTCACAACAAGCCAACAAAAACCCAATGCAACTAATAGGAGCATATTCAAGCGACTTAAATGGCTTGTTCTCATGCATTTACGTTATGTTTCTTTAGTTATTTTAGTCCTTTATGCTTCTTTTGTGTGTTTTCAGGTTCTAAGGGCAAGGTATGCAAAAGGATGCCTTTTGGAGCCTTTTGGAGCAAATTAGAGATTGGAATGGATATCATATGCTTGGAGCCAAGAGGATGGACGAAATTAAAGACTTGAAGTAGGAAAGTTAAATCCTAAAAGACCTCATGTTTAAGCATCATTGAAGACTCCTACGCATTTTAGAACACAAAAACAACATTCCTTGCAACCTTAGGACATTGTCGTGTGTTTCCTTGTGTCTCCCTTCCTTGCCATGCAAGGAAGGGCTTTGTTCCCTATTTTAAACACTTCAAGCATTCACTTATCATATCATTCACTTATCATATCATTCACTTATCAAACCATTCACTTATCACTTCCATTCACTTATCACTTATCACTACCATTTACTTATCACTCACCACATATCATTCATTTATCACTTAACATATCATTCATTCATCTCCTTATCATAACCATGCACTCATCTCCTTATCATAACCATACACCTATCACTTATCACTTATCACAACAACAATCTTCCACATGCACTCCCATCCTTTATCCCATCCCATTTCCAACCTTTCCACATGCAATTTCTTCCACATGCATTCCCACTTTCCTAGTTGACATCCACATGCAAACACTTCACACAAACAAACGCCCCATGCCGTGCATCTCCACAATCTCATTCATCAACCCACATGCACTTTAATCATTCAAACATGCACTTATCACAACAACAAGCTTCCATCTGACAATTTCCCTCAACTAATCGAGAATGGTGGGTGGGAATCTGCCAATGCAATTGGTTTCCAAGGACAAAATCAAAACAACCCATATTCGAACACTTACAATGCCGGATGGAGGGACCATCCAAACTTCAAATGGAGGGAGCCACAACAAGCTGCCCAACAAGGAGGATTTAGGCCAAACCCCCCTGGTTTTTATTCCAAGCCGTATGCACCCCAACAACCCCAACAACCTTCGGCATCATCTCATTCAGGTACGTCCTTGGAAAGTAATCAAGCTATGCAATTACTAACCTCTATTTCGCAGGGGTTGCAAAATCAAAACAACCGGATAGAAAATAACGAGAAGGAGATGATGGATATGAAGAAACAAATAGGGCAGATTTCTGAGTTCCTTGGACAGATTAGAGAGCAAGGAAAGCTTCCTAGCTCAACCACAGTCAATCCAAAGGGAGGATTCGAATCCGCCAAGGCCATCACCCTAAGGAGTGGAAAAGAAGTTGGGACCGAGCCAAACAATCCCAAATCTGCCCAGAAAGTAGATGAAGAGACGACACAACCTGAGGAAGTGTCTAGCTCACCCACGGAAAGAGTGAAAAACCAAATGCCGCAGGCCCCCAATCACCCTAACTCGGCCAAATCAGGTAATTTAAGTTCAAATTCATATACTTCACGTCCTAATCTGCCCAATGTACCTTTTCCTCACAGATTATTGCAAACAAAGAAGGAGGAGCATGAGAAGGACATTCTTGAAACGTTTAGGAAAGTTCAAGTCAATATCCCGTTCCTAGATGCCATAAAGCAAGTGCCCAAATACGCTAAGTTCTTGAAGGAATTGTGTACTACGAGGAAGAGGGCGTCACACAAAGAGGTAGTAAGGGTAAGTGAGAATGTTTCTGCTGTTTTACAAAGAAAGTTACCACCAAAGTGCAAAGATCCAGGTAGCTTTACAATCCCTTGTATTATTGGTCAAACTAAGTTCGAACATGCTATGTTAGATTTAGGAGCTTCAATTAACGTCATGCCATACTCTATCTATGCTTCAATGAACCTTGGTGAATTGAAAAATGATGGTGTGGTTATTCAGTTGGCCGATAGATCTAATGCATATCCAAAAGGAGTTTTGGAGGATGTGCTTGTGCAGGTGAACCATTTAATTTTTCCGGCTGATTTCTACATCCTAGACATGGAGGATTTAGCCCATTCTACATCTTTGCCGATTCTCCTTGGTAGGCCATTCATGAAGACGGCCCGAACGAAGATTGATGTATACAAAGGCACCTTGACAATGGAATTCGATGGGGAAGTGATTGATTTTAATATTTCTGAAACTATGAGATATCCTGTTGATGACCATTCTTGTTTTTCCATTAATGTTATCGATTCTTTGGCGCAGGTATACCTTGAAGAATTGAACGAGGACGCCCTGGAAACAACCATCACTAAGGCCATACAGTGCAAAAATGACGGATTTGGGCCAATGCAAGGTCACGGCAAGGAAGAGGAATTCTTTGCCATGGGTTCTAGTGAAGAAATAATTGAGGTTGTGGCAGCCCTTGAGTCATTGCCACAACAATATGGTAAGGTTCCACTCTCACTATCAAATTCAGTTTCCACTAAGATGCTACCTTCTGTTGTTCAGGCACCATCACTTGAACTTAAGCCGTTGCCGGACCATTTGAAGTATGTGTTTTTGGGAGAAGGCGAAACATTGCCCGTCATCATTTCATCAAGTCTCACGGCAATGGAGGAGGAGAAGCTTGTGAGGGTGCTGCGAGAACACAAAACGGCCATAGGGTGGACTTTGGCCGACATTAAAGGAATAAGCCCTACCACATGCATGCACCGTATACTTCTTGAAGAGGGGACTAAGCCATCCCGAGAGGCTCAACGCCGTCTCAACCCTCCAATGATGGAAGTGGTGAAGAAGGAAATAATCAAGCTTTTGGATTGCGGAGTGATCTACCCTATCTCCGATAGCCGTTGGGTCTCTCCAGTTCAAGTCGTTCCCAAGAAGTCCGGAGTAACTGTTATCAAGAATGATGAGAATGAGCTCGTGCCTACACGCATTCAGACTGGATGGCGAGTATGTATCGATTACCGGAAGCTAAATGCCATGACTAGGAAAGATCACTTTCCTTTGCCATTCATCGACCAGATGCTCGAAAGGTTAGCCGGTCATGCTTTTTACTGTTTTCTTGATGGATACTCTGGATATAACCAAATTGTGATAGCCCCGGATGATCAAGAGAAGACCACATTCACATGTCCCTTTGGAACATTTGCTTATCGTCGCATGCCATTTGGTTTATGCAATGCACCGGCCACTTTCCAACGATGCATGGTAAGTATCTTCTCTGATTATGTTGAAAAGATAATTGAAGTATTTATGGACGATTTTAGTGTGTTTGGAGACTCATTTGATGCTTGTTTGCATAATCTCACTTTAATCTTGAAAAGATGCATGGAAACTAACCTTGTTTTGAATTGGGAAAAATGTCATTTTATGGTTAAGCAAGGTATAGTTTTGGGTCATATCATCTCAGAAAAAGGGATTGAAGTTGATAAGTCTAAAATAGATCTTGTACGTCACTTACCCTTTCCTATTTCGGTTAGAGAGGTCCGTTCTTTTCTTGGCCATGCAGGATTCTATAGGTGATTTATCAAAGATTTCTCAAAAGTTGCACAACCTCTTTGCCGCCTCCTACAAAAAGACGTGGCATTTGAATTCACTAAGGAGTGCACGGCATCATTCAACCAACTCAAGGAGTTGTTGACCACGGCACCCATTATTGTTCCCCCAGAATGGAGCCTCCCGTTCGAGCTTATGTGCGATGCGTCCGATTATGCTTTAGGGGCTGTTTTGGGACAAAGAAAGGACAAGAGGCCGCATGTCATCTACTATGCCTCACGGACGTTGAACGATGCCCAGTTGAACTACTCCACTACGGAGAAAGAACTTCTTGCCGTTGTCTTTGCTTTAGATAAATTTCGATCATATCTAATTGGTACTAAAGTAATTGTTTTCACTGATCATGCAGCTCTAAAGTACTTGCTCACCAAAAAGGAGGCCAAGCCCCGGCTAATTCGGTGGATGTTGTTACTTCAAGAGTTCGACATCGAGATTCGTGACAAGAAGGGAAGTGAAAACGTGGTGGCTGACCACCTAAGCCGAATGGTGCATAATGAGGAGTCCCTACCCATTGCAGAGACATTCCCCGATGAGCAGCTGCTATCCATTGAGGTAAGTGAACCATGGTATGCAGATTTAGTGAATTACTTGGTGGCTAAACAAATTCCAAATGAGGTCAATAGGCACCAACGTGACAAACTTAGGCATGATGCACGGTTTTATGTATGGGATGATCCGTACTTATGGAAATTTTGTCCCGATCAAATTGTACGTAGATGTGTGCATGATTCTGAATTTCACTCAATTCTAAACTTTTGTCACACATATGCATGTGGTGGTCATTTTGGCACACAACGCACTGCCCTCAAGGTTCTAGAGTGTGGTTTTTATTGGCCGACTATATTTAGGGATGCTAGAACCTTTTGTATGTCTTGTGATCGTTGCCAACGAATGGGTAACATAGGTACCAAGGACCAAATGCCGCAAACCCCTGTCTTTAATGTTGAAATTTTTGATGTTTGGGGCATTGATTTCATGGGCCCTTTCCCTCCATCTTATGGTTTCACGTATATCTTGCTAGCCGTTGATTATGTTTCTAAATGGGTGGAAGCAAAAGCCACCCGTACTAACGATTCTAAGGTGGTTGCAGATTTCGTGAAAACTAACATTTTTGCTAGGTTTGGAATGCCGAGAGTAATCATAAGTGATGGAGGGTCTCACTTTTGCAATCGGACCATTGAGGCGTTGCTAAGAAAGTACCATGTCAACCATAAGGTCTCCACACCTTACCATCCTCAAACAAATGGCCAAGCCGAGGTGTCTAACCGAGAAATCAAACAAATTTTGGAGAAGACCGTTGGACCAACAAGGAGGGATTGGAGCTTACGTTTAGATGATGCACTATGGGCATATCGTACGGCGTACAAAACACCCATTGGGATGTCACCTTTTTGGCTCGTCTATGGTAAGCCATGTCATTTGCCCGTAGAATTAGAGCACAAGGCACATTGGGCCGTGAAGACTTTCAACATGGACATAGATGCAGCGGGAGTTCATAGGAAGCTCCAATTGAATGAACTTGAGGAGATTCGGAATGAAGCCTATGAGAATGCCCGGATGTACAAAGCCAAGACCAAAGCATTCCATGATAAAATGATCCGAACCAAGACCTTCACAGTTGGGCAGAAAGTGTTGCTTTTCAACTCTCGCCTACGTTTGTTTCCTGGTAAGTTGCGTTCTAAATGGATTGGCCCGTTTGTTGTTACTAACGTTTTACCTTATGGTGCAGTCCACATAAAAAGCTTAAGGAATGGCGTAGAATTCAACGTGAACGGGCATCGGTTGAAGCCATATTATGAGCATGGTGTGGGGCAAGTGGTGGAAGACATTCCTTTCCATTCCGTGGGCTCAATTAAAGATTGAAGAGAGTACTCGTCCGGCTGCAAGACGTAAAAGAAAGCGCTTCGTGGGAGGCAACCCATGCATCCGAATAGAGAAGAACTTATTTTTATTCCTTTCCTTTTCTTTACTGCCTTTACTTTGCTTTCTTTATCGTATTTGTTTATTTATTTGCTCTTTTGACTCTATGCTTAAAACATTGAGGACAATGTTTGATTTAAGTTGGGGGGGGGTAAACAATTTGTTTTTGCATGAATTTCGTGGGATTTATTCACCTATCACTTAGAATGTTGTTTCTTGCTGTTTTAAGCGTTTTTAGAGTGTTTTAGTGTGTTTTATAGTGTCTTGGCATAAAACTCCGAAAAATTGATAAAAATTTGAAAAAAATACTTTTGAAAACCCCAAAAAGATGTGTTTTTAGAGTCATTTGAGTCATTTTGGTGTTTGTTTGTGTCTTAGGCAACCCAATACAGTAAATAAAACTTTTGCTTGTTCATTGATTTTTTCGATAAATTACAATTGTATCTAAACATGGCAGAAAGATGGAGCCTTTACAAAGGTTGTGTACGTGAGGCCCCACTACGTGGCAACACTCTCGGAGCAGAAGGCATCGAAACAGGAGGTCTCGGAACAGAAGGCATTGGAGCAAGAGGCATCGGAGCGGAAGGCATCGGAGCGGGAGGCACCGAAGATAGATCATTCAAGGCCCCAAACCTTGGTGGAACGCTGGATGAACCAGGAAAGAGGTGCCTCTGGAAGAAAGCTGCAAGCCTTTGACGGTCATCAAGCTCGTCAAGTTTCCTCTTCATGCCTGACGAATAATTGTTGGCAAACAGGTGCAAACTTCGGTTCTCGTACTTAAGCTGTTTGATCTCCTGCTTAAGACTCTCCACCTCCGCCATCAAGGATTCAACCTGACGGGAGCGAGCAAGAAGGCGTTGGCCCATGTTGGACACAGAGCCAGCGCACTGAACACTCAGAGCCAGGGATTCTTGAACGGCCAACTCATCGGACCGTCCGGAAAGCAGCTGACTGTCTTTGGGAGTGAGGAGGTTCCGAGCCACTATCGTAGCCGTTGTGGGATCCGTCATCACAGAGTCCTCTTCTGTAAGAGGGCCATGGGAAGATAAGAAAGACGGGCACCATACCTTACCCTGACGAGGCGCGACCGGATCACTGCTTAGACTCAAATCTAAGCAAATGTTCGATGGGTTGGATGAGCTAGCCATTGTTCAAGAAGTTAAAAGAGAAAGGTTGAATGGAGGAAAATCTCGACGGGCCGATGATGATTTTTGGGAAGTCTTCAAAGTGTGCAGATAGAGGTGATCGATCACCTCTATTAAAGGATGGGCGACACAATCACCAATTCAGAATTGAAGAAACACCGCTCTTCAAAACCGGAATTTCCGGCGTAAAGATCGCCAGCTCTTCAGACGCAATCCTAGCTTTTCAGAAAGTGTGTGTAACTTTGTCAAAAGCTCCCAGCTTTTCAGAAGACGCGTGGAAAGGCGAGAAATCAGCTGCACACTTTAGCCGACAAACGTGGGTGACAACGCCGAAAGCTCCCGGCTTTCCAGAAAGCGAGTGCAAATTTGTCAAAAGCTCCCAGCTTTTCAAAAGACGCGTGGAGGTAATTTCCGCATCCACATTGCCACTTGCCATTACAATTTTTATATACATCAACATTCATGGCAAGGCATACACCCAGAAGCGCATGACTTTCCTTCTCGGCCGAAAAATGTAAGTTGCAACCAACCCTCTCAAACATGCTCAATTTTCTTTTTCTCTTGAGAACACTGATAGGAGCATATTTAGGCGACTTGCTTAACTTGTTTTCATGCATTTATGTTGTTGTTTCTTAGTTCTTTAAGTGTTTTAAGTCATTTTCGTATGATTTCAGGTTCTAAGGGCTAAAGGAGCAAAGAAGTGCATTTTGGAGCCTTTTGGAGCATTTTTGGGCCAAGAATGGATAGCTTATGCTTGGAGCCAAAGTGTTGGACAAAATTGAAGCTTTGTGTGCACTTTAGAACATAAAACAAAGGGCCTAGCCCAATCAAACAAAGCCTTAGAACCAGAAATTCCCATGCCAACACATAAACAAAGCCCTTTGCCATGCATTCACACACATTTACACCTAACACACATGCATTCACACACATTTACACCTAACACACATGCATTCATACACAACAACAATTCCTTGCCGTGAGTTCCTTACAATTTCAGCATGCATTTCCTTACAATTCCAGCATGCATTCACATGCATTTGCAGCTACATATTCACCCTCATGCACTTTAATCATTCAACATATGCATTCACACACCAACAACCATTTGTGCCGTGCATTTCATCACCTTTCCAGCATGCATTCACATGCATTTGCAGCTACATTCAACCTATGCCGTGCATTTCATTTACCTTTCCAGATTTCCCTTTCATTTCCAGCTCTAAGTCTTCATCATTGCAGCCACAAATACATTAAACAAATAGCCATATACATCTCCACTCCTCCTATAAATACCCTTGCATTCCATTCACCAAAACATCTCATTTTCCATTGCAATACACAAACACTTCCCTTCCATTTCTGTGCAGTTTTTCTCCTCCATTGCAGCCACTATCCAACCACTTCCCATCCCTCAAAAACACTTCATACCATCACACAACCTATCTTTTAACCTTGTGCTACAACAACGAGGAAGAGAAGAGTGCTTAAACGTTCATACAATTCAAGTTGAGTTGTTGGAATGTTTAGGTGTTTCTTTGATTTCAAAGTTTCATTTTAATTCTCTTTGTTTTGTATGTATGGAAGAGAAGAGTGCTTAAACGTTCATACAATTCAAGTTTTGAGTTGTTGGAATGTTTAGGTGTTTCTTTGATTTCAAGGTTATGAGGAACTAAACCCCCTTTAGGTAGGGGGTGATTCGAAACTATGTTTATATTTGCAATATGAATTGATTAACTTTCGTTGGAATTTCATAAGTTGTGGATTCAATTTGTTTAACCGTTTGATTGATAGCTTATTTATGAATGTTTATTAAGAATGCGCGCTTAATTTTCATGCATAAATATGACGCTAGAATATAAGTGAATTTCACCTAATCGTTATGAACTTATATTCACAAGTAGTGGAGGTTGCTTCTAAACAATCGCGTTAAATGAATTCTTGGCACGAGTTTCATGCTCATCATAGTAACGAATGCCTCGTCAACACTTATAGTTTTCATAATGCTTAATGATCTTTGATTGTATCTTTATTGTGCTGTTCACGTAAAGGACTTTTGGAGAATGTTGTGAATTGCGTTGCGCAAACCCATCCAATTCATTAACTTAAGGAAAACTTGACGGTTAATTTAAGCGGACCTAATTAATCCGGAGTGTTGAGTTTCATAATTTATCGAAAGACCAACTGAGAATCAATCTTGTATGCAAGTATAACATGTGTGGAGAAGAACCCCTTAGCTAGTCTTCATTCCATTCATTTCATCACAAATTCATATTTACATTCCGCTTAGTTTATTAACTTGTTTTGTTATTTCAATTTTCGTCAAATCAAAACTTCCCCCCCCCCCTTTTACTTTCTTGTTCTTTAGTGCTTAGAATCTGTTTAGTTTATGTTTTAAAGTATTTTGAATCAAGCCATAATCTTAAATTCTTCCAAAATTAGTTTTGAGTCTTTTGGTTTGTCTTAATGTTTTAAATTTTAGTTTTGCATTCTTTGAGTCTAGTTTAGTGTTTTATATTGTTTTTACGTTCTTAAGTCAATTTAGAAGGTTTTAGCAAGCCCTCCTAATCCCCGGTCTAGAACGATCCCTACTTATACTTATACTACAATTGACGAAAAGAGGGTTTAATTTGTGTGTGTATAAATCTCGCATCAAATTTTGGCGCCGTTGCCGGGGATTAGCAACTTTGCTAATCCTTTGTCTTTATTTTTATTTTTATTATTTTTTTTTATTTTTTATTTTTTGTTTTTCGTGCATTCTTATTTCAGATTCTTAGTTTGTTTGTTTTCTTGTTTTTCAGGTACTGTGTATGACTCGTAGCTCTCGGCCTATTGTAGAGAACATCTCCGACTTTGACGGTGATTTTGAACGCACTTGGAGAAGAACGAGGAGTCAACAAAAGCCACCAGAACCTGGGCTTGAAGAAGACGAAGCAGGTGCAAAAGAAGAGCCCACGGATCAAATTTTTGAAGAAGAACAAGACATGGCAGCAGATAATAGAACTATCAAGGAGCTTTCGGCCTCGGGTTTGGATAATGCATTGCCTGTTTGTATCCAATACCCCACGGCTGCAGAGGGGACGACTGAGGTGTTTGAACTCAAATCCAGTTTGTTACACCATATTCCGAAGTTCCATGGCTTGTCTATGGAAGACCCCAACAAACACTTGAAGGAGTTCGAGGTGGTTTGTTCGAGCATGACCCCCGTCACTGTGGATGGGAGTATATTGAAGATGAAGGCTTTTCCATTCTCACTTATGGACAAGGCCAAAGATTGGCTCTACGAACTAGCCCCAGGAACGGTGACTTCGTGGGAGAGTATGAAGCGTGCTTTCTTGGAGAAATTCTTCCCTACTTCAAGAGTGATTCTCCTGCGGAAGAAAATTAGTGGTATTCAACAGAATTATGGTGAGACATTCCCGGCTTATCATGAGCGCTTCAAGGGCCTTGTAGCTTCATGTCCTCAACATCAAATGAAGGAGGAACTTCTCCTTCAATATTTCTATGAGGGCCTCCTTCCTATCGAACGTCAAATGCTTGATGCCTCAGCGGGAGGAGCATTGGTGGACAAAACACCAAGGGATGCCAAGATTCTCATAGCCAACCGAGCACTCAACGCTCAACAATATGAAGGAGTGGGCCAAAGGGAAGCCCCACGGCAACAAAGTGTAAATGAGGTGAGTGCTATTTCTGAAATTCAATCACAACTTGCTAATCTTACTTCTCTTGTTTCTCAGGTTGTGATTGGTCCAAAAGCACAAGAACACCAAGTTTGTGGCGTGTGCTCAATTCAAGGGCATCCATCCGACAAGTGCCCTCAACTAATCGAGAATGGTGGGTGGGAATCTGCCAATGCAATTGGTTTCCAAGGACAAAATCACAACAACCCATACTCGAACACTTACAATGCCGGATGGAGGGACCATCCAAACTTCAAATGGAGGGAGCCACAACAAGCTGCCCAACAAGGAGGATTTAGGCCAAACCCCCCTGGTTTTTATTCCAAGCCGTATGCACCTCAACAATCCCAACAACCTTCGACATCATCTCATTCAGGTACGTCCTTGGAAAGTAATCAAGCTATGCAATTACTAACCTCTATTTCGCAGGGGTTGCAAAATCAAAACAACCGGATAGAAAATAACGAGAAGGAGATGATGGATATGAAGAAACAAATAGGGCAGATTTCTGAGTTCCTTGGACAGATTAGAGATAAAGGAAAACTTCCTAGCTCAACCACAGTCAATCCAAAGGGAGGATTCGAATCCGCCAAGGCCATCACCCTAAGGGGTGGAAAAGAAGTTGGGACCGAGCCAAACAATCCCAAATCTGCCCAGGAAGAAGATGAAGAGACGACACAACCTAAGGAAGTGTCTAGCTCACCCACAGAAAGAGTGAAGAACCCAATGCCGCAGGCCCCCAATCACCCTAACTCGGACAAAACAGGTAATTTAAGTTCAAATTCATGTACTTCACGTTCTAATCTGCCCAATGTACCTTTTCCTCGCAGGTTCATGCAAGAAAAAAAGGAAGAAAGCGAGAAGGACATTCTTGAAACGTTCCGGAAGGTGCAAGTGAACATACCGCTTCTCGATGCAATCAAACAGGTTCCAAAGTATGCTAAATTCCTCAAGGACCTATGCAATACAAAGAGAAGAAGGGCAAACAAAGAGGTAGTGAAGGTAAGCGAGAATGTGTCCGCTGTTTTGCAACGTAAACTACCTACCAAGTGCAAAGACCCCGGTAGTTTCACGATTCCTTGTTTGATTGGACATAATCGTTTTGAACATGCCATGCTTGATTTAGGTGCATCCATAAATGTCATGCCTTATTCCATTTATGCATCAATGAACCTTGGTGAGTTAAAACAAGATGGCGTTATAATTCAATTGGCCGATCGTTCTAACGCTTATCCCAAGGGAGTCCTTGAGGATGTTTTAGTGCAGGTCAATCACCTTATTTTTCCCGCAGATTTCTATGTTTTAGACATGGAGGATTCAAGCCATGCTCCATCATTGCCAATCTTGCTAGGCCGTCCCTTCATGAAAACAGCAAGAACAAAGATTGATGTGTATACGGGAACATTGACCATGGAGTTTGATGGGGACATTATTCATTTTAATCTTTCTGAAACCATTAAACATCCAATTGAGGACCATTCTTGTTTTGCTATTGATATTGTTGATTCTTTGGCACAGGTGCATTTGGATCAAATGAACGAAGATGCACTTGAGGTAGCCTTAGTCCACGGCATGCAATCTGACCATATTGCCGTGCCCCCTTGTGATGAAGTACTTGAAATGGTCGCTGCCCTCGAGTCATTGCCCTTCCACTCTGGTAAGTCTCCAATCTCACTTTTAGATTCGGTTTTGACTCACAAGTTACTTCCATCAACTGTGCAGCCACCTACACTTGAGCTAAAGCCATTACCTAGTCACTTGAAGTATGTGTTCTTAGGCCAAGATCAAACGCTACCCGTCATCATTTCAAACTTAATCACGGCTCAAGAAGAAGACAAGTTGATAAGGGTGTTAAAAGAGCACAAATCGGCCATTGGATGGACTTTGGCGGATATCAAAGGCATTAGTCCCACCACGTGCATGCATCGCATCCTTTTGGAGGAGGAAGCCAAGCCATCTCGTGAAGCTCAACGTCGCCTTAATCCACCTATGATGGAAGTAGTGAAAAAGGAGGTTATAAAATTACTTGATTGTGGTGTTATATATCCTATTTCTGATAGTCGTTGGGTGTCACCTGTGCAGGTTGTTCCAAAGAAGTCTGGCGTCACAGTGGTGAAGAATGAAGAACAAGAGCTTGTCCCCACTCGTGTTGTGACTGGTTGGCGTGTTTGCATTGATTACAGGAAGTTAAATGCCATGACAAGGAAGGATCACTTTCCATTACCATTCCTCGACCAAATGTTGGAAAGGTTAGCCGGTTATGAATTTTATTGCTTTCTTGATGGATATTCCGGATATAACCAGATTGTGATCGCTCCGGAGGACCAAGAGAAGACAACATTTACGTGCCCCTTTGGCACTTTTGCATATAGACGCATGCCATTTGGCTTGTGCAATGCTCCGGCGACGTTTCAACGATGCATGGTGAGTATATTCTCTGATTATGTGGAGAAGATTATTGAGATATTCATGGATGATTTTAGCGTGTTTGGCAATTCATTTGATCATTGCTTGAATAATCTGACTTTAATCTTGAAACGTTGTGTTGAAACGAATCTTGTACTTAATTGGGAAAAATGCCACTTCATGGTTAAGCAAGGTATTGTTCTAGGCCATATCATTTCCGAAAAAGGCATTGAAGTAGATAAATCTAAGGTAGACCTTGTTCGCCACTTACCCTCTCCAACTTCGGTTAGAGAGGTACGTTCGTTTCTTGGCCATGCAGGGTTCTATAGGCGTTTTATCAAGGACTTCTCCAAGATGTCCAACCCTCTTTGCCGATTGCTTCAAAAAGATGTGCCATTCAAGTTTGATGAAGAGTGTAATTCGGCATTTAACCAACTCAAGGAGAAGCTAGTCTCGGCCCCCATTATTGTACCTCCAGATTGGAGCCTTCCGTTCGAGCTCATGTGCGATGCATCCGACTATGCATTAGGAGCTGTTCTAGGACAAAGAAGAGACAAGCGACCGCATGTCATATGCTATGCATCTCGGACTCTCAATGATGCCCAATTGAACTACTCCACGACTGAAAAAGAACTTCTAGCTGTGGTTTTTGCTTTAGATAAATTCCGTTCATATTTAATAGGTACTAAAGTAATCGTTTATTCTAATCATGCAGCTTTGAGGTACTTGCTCACAAAAAAGGAAGCAAAGCCGAGGCTTATCCGTTGGATTCTTCTTCTTCAAGAATTTGATGTTGAAATCAGGGATAAGAAAGGAAGCGAGAATGTAGTGGCTGACCATTTAAGCTGAATGATCCACGAGGAGAATGAACATGCCGTACCTATCCCTGAAACTTTTCCCGATGAGCAGCTGCTATCCATTGAGGTAAGTGAACCATGGTATGCAGATTTAGTGAATTACTTGGTGGCTAAACAATTTCCAAATGAGCTCAATAGGCACCAACGTGACAAACTTAGGCATGATGCACGGTTTTATGTATGGGATGATCCGTACTTATGGAAATTTTGTCCCGATCAGATTATACGTCGTTGTGTGCATGATTCTGAATGTCATTCAATTTTGAGTTTTTGTCATACATATGCATGTGGAGGACATTTTGGCACCCAACGTACTGCCCTTAAAGTCTTAGAATGTGGGTTTTATTGGCCAACCATCTTTAGGGATGCTAGGACGTTTTGCCTTACATGTGATCGGTGTCAAAGAATGGGTAATATAAATGCTAAGCATCAAATGCCACAAACCCCTATACTTTCTGTTGAAATATTTGATGTGTGGGGCATTGATTTTATGGGTCCTTTTCCTTCATCACATGGTTTTCTCTATATCTTGTTGGCGGTGGATTATGTTTCCAAATGGGTGGAAGCAAAAGCCACCCGTACTAACGATTCCAAGGTAGTTGCAGATTTTGTGAAGTCTAACATTTTTGCTAGGTTCGGAATGCCTCGAGTTCTTATAAGTGATGGAGGCTCACATTTCTGTAATCGTACAATTGAGGCCTTGCTCAAGAAGTACAACGTTACACATAGGGTGTCCACACCCTATCATCCTCAAACAAGCGGGCAAGCCGAGGTGTCGAATCGGGAGATAAAACAGATTCTTGAGAAGACAGTGGGTCCAACAAGAAAAGATTGGAGCTTAAGGCTAGAAGATGCATTGTTGGCTTATAGGACCGCCTACAAAACACCCATAGGAATGTCCCCCTTTCGGCTTGTTTATGGCAAGCCATGTCACTTACCTGTGGAGTTGGAGCACAAGGCTCATTGGGCCGTGAGGAAGTTCAACATGGATGTGGATGCAGCGGGAATTCATCGTAAGCTTCAATTGAATGAACTTGAGGAGATACGGAATGAAGCTTATGAGAATGCTCGCCTTTACAAGGAAAAGACGAAGGCCTTTCATGATAAGATGATTCGCACCAAGTCCTTCTCTGTTGGACAGAAAGTGTTGTTGTTTAATTCTCGTCTTCGTCTATTTCCGGGTAAGTTACGTTCACGTTGGATTGGACCCTTTGTTATTACTAACGTTTTTCCTCATGGTGCAGTCCAAGTTCGTAGCTTCAAAACAGGTCAAGAGTTTAAGGTGAACGGGCATCGTTTGAAGGCCTATTATGAGAACTTTGTGGAGCACACCGTGGATGACACCCCCTTGGGTACCGTGGGCTCCAATTTGGAGTGAATGGGTTCTTCGTCCGGTTGCAAGACGTAAAAGAAAGCGCTACTTGGGAGGCAACCCAATACAGTGAATAAAGCGTGTTTATTGATTTCCGAGTGATTACAATAAAAAAAAAAAAAACATGGCAGAAAGATGGAGCCTTCACAAAGGTTGTGTACTTGAGGCCCCACTACGTGGCAACACTCTCGGAACAGGAGGCATCGGAGCAAGAGTCATCGGAACAGGAGGCATCGGAGCAAGAGGCATTGGAGCAGAAGGCATCGGAGCGGGAGGCACCGAAGATAGATCATTCAAGGCCCCAAACCTTGGAGGAACGCTGGATGACCCAGGAAAGAGGTGCCTCTGGAAGAAAGCCGCAAGCTTTTGACGGTCATCAAGCTCATCAAGCTTCCTCTTCATGCCTGACGAATAATTGTTGGCAAGCACGTGCAAACTTCGGTTCTCGTACTTAAGCTGTTTTATCTCCTGCTTAAGACTCTCCACCTCTGCCATCAAGGATTCAACCTGACGGGAGCGAGCAAGAAGGCGTTGGCCCATGTTGGACACAGAGCCAGCGCACTGAACGCTAAGAGCCAAGGACTCTTGAACGGCCAACTCATCGGACCGTCCAGAAAGCAGCTGACTATCTTTGGGAGTAAGGAGGTTCCGAGCCACTATCGTAGCCGTCGTTGGATCCGTCATCACAGAGTCCTCATCTGTAAGAGGGCCATGAAAAGATAAGAAAGACGGGCACCCTACCTTACCCTGATGAGGCGCAACCGGATCATTGCTCAGACTTAAATCTAAGCAAAGGTTTGATGGGTTGGATGAGCTAGCCATTGTTCACAAAGTTAAAAGAAAGGGTTGAGTGGAGTAAAATCTCGACGGGCCGAAAATGATTTTTTTTGGGAAGTTTTCAAAGTGTGCAGATAGAGGTGATCGATCACCTCTATTAAAGGAGAGGCATTCACCGATTCAGACGTAAAAGATCGCCAGTTCGTCAGACGCAATCCCAACTTTTCAGAAGACGCATGGAAGGCGAGAAATCAGTTGCACACTTTAGCCGACAAACGTGGGTGACAGAGCCGAAAGCTCCCGGCTTTGCAGAAAACGCGTGCCACTTGTCAAAAGATCTCAGACAGAGCCGCATCCGCACTACTACGTGTCGTTCAGAAAGCGAAGGGTATCGCTCAGAAATCGAAGGGGCGACTGCTCAGAAATCGAAGAGGCGCGTTCAAAGATCGAAGAGTCGTCCCTATTTCAAAAAGCCGGATTTGCGGGATCAAAACGTTTGTCGACAACGGTAAAAGAACAGTACCACCACTTGCTATTGAATTCCCTATATATGTCGACCTTCATTTTTTTGGCAAAGCAGAACTGAAGAAAATGCCCAACTCTTTCTCACCTCTGAGGACGCACTCCCAGCAAAGCCTTTCAAAATACTCGATTCTTTCTTCTTCCCCAAAGATGATACCAGATGCCTGGAGTACAGATGACCCAGGAGGAAACAGCACCACAAATACATGTGCTGATCCATTCACCGCTTCTTCAAAAGCAAAGGTATCTCATATCATCAAGGTCAAAAGCAAAAGTATCTCATATCATGCTCTTTCCCTGTCCTTTTCTTTGTCCTTGTTATTACTTGCATGGCAAAGTGAAAGAAGCAATCAGCCGACACTTGGAGTCTATCTGGACTCTATTCCCTGGTTGCTTACCTAGCTTTGCTAAGTTATCCTCTAACCCTCTTCAATACGAATTGGAGAGATTGAACAAAGAAACAGATAAAAGGAGAAAGCTCAGACCTTCGGGGGAGACCAAAGGAAGCCTGCTGCCCAGTTCAAGAGAAGCACAAAGGAAAATCAACGATGGGAGCAGCGCAGTTCAAGAGTAAGCCTGTGGAATCACTCAAGATGAAGCCTCACTGCAATCACCAAGGAGAAGAGGGAATTTACACTCCATAACCAGATTTGCGTCCCTAAACTCTTCTCTTTGTTCGATACATTCTGCCATGTTTAGTATGTTTGGTTGCTGTTTTATATGTTTTCTTTTGTTTGGTGTGTTTTAAGCTTAAAACATTGAGGACAATGTTTGATTTAAGTGTGGGGGGGTAACTAAGTATGTTGATGCAATTTCTATGTTTTTTTTTTTTTTAAACTGTTTTAGTATGTTTTGACTTAAAAATTCGAAAATCCCATAAAAATTTGAAAAATTGTTTTGAAAAACCCAAAAAGAGTTGTTTTAAAGTTGTTTTTGTGTGTTTGTGTCGTAGGTCACCTTCCAACAAAATGATGAGGATTTGGTTTGTAAGAGCATGACTGTTAAAAAGAGTTATAAACATAGAGAAAAGTTTGATTTACTCTTGGTATATGCTTGGTTGTGGTTATAATGTATGACTTCACATGCAATCATAAAAGAAAAAAATTAGTTATGTAACATGCTTGAAGGAAGGAACTCAAACAAACGCTACAACCCTGAGAGACTTGAGCCTATAACGTTCTTTGGAGAGTATAATCTGTGATTTCTTGTTTTCTAAAGTCGTTGCATGATCTCATTATTCTTTGCTTAGTTACTACTTAGAAGGCGTTTCATCATATAGTTCCAAATGCTAGAACTCATGCCCATTTCATTCAAAGCATGTTATTGATTTGCATAACACATATTCAAGAAGAAGTTGTGTAGTGACCACCACCATAGCCAAATAGCCTTACTTCCCATATTTCGTATATGTTGTAAGTTTTAAACCCCGTTGAGCCTTGTTTAGCCTTTATTCTTTGTTAACCCACATTATCCTCACCTAGCCTAGTTTAGGACAATCCACACCCTTGTTCTTAAAAGATAGTGAGCATGACTTAAATGAATTCCTTTTGAGTTACATTATGCAAGAAAATGAGTGTGGGGGAAGGAATGCTTGTTCTTAAGTATGTTTTGAAATTCAAAAGAAAAGAAAAGAAGAAAGAAAAAAAAAAAAAAAAAAAAAAAAAGAGCTAAAAAAAAAAAAAAAAAAAAAATGAAAGAATGAGTGATTGAAGAAAGGGTTCAAAACACCAATTCTGGCCCTAAATTGTCTAAATTCTCCCTTTTTGTTCAAAAGTTGATGTTTTCATTCAAAAGAGAATTCTAAATTGATTCAATTGCCTTGCTCACTATTTCTTTAAGAACCTTTGTTTTCCATATCCCTTCATTGTTATCCACACGCCTCGAACCCCATTATAACCCGTGACTTCAATCTTGAGTGTTATGTGTTTCAATTTGTGGAGTTTGAACTTGGTATGAGCATATGGTGTCACTGGTTCTCGCGTCTAAGTAGTAGCATTCCATTCATGAGATCATATCTAAACATGCTTATTAACTCCAGAAATTGCTTTCTTTGTGTTATACATATGTGAGTGTTTAGTTTCATATTTACATCAATCTTCTCACATATACTTAGTGTAGGGTGTGTAGTCAGAAAATCTGAGTGAAAATCGAGTGCATATCTTGTAAGGAATTGAGCAAATTCTCTAAGGCATGTTACTACATTCAAAACATGGTTTTAAATGCTTAATTGTGAAATAGTATGTGGTGACGATGATTAAGAATGTACTTAAGTGTGAAGATAAATAAAATCTGTGGGAATAATGATTTTTAACATGTCATGTGCATTGGAAATCCCTAAGACGATTGTTGGAAGGTTTAGGTTGTGTTTTACTTGTTTTGTGTCGTTTTGTTTGTATGTTATCGTTTTGTTTTGCTAGAGGACTAGCAAAAGCTAAGTGTGGGGGAATCTGATAGGAGCATATTTAGGCGACTTGCTTAACTTGTTTTCATGCATTTATGTTGTTGTTTCTTAGTTCTTTAAGTGTTTTAAGTCATTTTCGTATGATTTCAGGTTCTAAGGGCTAAAGGAGCAAAGAAGTGCATTTTGGAGCCTTTTGGAGCATTTTTGGGCCAAGAATGGATAGCTTATGCTTGGAGCCAAAGTGTTGGACAAAATTGAAGCTTTGTGTGCACTTTAGAACATAAAACAAAGGGCCTAGCCCAATCAAACAAAGCCTTAGAACCAGAAATTCCCATGCCAACACATAAACAAAGCCCTTTGCCATGCATTCACACACATTTACACCTAACACACATGCATTCACACACATTTACACCTAACACACATGCATTCATACACAACAACAATTCCTTGCCGTGAGTTCCTTACAATTTCAGCATGCATTTCCTTACAATTCCAGCATGCATTCACATGCATTTGCAGCTACATATTCACCCTCATGCACTTTAATCATTCAACATATGCATTCACACACCAACAACCATTTGTGCCGTGCATTTCATCACCTTTCCAGCATGCATTCACATGCATTTGCAGCTACATTCAACCTATGCCGTGCATTTCATTTACCTTTCCAGATTTCCCTTTCATTTCCAGCTCTAAGTCTTCATCATTGCAGCCACAAATACATTAAACAAATAGCCATATACATCTCCACTCCTCCTATAAATACCCTTGCATTCCATTCACCAAAACATCTCATTTTCCATTGCAATACACAAACACTTCCCTTCCATTTCTGTGCAGTTTTTCTCCTCCATTGCAGCCACTATCCAACCACTTCCCATCCCTCAAAAACACTTCATACCATCACACAACCTATCTTTTAACCTTGTGCTACAACAACGAGGAAGAGAAGAGTGCTTAAACGTTCATACAATTCAAGTTGAGTTGTTGGAATGTTTAGGTGTTTCTTTGATTTCAAAGTTTCATTTTAATTCTCTTTGTTTTGTATGTATGGAAGAGAAGAGTGCTTAAACGTTCATACAATTCAAGTTTTGAGTTGTTGGAATGTTTAGGTGTTTCTTTGATTTCAAGGTTATGAGGAACTAAACCCCCTTTAGGTAGGGGGTGATTCGAAACTATGTTTATATTTGCAATATGAATTGATTAACTTTCGTTGGAATTTCATAAGTTGTGGATTCAATTTGTTTAACCGTTTGATTGATAGCTTATTTATGAATGTTTATTAAGAATGCGCGCTTAATTTTCATGCATAAATATGACGCTAGAATATAAGTGAATTTCACCTAATCGTTATGAACTTATATTCACAAGTAGTGGAGGTTGCTTCTAAACAATCGCGTTAAATGAATTCTTGGCACGAGTTTCATGCTCATCATAGTAACGAATGCCTCGTCAACACTTATAGTTTTCATAATGCTTAATGATCTTTGATTGTATCTTTATTGTGCTGTTCACGTAAAGGACTTTTGGAGAATGTTGTGAATTGCGTTGCGCAAACCCATCCAATTCATTAACTTAAGGAAAACTTGACGGTTAATTTAAGCGGACCTAATTAATCCGGAGTGTTGAGTTTCATAATTTATCGAAAGACCAACTGAGAATCAATCTTGTATGCAAGTATAACATGTGTGGAGAAGAACCCCTTAGCTAGTCTTCATTCCATTCATTTCATCACAAATTCATATTTACATTCCGCTTAGTTTATTAACTTGTTTTGTTATTTCAATTTTCGTCAAATCAAAACTTTCCCCCCCCCCCTTTTACTTTCTTGTTCTTTAGTGCTTAGAATCTGTTTAGTTTATGTTTTAAAGTATTTTGAATCAAGCCATAATCTTAAATTCTTCCAAAATTAGTTTTGAGTCTTTTGGTTTGTCTTAATGTTTTAAATTTTAGTTTTGCATTCTTTGAGTCTAGTTTAGTGTTTTATATTGTTTTTACGTTCTTAAGTCAATTTAGAAGGTTTTAGCAAGCCCTCCTAATCCCCGGTCTAGAACGATCCCTACTTATACTTATACTACAATTGACGAAAAGAGGGTTTAATTTGTGTGTGTATAAATCTCGCATCAAACACACTTTCAACCATGGATGTATCCCCCAAAGAAGATACCAAAGGCCCGGAGAACAAAGGAGGCAAGAGGAAACGGTGGATCGAAGCATGTCGATTCATTCGCTGCCTCTTCGAAAACAAAGCCTGTGGAATCACAAAGATCCAAGCCTCACTGCAATCACCAAGGAGAAGATGGAACGAAAACTCCATAACCAGATTTGCATCTCTAAACTCTTCTCTTTGTTAGATACATTCTGCCATGTTTAGTATGTTTAAATGCTGTTTATATGTTTGTTTGTGTTTAGTGTGGTTTTTAACATTGAGGACAATGTTTGTTTTAAGTGTGGGGGAGTGACTAAAGTGTTTTGATGCAAATTCGTAGGGTTTTATCCACCATAACTTCAAATGTTGTTTCTTGCTGTTTTTAAGTGTGTTTAGTGTGTTTTGACTTAAAAATTCGAAAATCACATAAAAATTTGAAAAACATGTTTTGAAAAGCCTAAAAAAGAGTGTTTTGAGTCATTTTTGTGTCGTAGGTCACCTTCCAACACAATGATAAGGATTTGGTTTCTAATTGCATGACTGTTAAAAAGAGTTATAAACATGGAGAAAAGTTTGATTTACTCTTGGTATATGCTTGGTTATGGTTATAATGTATGACTTCACATGCAATCATAAAAGAAAAAAATTAGTTATGTAACATGCTTGAAGGAAGGAACTCAAACAAACGCTACAACCCTGAGAGACTTGAGCCTATAACGTTCTTTGGAGAGTATAATCTGTGATTTCTTGTTTTCCAAAGTTGTTGCATGATCTCATTATTCTTTGCTTGGTTACTACTTAGAAGGCGTTTCATCATATAGTTCCAAATGCTAGAACTCATGCCCATTTCATTCAAAGCATGTTATTGATTTGCATAACATATATCAAGATGAAGTTGTGTAGTTGCCACCATAGCCAAATAGCCTCACTTCCCATATTTCGTATTTGTTGTAAGTTTTAACCCCGTTGAGCCTTGTGTAGCCTTTAATTCTTTGTTTACCCACATTTTCCTCACCTAGCCTAGTTTAGGACAATCCACACCCTTGTTCTTAAAAGATAGTGAGCATAACTTAAATGAATTCCTTTTGAGTTACATTATGCAAGAAAATGAGTGTGGGGGAGTAAAAGTTTGTTCTTACGTTTATATGTATGTTTTAAGATTAAAAAAAAAAAAAAAAAAAAAAAAAAAAAGAGAAAATAAGTAAGGATGAACTCACGAGCGTTGATGGTTGAAGAAAGGGTCCAAAAAGTGAATATGGCCCTAAGTTTTATGTGACTTTCCCTTGGGTGTTCAAAGTTGACTTCTGCGTTCTTAAGGGAATTCTAAGTGCCTAATTCAATACTTTGCTCACTATTGCTTTAAGAATGTTTGTTTATCCTTCACCTTTCATTGTTAGCCAATACCCCAAGCCCCATTACAACCCGTGACTTCAATCTTGAGTGTTATGTGTTTCAATTTGTGGAGTTTGAACTTGGTATGAGCATATGGTGTCACTGGTTCTCGCGTCTAAGTAGTAGCATTCCATTCATGAGATCATAATCTAAACATGCTTATTAACTCCAAAAAAAAAAAAAAAAAAAAAAATTGCGTTCTTTGTGATACATATATGTGAGTGTTCCTTTTCATGTTTACATCAATCTTCTCACATATGACTAGATTAGGGTGTGTAGTTAGAAAATCTGAGTGAAAATTGAGTGCATATCTTGTAAGGAATTGAGCAAATTCTCTAAGGCATGTTACTACATTCAAAACATGGTTTTAAATGCTTAATTGTGAACTAGTATATGGTGACTATGATTAAGAATGTACTTAAGTGTGAAGATGACTAAAATCTGTGGGAATGACGATTTTTAACGTGTCATGTGCATTGGAAATCCCTAAGACAGTTGTTGGAAGGTTTAGGTTGTGTTTTACTTGTTTCGTTTCGTTTTGTTTTGTTTTTCTTTCTGTTTTGCTCGAGGACTAGCAAAAGATAAGTGTGGGGGTATTTGATAGGAGCATATTCATGCGACTTAAATGGCTTGTTCTCGTGCATTTACGTTATGTTTCTCTAGTTATTTTAGTCCTTTATGCTTCTTTTGTGTGTTTTCAGGTTCTAAGGGCAAGGTATGCAAAAGGATGCCTTTTGGAGCATTTTGGAGCAAAATCGGACTTGGATTGGATAGCTTATATTTGGAGCAAAAGGAATGGACGAAATTAAAGACCAAACTATCATAACCACCTATCATTACTTATCATCACTTAACATATCACTCATTTATCACTTAACATATCATTCATTTATCACTTAGCATATCATTCATTTATCAATTATCAAACCAATCACTTATCACTTCCATTCACTTATCACTCACTTAGCATATCATTCACTTATCACTCACCACATACCATTCACTTATCACTTATCACTTATCACTTATCACATCTTTTCTCCAACCTTGACATACATCACATGCATTTCCAACACATTCAACCCCTTTAACATCTCCTTTGCCGTGAGTCCCCTTAGTGACTTCCCTTACACATTTTCAACCATCACACTTCATTATTGCAGCCACCTTCATCCCTTTAATTCACATGATTTCCCAACACTCAAATCAGCCACTCACATGCACTTCCCCCTTTAACAATCCCACACCTTGACATTATTCTTTCATCCACCCACCACAAATCCAATCAATGCCGTGGCTCTCCATCACAATTTCAGCTTTCCCTTTACACATCACATGCATTTCCACCTTGTTCATGCTTTCCTATTTCAATATTCATTCACTTTGCATTCTTTAATTTAGCCACATAATCATTCACCCTTGCCTTTCCACAATCCCATTCATCAACACATGCAAACACATGCACAACAACACACTACACAACACAAAGACCCATCCTGAAAATCAATGCCGTGTACACCTTATGCATTTTCAGCTTTCTTCCTTGTTGTTGCACATGCATTTTCAGCCACATATCCACTCACATGCACCCTTTAAACATTCAACCATAAAGCCACATGCAATCTCATTCATCCACCATACATTGCACATGCTTTCACAAGCTTTAACCAACACACAAAACAGCCAACACATGCACCAAAAACTCCTTTACCGTGGGTTCCCTTTGCTTCCCTTGTGCAATTTCAGTTTTCACATGTGTCCTAGCTGTTTTTCCATCATTCCTCCACACAAATGCTTAAACAAATAGCCATATGTCCCCTCCACTACTCCTATAAATACCCTTGCATTCATTCATTCATGCATCTCATCTCATTCACAACACAACACTCTTCAAAATCATCCATTCTTCCCCCTTTTGGCCGTGAGTTTCCCTTCCATCTCTCCTCCATTTCTTCCATTTCCATAATCCCCCAATCCATTCAACACACCAACAACATCCCTTAGTCCTTGTGCCACAATAAAGAGGAAGATAAGAGGGCCTAAACGTTCATACAATTCATGTTTGAGTTGTTGGAATGTTTACGCGTTTCTTTGATTTCAATGTTGTAAATTCAATTCTCTTTGTTTTGTAATATGAGGAATGGAAGAGAAGAGTGCCTAAACGTTCATACAATTCGAGTTTGAGTTGTTGGAATGTTTAGGTGTTTCTTTGATTTCAAAGTTATGAGGAACTAAACCCCCCTTAGCTAGGGGTGATTTCAATACCATGATTGTTTATGTAATATGAATTGATGAATTCCAGTTATGAACTCTTGATTCGTGAATGCAATTGGCTTAACTATTTGATGATTAACTTATTTGTGTTTGTTGATTGAGGGTCGACACTTAATTAGCATGCATAAGTATGTGGCTAAAGTTTAAGAAGGTTTCACATAATCGTTACTAACTTATACTTGAAAGTAGTGAAGGTCGCTTGTCACGATCGCGTTAAGTTTAATTCTTAGCATGAGTAACATGATGTCATAGTTGCAAATGCTTTGTCAATGCTTATGGTTTTCATTATTCTTAATGATCTTCGATTGTATCTCTATTATGATGACATGTAGGGAACTTTTGAGAATGTTTTGGGTTGTCGAATGATGCCATCCAATCCAATAATATAAGGAAAATCTAAGGGTTAACTAGTGATGTCACGGTTAATTTGGGGCATTGTCGTTCATAATTCAATGAAGGAATAACTGGAAATTAATTCATATGCATAAATATCATGTGTGGAGAAAGAACCCTTAGCTAGCTTCCCATCCATTCATTTCCGTCAAATCCATATTTACAATTCGTTTTGCTTCCAAGTATCCATTTTAGTTTAAATTCAAATCCAATTCCCCCTATTTCGTTGAAGTCTTAGTCTTAATCTTTCTTATTTTTAATTTTGTTTTCTTCGAGCATTAAATAGTGTTTTATATTGTGTTTTTATGTTTTTAAGTCAATTTAGAAGGTTTTAGCAAGCCCTCCTAATCCCCGGTCTAGAACGATCCCTCACTTATCCATTCTACTACAATTGTCAAACGAGGGTTTAATTTGAGTGTCAAGTAAATCTCGCATCAATCAACAATATCTAACGGGATAAGATCAGCTGGCATAACAACA
Organism: Pyrus x bretschneideri; assembly: GCF_019419815.1. NCBI lineage: Eukaryota > Viridiplantae > Streptophyta > Magnoliopsida > Rosales > Rosaceae > Pyrus > Pyrus x bretschneideri. Next base: position 1,540,030 of record NW_025999823.1, on the reverse strand, counting down.
TTCTCAACTATCACTGGACACCCTGGGTACACACGATCTACTATACATCTCTCCCCTCTAGGCATAGCGAACTCTAAATCATACCCTAGAGGTGTGGGGCGAGGTTGCGTCACTTGAGCAAATGTATGGGAAATCACAGAATGTGTAGCGCCACAATCAACTAATACTCTAGCAAAATAACCAAGTATATTTAACGTACCCATGATCAAATCCGGATTGTTCTGAGCATCTTGCAGCAAAATATTATGAATACGCCCCTGGGTCTGCTGTCGTCCACCACGACCTCTGCTCGTCTGACCACCGTGACTCTGAGTACCACGCCCCTGACTGGGCTGGCCAGACTGCCTCGAAGACCCCGCACTACTCGAAGCAATCTCTCCCTGCTGAAACTGTCCTCCCTGAAACCACTGAGAACCGCCTGCTGGAGCTGGAAGATACGGCACATAGCCACCAGAATACGGAGGATAACCACCCTAAGAATAGGGATCCTGGGGATACTGATACTGTCCTGGGGCATAAGGAACAGCATCACCCTGATAGTGATAGGCACCACCTCGACCTGCCTGTCCATAACTACCCGGACCCTGAATCTGCTGAATCGGCGCAGGTGGCAGCAAGAAAGTCTGCTGCTGACTCTGGGGACAATTCGCAGCCCGATGTCCCATCTGCCCACAAGTAAAACAACCACTACTGCCACGCCTACACTCACCAAAGTGACGATTATTACACCTGCGGCAAAGTGGGGCCCTACCTCGGCCACCATCACCCTGTCTCTGGATTCTAGCACCACCAGCAAACCTACCTCCGCGTCCTTGACCAGTGGCGCTGAAACCACCACTAGAAGAGCTAGAACTTATACCACCCCTCTTGAAGTTCTGAGTCCGACGAGGCCCGAGCGACACTTGACCTTTACCCTTATCATCTTTCTTTTGATTACCGTTCTTCTCTTCCTCATCCCTCTCGCTCGACATGTCTTCTGAATCCTCAACTCTTAGCAGAATCTCATAGAAGTCCTGGTAAGTATCACAATGAGTAGTGGTCGCCATCAAACGCCATTTCTTCTTAGTGCCTAAGCGAAAACGACGAAGCATCTCCGCTGGATTACCAGCAATCTCAGGATGATAGCGAGACAAATCAGTGAACTTCCGATAGTACTCATTCGCTGTCAGCTTCCTCTGTTTCAACTTAGTAAATTCCTGCTTCTTACGATCAATGTACTCAGGGGGCACAAACCTTCTCTTGAATAAATTTATGAAAACATTCCAATCAGTCTTCTCAGCTGGAGTCAAATGACGAAGCTCTTGCTCCCACCAAGCTGCAGACTCCGAACCCAGAAACCACGAGGTCGTCTCTACCCACTTCTCGACAGGAAGATTCCTCTGATTGTTCAGAACACGAAAAGTAACCATCGCTCTGCACCCTCATGACCTTCATTACCCTCAAACTTATCCAACTTCAAATTATACATAGTCTCCAGAGGAGTCTTCTGGGGAGGGCGGATCGCCGACTGAATGGCTGTAGCAATAGCTTCCCCCAGCTGAGCAATATCGGGGAACCTAGGCTCATCAGAGCGACATGGTTCCGGACGAGGCGACATAGTTTTGACAGAAGGCACCAAAACCATTAGAATACTCACAAAAATTACAGGTCTACCAAACCTAGGCTCTGATACCAAACTGACACACCACGACCGAGGCCAGGGCGTGCTGGCCATCACGCGAAGGTGACGTAACCATGTGCACAGTGCGGAAGCTAATAAAATAGTAACATAAAAGTACGAATAATTAAAAACTAGCATACATAAGGTAGAAGCAGTAAGTGCTAGCGTAAGTGAGACGCTAAGTTCAGAGCCAAAACGCCTAAAGCAGTCCAAAAGGAACAGATGCGACAATAATACACCCGAATGTGGCCTTACGCTGGTGACCGTCTGTCAGAAATGCTGGGAAAGCCTTCTGGGAAACCACCAAACTTGCTAGCTAGCTAGAACCTGGAGAGGCGCAAAACAAAAGCGTGAGTGGGCAAAAACAAAGCTTTTCAAAAACCATTTCAAAACAAGATTCTAACCCCTCGCCGTAAAACCTGTATACTTCCCAGAAAATAAACATATGTACGTATATATAGATATGCCAATCATGCTCAAGAATATGCCATGTCTGAACCTCAAAATGAAATGCAAGTGCTCAGGTATAAATCACATAACATGTAATCTGGCAGCCGGAGTCACCTAACGTGACCTGTACGGCTGCATCTAGAGCTTAGATCTCAATCACAATAACTAAACCTACCCACGAGTCGGAACCACCTAAAGTGGTCTGTACGACAGGCCTGGGTGTAATACATATAAACGCTCTAGTGCTACGATCACGTGAAGGCTGTGCGAATAATCGCGGGTCACCTACAAGTCGGAACCACCTCAAGTGGTCTGTACGATAGGACTGTGCACCTAACTTGGATCCAAGCTGAGCGTGTGGTGCGGGAGGTGAACAACACGTGAAGGACTATGCCCTACTCTGGGCGGGAGCACTAACACCGGGGGTGCAGGTTATGAACTCTCTCAGTATCTCGAATCATCATTTAAAAGTAAACATGAATACACTTACCTGACACTTACCTGTGCATCCACAGCACCAAATATGCATATGTATATAAATATATATGCCCAATAATGCAACCAATAATGCATAAATGACGATAATATAATGCATGGCATATAACTAATAAACATTTAATTCAATTTCTGGGATAAATATAAGTATATAGGTATATACGGAAAACCAAAAGCCCACTCACTGATAAGTGGAAGGGTCGTAGCCCCCCTGCCTCGAGTGACCACGCTCTTCCTCGGGATATGTTTCACCTATATGCAAAATAACTATAAAAACGTTAATTTTAAAACACATAACCAAACTTTTGAAATAACTTCTCATACATTGCTCAAATGGGGTGTATGAATACACCAACGTGATCTACTCAACCTCACGAACAACCACAAATTTTTAGAAAAATTTTTCACCGCCGCACGCGCCGGCCATGCGCAGGCACGTGCCTGGCACGCTGACGGCATCAACTGACGCCGTTAGGAATATTCCGTTAGTTCTAACGGATTCCATCAACGGCGTCAGGAATATTCCATCAAACTTGACGGAATATTCCATCTCCTTCCCCGACAAACCTCCGGCGACGTCGCCGGCGCCGGAAAACTGGAAAATCTTTAAACTTCGATATCTCCGTCGTTTCTCAACCAAATTCCACGATTTAGGTACCAAATTGAAGCCTAGAACTAGAAGAACATAACCATACAACTCTTAAGGGCTAAAAACCACGAATTCTCACCTGAAAAAAATGAACCAACTCCGGCCAAGTTCGAAACCAACGATCCCGAAGTCCAATTCCCTCAAACGAACTACTCCGAGCCTCCTTGGAACCTCACCGAGCTATCTACAAGCTTCATTTTCCCTAAAACGTGAGAAATCACGTGTGCATGAATAGTACCCCAAATCGGACATTGTGAAATCGACGTGAAAACGTTGGAGTTCTTACTTGAAAATGGTGTGGTTGGACTCGTACGAGTCTCACGAGCTCGAATATGTACTTAGTTCCTTCGATTTGTGGAGGTTTAGTGTGCTTATGTGTGTGTCCGTACATTTTCAAAGAAAAAGGGAAGGAATGGGGAAGGGAACTGGGCACGGTATAGGGGGTAGAGGGCAGGGAAAATGTGTAGGTGTAGGTTAGTGTGTGTGTGGCTCACAACAAGCCAACAAAAACCCAATGCAACTAATAGGAGCATATTCAAGCGACTTAAATGGCTTGTTCTCATGCATTTACGTTATGTTTCTTTAGTTATTTTAGTCCTTTATGCTTCTTTTGTGTGTTTTCAGGTTCTAAGGGCAAGGTATGCAAAAGGATGCCTTTTGGAGCCTTTTGGAGCAAATTAGAGATTGGAATGGATATCATATGCTTGGAGCCAAGAGGATGGACGAAATTAAAGACTTGAAGTAGGAAAGTTAAATCCTAAAAGACCTCATGTTTAAGCATCATTGAAGACTCCTACGCATTTTAGAACACAAAAACAACATTCCTTGCAACCTTAGGACATTGTCGTGTGTTTCCTTGTGTCTCCCTTCCTTGCCATGCAAGGAAGGGCTTTGTTCCCTATTTTAAACACTTAAAGCATTCACTTATCATATCATTCACTTATCATATCATTCACTTATCAAACCATTCACTTATCACTTCCATTCACTTATCACTTATCACTACCATTTACTTATCACTCACCACATATCATTCATTTATCACTTAACATATCATTCATTCATCTCCTTATCATAACCATGCACTCATCTCCTTATCATAACCATACACCTATCACTTATCACTTATCACAACAACAATCTTCCACATGCACTCCCATCCTTTATCCCATCCCATTTCCAACCTTTCCACATGCAATTTCTTCCACATGCATTCCCACTTTCCTAGTTGACATCCACATGCAAACACTTCACACAAACAAACACCCCATGCCGTGCATCTCCACAATCTCATTCATCAACCCACATGCACTTTAATCATTCAAACATGTAGCCACATAATCATTCACCCTATCCATTCTTTGTCACAAAACAATGTCACATGCACCATCAAAACATCCTTTGCCGTGGCCCTTGCAAATCCATCCCATTTTCAGCCATTACACTCCTTTAATTCACCCATCATTCATTCTTTATTCCACATACACTCATCATCACACAACCTAGCTAACCCTACATGCATTATTTATTAACTCTTCATCATGCATCAACATTTTAAATCATCAAAAACCAACCAAAACCGTGCATACACACTTCATTCCATTCATTCATCATTCCATCTCATGCATCACCATTTATTCCACCCTAGAGCCTCATTATTCAATCCATCATTCAGCCATCTTCCACCACCTTTAATCATTTAACCCACATACATTCACACACACTTCACATGCAAAACAACAACCATCAACACACCAACAACAACAATGCCGTGCATTACTCCACCAATTCAGCCACAAGACATTATCATTGCATAACATTCCATTTCCACCTCTTTCCAACCTAATTCACATGCATACCTATTCTTTAAATCAACACATGCATTCCCATGCTTTCACAACCTAATCCACATGCACATTCATCCACCTTTCTTCCAAAACCACTCCACCTTGCCGTGCATTACTACCATCACTTTCCAACATTTCTCATTTCATTATTCATTCACTTTGCATTCATTCAATTCAGCCACATGCACTTATTCTTTCATCATTGCACCACTAATTCAACACATGCATTCACACATCAACAACATCACCCTTTGCCGTGCATAACCTTGACATTTCCTACCTAATCCACAACTTTTCCTAGCTGTTTTGCATGTGCATTCCCCATTCAAACTTCCAGCTTTCCAACTGCATTATTGCAGCTGCATCCCATCACCCTTTAATCATTAAAACACATGCAACTCTTCATCATTCATCACACATCCCTTGGCATGCAAAACAGCACCCATTTCAGCACCAAAGAAGCAATGTCGTGGGTTCCTTATGCATTTCCAGCATCTTCACATGCTTTCCAGCTTTCCACAACTTTCCTAGCTGTTTGTTCATCATTAATTAGCCACATGCATGCTTAAACAAACAACCATATGTTCCCTCCACTCCTCCTATAAATACCCTTGCATTCATTCATTCATAAATCATCTCATTCACAACATAACACCCCTCAAACACTTCCATTCCCTCTCCTAGCCGTGGGTTTCTTTCCATTTTCTATCTTTCCTCCATCCAATTCCATAATCCCTGATCCTAAAACACATCCCAACCATCCCATCCACCTTTGTGCCGTAGCAAGGAGAAAGAAGGAAGGACTCTTGGATGCTCAAGCTTCGTCGTTGGTGCATTCTAGGTGTAATTCGTTTTATGATTTCAATGTTTAATTTATTTTCCTTTCATTTTGCTATGAACATGAGTGGCTAAACCCCTATTGGTTAGGGGTGATTTCGAAGCCATAACTATGTGTGCAAGTTGATTTGATAAATTCCAGTTATGAGTTCTTGAATCGTGAATGCAATTGGCTTAACTGTGCGAGTAATAACGTATTTGTGTTTGTTAATTAGGGGTCGACACTTAATTGGCTTGCATGAATATGATGCTAGAATATAAGTTTGTTTCACATAATTGTCACACACTTATATTCACAAGTAGTGAAGGTTGCTAGTCACAATCGCGTTAAGTTCAATTCCTAGCATAAGTGTCATGATGTCATAGTCACAAGTGCTTTGTCAATGCTTATAGTTTTCATTGAACGTAATGATCTTTGATTGTATCTTTATTATGATGTCATGTAAGGAACTTTTGAAGAATGCTTTGGGTTGTCGTATGATGTCATCCAATTCAATAACACAAGGAAAACTTGAGAATTAACTAGTGATGTCACGGTTAATTTGGGGCATTGTCATTCATAATTCTATGAAGGAATAACTGGAAATCGAGTCATTTGCATACTTGTCATGTGTGGAGAAAGAACCCCTAACTAGTCCATCATCCATTAAAAACCCCAAAAACGTTTCAAAATCAGTTTTACTTTGCAATCTGTTTTCTCAAGTTTAATTTCGTCCAAATTAAATCCCCCTTTACTTTGAAGTCTCAATTTAGTTAGACATTGTTTTGGTTCATGTTTTTAACTTTGTTTTGGAGTTCTTAGGTCAGTTTTCAAGAGTTTAGGAATCCTACCTAATCCCCGGTTTTGAACGATCCCTCACTTATCCATTCTACTACAATTGTCAAACGAGGGTTCAATTTGAGTGTCAAGTAATTCTCGCATCAAATTTTGGCGCCGTTGCCGGGGATTAGCAACTTTGCTAATCCCTTGTCTTTATTTTTATTTTTTTTTGTTTTTCGTGCATTCTTATTTCAGATTCTTAGTTTGTTTGTTTTCTTGTTTTTCAGGTATTGTGTATGACTCGTAGCTCTCGGCCTATTATAGAGAATATCTCCGACTTTGACGGTGATTTTGAACGCACTTTGAGGAGAACGAGGAGTCAACAAGAGCCACCACAACCTGGGCTTGAAGAAGACGAAGTAGGTGTAGAAGAAAAGCCCACGGATCAGATTTTTGAAGAAGAACAAGCCATGGCAGCAGATAATAGAACCATCAAGGAGTTTTCGGCCTCGGGTTTGGATAATGCATTGCCTCTTTGTATCCAATACCCCATGGCTGCAGAAGGGAAGACTGAGGTGTTTGAACTCAAATCCAGTTTGTTACACCATATTCCGAAGTTCCATGGCTTGTCTATGGAAGACCCCAACAAACACTTGAAGGAGTTCGAGGTGGTTTGTTCGAGCATGACCCCCGTCACTGTGGATGGGAGTATATTGAAGATGAAGGCCTTTCCATTTTCACTTATGGACAAGGCCAAAGATTGGCTCTACGAACTAGCCCCGAGAATTGTAACTTCGTGGGAGAGTATGAAGCGTGCTTTCTTGGAGAAATTCTTCCTTACTTCGAGAGTGATTCTCCTACGGAAGAAAATTAGTGGTATTCAACAGAATCATGGTGAGACATTCCCGACTTATTATGAGCGCTTCAAGGGCCTTGTAGCTTCATGTCCTCAACATCAAATGAAGGAGGAACTTCTCCTTCAATATTTCTATGAGGGCCTCCTTCCTATCGAACGTCAAATGCTTGATGCATCAGCGGGAGGAGCATTGGTGGACAAAACACCAAGGGATGCCAAGATTCTCATAGCCAACCGAGCACTCAACGCTCAACAATATGAAGGAGTGGGCCAAAGGGAAGCCCCACGACAACAAAGTGTAAATGAGGTGAGTGCTATTTCTGAAATTCAATCACAACTTGCTAATCTTACTTCTCTTGTTTCTCAGGTTGTGATTGGTCCAAAAGCACAAGAACACCAAGTTTGTGGCGTGTGCTCAATTCAAGGGCATCCATCCGACAAGTGCCCTCAACTAATCGAGAATGGTGGGTGGGAATATGCCAATGCAATTGGTTTCCAAGGACAAAATCAAAACAACCCATACTCGAACACTTACAATGCCGGATGAAGGGACCATCTAAACTTCAAATGGAGGGAGCCACAACAAGCTGCCCAACAAGGAGGATTTAGGCCAAACCCCCCTGGTTTTAATTCCAAGCCGTATGCACCCCTACAACCCCAACAACCCCAACAACCTTCGGCATCATCTCATTCAGGTATGTCCTTGGAAAGTGATCAAGCTATGCAATTACTAACCTCTATTTCGCAGGGGTTGCAAAATCAAAACAATCGGATAGCAAATAACGAGAAGGAGATGATGGATATGAAGAAACAAATAGGGCAGATTTCTGAGTTCCTTGGACAGATTGGAGAGCAAGGAAAGCTTCCTAGCTCAACCACAGTCAATCCAAAGGGAGGATTCGAATCCGCCAAGGCGATCACCCTAAGGGGTGGAAAAGAAGTTGGGACCGAGCCAAACAATCCCAAATCTGCCCAGAAAGTAGATGAAGAGACGACACAACCTGAGGAAGTGTCTAGCTCACCCACGGAAAGGGTGAAAAACCCAATGCCGCAGGCCCCCAATCACCCTAACTCGGTCAAATCAGGTAATTTAAGTTCAAATTCATGTACTTCATGTCCTAATCTGCCCAATGTACCTTTTCCTCGCAGGTTCATGCAAGAAAAAAAGGAAGAAAGCGAGAAGGACATTCTTGAAACGTTCCGGAAGGTGCAAGTGAACATACCGTTTCTCGATGCAATCAAACAGGTTCCAAAGTATGCTAAATTCCTCAAGGACCTATGCAATACAAAGAGAAGAAGGGCAAACAAAGAGGTAGTGAAGGTAAGCGAGAATGTGTCCGCTGTTTTGCAACGTAAACTGCTTACCAAGTGCAAAGACCCTGGTAGTTTCACGATTCCTTGTGTGATTGGACATAATCGTTTTGAACATGCCATGCTTGATTTAGGTGCATCCATAAATGTCATGCCTTATTCTATTTATGCATCTATGAATTTGGGTGAATTAAAACAAGATGGTGTAATTATACAATTGGCCGATCGTTCTAACGCGTATCCAAAAGGAGTTTTGGAAGATGTGCTTGTGCAGGTGAACCATTTAATTTTTCCGGCTGATTTCTACGTCCTAGACATGGAGGATTCAGCCCATTCTACATCTTTGCCGATTTTCCTTGGTAGGCCATTCATGAAGACGGCCCGAACGAAGATTGATGTATACAAAGGCACCTTGACAATGGAATTCGATGGGGAAGTGATTGATTTTAATATTTCTGAAACTATGAGATATCCCGTTGATGACCATTCTTGTTTTTCCATTGATGTTATCGATTCTTTGGTGCAGGTATACCTTGAAGAATTGAACGAGGACGCCGTGGAAACAACCATCACTAAGGCCATAGAGTGCAAAAATGAAGGATTTGGGCCAATGCAAGGCCACGGCAAGGAGGAGGAATTCTTTGCCATGGGTTCTAGTGAAGAAATAATTGAGGTTGTGGCAGCCCTTGAGTCATTGCCACAACAATATGGTAAGGTTCCACTCTCACTTTCAAATTCAGTTTCCACTAAGATGCTACCTTCTGTTGTTCAGGCACCATCGCTTGAACTTAAGCCGTTGCCGGACCATTTGAAGTATGTGTTTTTGGGAGAAGGCGAAACATTGCCCGTCATCATTTCATCAAGTCTCACGGCAATGGAGGAGGAGAAGCTTGTGAGGGTGCTGCGAGAACACAAAACGGCCATAGGGTGGACTTTGGCCGACATTAAAGGAATAAGCCCTACCACATGCATGCACCGTATACTTCTTGAGGAGAGGCTCAACGCCGTCTCAACCCTCCGATGATGGAAGTGGTGAAGAAGGAAATAATCAAGCTTTTGGATTGCGGAGTGATCTACCCTATCTCCGATAGCCGTTGGGTCTCTCCAATTCAAGTCGTTCCCAAGAAGTCCGGAGTAACTATTATCAAGAATGATGAGAATGAGCTCGTGCCTACACACATTCAGACTGGATGGCGAGTATGTATCGATTACCGGAAGCTAAATGCCATGACTAGGAAAGATCACTTTCCTTTGCCATTCATCGACCAGATGCTCGAAAGGTTAGCCGGTCATGCTTTTTACTGTTTTCTTGATGGATACTCTGGATATAACCAAATTGTGATAGCCCCGGATGATCAAGAGAAGACCACATTCACATGTCCCTTTGGAACATTTGCTTATCGTCGCATGCCATTTGGCTTATGCAACGCACCGGCCACTTTCCAAAGGTGTATGGTAAGTATATTTTCCGATTTTGTTGAAAAGATCATTGAGGTTTTCATGGATGATTTCAGTGTGTTTGGGAGTTCATTTGATAATTGCTTGGATAATCTGACCTTAATTTTGAAACGATGTGTTGAAACTAAACTTGTCTTGAATTGGGAGAAATGTCACTTTATGGTGAAACAAGGTATAGTTTTAGGACATATTGTTTCAGAAAAAGGAATTGAAGTAGATAAATCGAAAATAGACCTTGTACGTCACTTACCCTCTCCTACTTCGGTTAGAGAGGTACGTTTGTTTCTTGGCCATGCAGGGTTCTATAGGCGTTTTATCAAGGACTTCTCCAAGATGTCCAACCCTCTTTGCCGATTGCTTCAAAAAGATGTGCCATTTAAGTTTGATGAAGAGTGTAATTCGGCATTTAACCAACTCAAGGAGAAGCTAGTCTCGGCCTTCATTATTGTACCTCCAGATTGGAGCCTTCCGTTCGAGCTCATGTGCGATGCATCCGACTATGCATTAGGAGCTGTTCTAGGACAAAGAAGAGACAAGCGGCCGCATGTCATATACTATGCCTCTCGGACTCTCGATGATGCCCAGTTGAACTACTCCACGACGGAAAAAGAACTTCTAGCTGTGGTTTTTGCTTTAGATAAATTCCGTTCATATTTAATTGGTACTAAAGTAATCGTTTATTCTGATCATGCAACTTTGAGGTACTTGCTCACGAAAAAGGAAGCAAAGCCGAGGCTTATCCGTTGGATTCTTCTTCTTCAAGAATTTGATATTGAAATCCGGGATAAGAAAGGAAGCGAGAATGTAGTGGCTGACCATTTAAGCCGAATGATCCACGAGGAGCATGAACATGCTGTACCTATCCCTGAAACTTTTCTCGATGAGCAGCTGCTATCCATTGAGGTAAGTGAACCATGGTATGCAGATTTAGTGAATTACTTGGTGGCTAAACAATTTCCAAATGAACTAAACAAGCACCAACGTGATAAGCTTAAAAATGATGCACGTTTCTATGTTTGGGATGACCCTTATTTGTGGAAGTATTGCTCAGATCAAATTGTACGTAGATGTGTGCATGATTCTGAATTTCACTCAATTCTAAGCTTTTGTCACACATATGCATGTGGTGGTCATTTTGGCACACAACGCACTGCCCTCAAGGTTCTAGAGTGTGGTTTTTATTGGCCGACTATATTTAGGGATGCTAGAACCTTTTGTATGTCTTGTGATCGTTGCCAACGAATGGGTAACATAGGTACCAAGGACCAAATGCCGCAAACCCCTGTCTTTAATGTTGAAATTTTTGATGTTTGGGGCATTGATTTCATGGGCCCTTTCCCTCCATCTTATGGTTTCACTTATATCTTGCTAGCCGTTGATTATGTTTCTAAATGGGTGGAAGTAAAAGCCACCCGCACTAACGATTCTAAGGTGGTTGCAGATTTCGTGAAAACTAACATTTTTGCTAGGTTTGGAATGCCGAGAGTAATCATAAGTGATGGAGGGTCTCACTTTTGCAATCGGACCATTGAGGCGTTGCTAAGAAAGTACCATGTCAACCATAAGGTCTCCACACCTTACCATCCTCAAACAAATGGCCAAGCCGAGGTGTCTAACCGAGAAATGAAACAAATTTTGGAGAAGACCGTTGGACCAACAAGGAGGGATTGGAGCTTACGTTTAGATGATGCACTGTGGACATATCGTATGGCGTACAAAACACCCATTGGGATGTCACCTTTTCGGCTCGTCTATGGTAAGCCATGTCATTTGCCCATAGAGTTAGAGCACAAGGCACATTGAGCCGTGAAGACTTTCAACATGGACATAGATGCAGCGGGAGTTCATAGGAAGCTCCAATTGAATGAACTTGAGGAGATTCGGAATGAAGCCTATGAGAATGCCCGGATGTACAAAGCCAAGACCAAAGCATTCCATGATAAAATGATTCGAACCAAGACCTTCACAGTTGGGCAGAAAGTGTTACTTTTCAACTCTCGCCTACGTTTGTTTCCTGGTAAGTTGCGTTCTAAATGGATTGGCCCGTTTGTTGTTACTAACATTTTACCTTATGGTGCAGTCCACATAAAAAGCTTAAGGAATGGCGTAGAATTCAAGGTGAACGGGCATCGGTTGAAGCCATATTACGAGCATGGTGTGGGGCAAGTGGTGGAAGACATTCCTTTCCATTCCGTGGGCTCAAATGAAGATTGAAGAGAGTACTCGTCCGACTGCACGACGTAAAAGCAAGCGCTTTGATGTGAGAATTACTTGACACTCAAATTAAACCCTCATTTGACAATTGTAGTAGAATGGATAAGTGAGGGATCGTTCTAGACCGGGGATTAGGAGGGCTTGCTAAAACCTTCTAAATTGACTTAAAAACATAAAGACTAAATTAAAACAGATTTAAGACACTTGGGAACAAGGAAATAAAAAAAAGGGGGTTTTAGTTTTGACGAAGTTGAAATAAACAAACAAAATGCAAAAATGGACAGATTGTAAACAAGTGTTGTGAAACAAGATGGTTGGTGAATTAGCTAGAGGTTCTTTCTCCACACATGATATTTATGCATATGAATCAATTTCCAGTTATTCCTTCATTGAATTATGAACGACAATGCCCCAAATTAACCGTGACATCACTAGTTAACCCTCAAATTTGAAGGAAAAATTTTGTCCTAGCTAAGAACATGTAAGAACATTTGAATACATATGCAAACTAATAACTCTTTAAAGTAGGCATGCATTCAAAAACAATTCATAAAACCCATGACTTTCAAAGCCTAGTATATGGTGAACCATAAGACTCTTTAACAAAATTAAAGAGAATAAGAATTTAGAGATTCTTTACCCTTGAAGCTCATCCTTGATTACACAAGGGATTCACCCAAGTGGAGGGCCTTCAAGTCACCTCCTTGCTCCTTGAATCTTCCTTGTGATTTCCTCCCTTTTAGTGCTCCTTTTCTTCTTTGAGGATTTGAGGATTTGTTCTCCAAAACACCAAAAGTTTGGTGTCTCTAAGTCTCCACACCAAAGATGTTGTGTGAAGATGAAATGGATGACTTAGGTAAGAAAGATTGCTAGATGTTCCTTACCTAAGGTAATGAGAGAATAGGTTTCACCCAAATTCAATTAGAAACCCCTTAAGGTGAAATGGCTATAAAGATGTATTTATACCACCTCACAATGGAGTGGCAAACTTGCAATTAAGCCAAGTTCACTACCCTTAAGGTTATGGCCGGCCATTAGTTGTTATTGGGCTTAATTGCCCATTTTGTTTTAGTTGTCATACAATCTTAAACATAATGGGCCTTGTGGGCCAAAACGTTTTTGTGCCCCGAAGCCCAAAACTAACTTAAACGCCCAATACGAACGTTTCGTATAATTAATTAACTATTTAATTAATCTTGACCATTCTTCAATTAAACCATTTAATTGCTTATCCATTTCATATAATTTCTTCACTTATATCTTTACTCGGTGTACGATCCATTAGGTTCCAATTAGCGAGGTAGTGGGCGATGTTACTCATAACGATCGATTGTGAATTGAAACCACATTTCAATTCTCCCTTAAATTAGTGTTTGCTAATCTTTAGGGCTTCCACAAACCATGGGTGACGCCTAGCAGCATGTCATGGTTACCCAAGCTAAGTAGAAGTGGTTGGAGAACCTATCCAGTTACAACTACAATGCAATACGGTCCTTCTCTAATACAATACTCTTAATCACATTGTTTGAGTGATAGTTTGTTTCATGTCTACTATCCAATGTGATACTTCTTTATATGATTCAATCGAATAAGATTTGGAACATCTTCCTTAGTCATATTCATATGCTTTGGCCAAAGACTCTCGAATCATATCTTAGAGTATTCTCCTTCCATCATGGAAGGTTAGAGATCCCTTGTTGTACATTCATATGCCTACATGACTAGATAGCTTGACCCCAACAATGCCGTGGACACTCCAATGGAATGCCGTTGACATAATCAAAGATCAAGGACCTAACCATTAGACATCAATGATGCCTCAGGTCAAAGGACTACTTTGCATATTGCAACTATTGAGTTCTTACATGACATGTATGTTCGAACTCTTGTTTGATCGTAGTTCAGTGTACTCGATTACTCTTTCGAGCACCTATGTGTTTGCCTTAGTGTCCAACACCAAATGACTTGAGACTAGTTCATACTCACGCTTTGAGTCGACATAACACATACTAACCTTAGCGGATTGTCAATGCCCAATTGGCAATCCTATGGCTAGGAACGTTTTAGGAATGAACATAAGAGAAAGGTCTCGTTAATTTAACTAACTTAAATCACTTGTCTCTTAGATCAAATACATTCCTTGGATTCCCTTATTGCTTAAACACAAGATACTATAAATAGTGATTAACAATAAGCTTTGCCCTTCTATTAAACATATAAAAGTTTAACACAATAAGTATTCCAAAAAGCTATTACATCAAATGAGTGGCTTTGTGGGCATACTTCCAACAAAATTTTCCTTATATTATTGGATTGGATGGCATCATTTTGACAACCCAAAACATTCTCAAAAGTTCCCTACATGTCATCATAATAGAGATATGATGCGAAAATTACTTGACACTCAAATTAAACCCTCTTTTTGACAATTGTAGTATGGATGTAAGTAGGGATCGTTCTGGACCGGGGGTTAGGAGGGATTGTTAACCACTTGGATTTGACTTCAAAAACGTAAAAACAAGATAAAACACTAAACTAGACTCAAAGAATGTGAAACTAAACGTTAAAACACTAAGACAAACCAAAAGACTCAAAATGCTTTAAAAACACAAACTAAATTGATTTCTAACTAAATTGAACAATAAAGTAAAGGGGGATTGGATTTGGACGACTTTAAACTAAAAATGGAAACTTGGAAACAAAACAAATTGTAAATATGGATTTGACGGAAATGAATGGATGGGAAGCTAGCTAAGGGGTTCATCTCCACATATGTTATACTTGCATACAAAACGATGTCTAATTGCTTTTCAATAAACCATGAATTCTCAACGCCCCGGGTTAATTCGGTCCGGTTAAATTAACCGTCAAGTTTTCCTTAAGTTAATGAATTGGATGATTGCATACGACAATCCAAAGCATTCCTCACAAGTTCCCTACATGAATTGCATAATAGAGATACAAGCAAGAATCATTAAGCATCATGAAAACTATAAGTGTTGACGAGGCATTCGTTACTATGATTGCATGAAACTTATGCCAAGAATATGTTTAACACGATTGTTTATAAGCAACCTCCACTACTTGTGAATATAAGTTCATAACTATTACGTGAAACTCACTTATATTCTAGCGTCAAATTCATGCATGAAAATTAAGCGTTCATTCTTAATAAACATACATAAATAGGTTATCAATCAAACAGTTAAACAAATTGAATTCACAACTTATGAAACGTAATTAAAAGTAATCAAATCATATTACAAACATAAACATAGTTTCGAATTACCCCCTAGCTAAAGGGGGTTTAGTTCCTCATAACTTTGAAATCAAAGAAACACCTAAACATTCCAACAACTCAAAACTTTGAATTGTATGAACGTTTAAGCACTCTTTTCTTCCATTTCTCATACGTACAAAACAAAGAGAATTAAAATCAAACTTTGAAATCAAAGAAACACCTAAACATTCCAACAACTCAAAACTTGAATTGTATGAACGTTTAGGCACTCTTCTCTTCCTCGTTGTTGTAGCACAAGGTTTAAGGATAGGTTGGTTGGGGGGATGGAAGTGTTGGGGAATTATGGAAATGGATGAGGATTGGTGGAAATGGAAGATGGTTTTTGGATTCTAAGGGAGACTCACGGCTAAGGAAGGTGGATGTGTTTGTGGTGTTGTGTTGTGTTGTGAATGAGATGATTTTTGAATGAATGAATGCAAGGGTATTTATAGGAGGAGTGGAGATGTATATGGCTATTTGTTTAAGGTGTTTGTGGTTGCAATGATGAAGAATTGCATGTGGAAATAAAAGGGAAAATGTGGTGAAATGATGAAGTAGGAAGGTGGAAATGCATGTGAGATATTGGAAAGGAAATGGGAATATGAGTAGGCCATGGCATGGGAGTTGTTTTGTGGTGTAAATGTGCCATGGTTGCAATGATGAAGAATAAAGGGTGCATGTGGGGTGGAATTGAATGAATGCAAAGTGAATGAATAATGAAATGAGTTAAAGAGGGGAAATGTGGTGAAATGATGAAGTAGGAAGGTGGAAATGCATGTGACTTGTTTGTGGAATAAAGAATGAATGGTGGAATGATGAAGAGTTGCATAAAGAATGCATGTAGGGTTAGCTAGGTTGGCTTTGTTTGGGTGCATGTGTGTTAATGGTGGTTTTGCATGTGAATTGATGGATTGTTTTTGATGGAATGGATGGTTCTTTGCATGGCTTTTGAAGTGATTGTGGGCTTTGGAATTGGAAGGAAATGCATGGCCTTGGGGTTGGTTTAAGAGAGAATGGGCTAGGCCCTTTGTTTTATGTCCAAAATGAATACAAGGCCTTCAAATTCGTCCAACACTTTGGCTCCAATCATATGCTATCCATTCCAAGCCCAATTTTGCTCCAAAATGCTCCAAAATGCATCTTTTTGCTTCCTTAGCCATATGAACCTAAAAACACACGAAAATGGCTTAAACTACTAAAACAACTATGAATTAACAACATAGATGCACGAAAACAAGCTAAGTAAGTCGCCTAAATATGCTCCTATCAAACTCCCCCACACTTATCTTTTGCTAGTCCTCGAGCAAAACAGAATAAAAACAAATAAACAAAACGACACCAAACACGTAAAACACAACCTACACCTTCCAACAATCGTTTCAGGGATTTCCAATGCACATGACAAGTTAAAAATTATTATTCCCACAGAATTTAGCCATCTTTACCCTTAAGTACATTCTTAATCATAGTCACCACATACTAGTTCACAATTAAGCATTTAAAACCATGTTTTGAATGTAGTAACATGCCTTAGAGAATTTGCTCAATTCCTTACAAGATATGCACTCAATTTTCACTCAGATTTTCTAACTACACACCCTAATCTAGTCATATGTGAGAAGATTGATGTAAACATGAAAACGAACACTCACATATATGTATCACAAAGAACGCAATTTTTGGAGTTAATAAGCATGTTTAGATTATGATCTCATGAATGGAATGCTACTACTTAGACGCGAGAACCAGTGACACCATATGCTCATACCAAGTTCAAACTCCACAAATTGAAACACATAACACTCAAGATTGAAGTCACGGGTTGTAATGGGGTTTGGGGCGTGTGGATAACAAAGAAGGGATATGGAAAACAAAGGTTCTCAAAGAAATAGTGAGCAAGGCAATTGAATCAACTTAGAATTCACTTTTGAATGAAAACTCAACTTTGGAACAAAAGGGAGAATTTAGACAATTTTGGGCCAGAATTGGTGTTTTGAGCCCTTTCTTTAATCACTCATTTTTTTCAAGCTCTTTTTTTTTTTTTTTTTTTTTTTTTTTTTTAATCATCAAAACATACTTAAGAACAAGCATTCCTTCCCCCACACTCATTTTCTTGCATAATGTAACTCAAAAGGAATTCATTTAAGTCATGCTCACTATCTTTTAAGAACAAGGGTAAGGATGGTCATATTCTAGGTTAGGTGAAGATAAAGTGGGTTAACAAAGAACATGGGCTAACATGGCTCAACGGGGGTAAAACTTACAACATATACGAAATATGGGAAGTGAGGCTATTTGGCTATGGTGGCAACTACACAACTTCATCTTGATATATGTTATGCAAATCAATAACATGCTTTGAATGAAATGGGCATGAGTTCTAGCATTTGGAACTGTATGATGAAACGCCTTCTAAGTAGTAACCAAGCAAAGAATAATGAGATCATGCAACGACTTTAGAAAACAAGAAATCACAGATTATACTCTCCAAAGAACGTTATAGGCTCAAGTCTCTCAGGGTTGTAGCGTTTGTTTGAGTTCCTTCCTTCAAGCATGTTACATAACTAATTTTTTTCTTTTATAATTGCATGTGAAGTCATACATTATAACCATAACCAAGCATATACCAAGAGTAAATCAAACTTTTCTCCATGTTTATAACTCTTTTCAACAGTCATGCAATTAGAAACCAAATCCTTATCATTGTGTTGGAAGGTGACCTACGACACAAAAACGAGTCAAAACACTCTTTTTAGGCTTTTCAAAACATGTTTTTCAAATTTTTATGTGATTTTCGAATTTTTAAGTCAAAACACACTAAACACACTTAAAAACAGCAAGAAACAACATTTGAAGTTATGGTGGATAAAACCCTACGAATTTGCATCAAAACACTTTAGTAACTCCCCCACACTTAAAACAAACATTGTCCTCAATGTTAAAAACCACACTAAACACAAACAAACATATAAACAGCAATTAAACATACTAAACATGGCAGAATGTATCTAACAAAGAGAAGAGTTTAGAGATGCAAATCTGGTTATGGAGTTTTCGTTCCATCTTCTCCTTGGTGATTGCAGTGAGGCTTTGATAGGAGCATATTTATGCGCCTTAGTTAGCTAGTTCTTATGCATTTTTGTTATGTTTTATTCGTTAAAGTAGTCTTTTAAGCTACTTTCATGTGTTTTCAGGTTTAAAGGACATATTACATGAAATGATGCAATTTGGAGCTTTTGGAGCAAAACCGAGCACCATATTCCATTATCCATATACAACCCGTGCTTGCCATTATTCTTTGTCCTTTAGAAGCATGCAACCATTCAACCATCCCATGTTCTATCCTAATTTCCATTCAAGCCGTGGCCCCCCCTCCATTTATCAAAAGAAAACCTAATAAACAAAGAAAAGTTTCAAGCCGTCACTACCATATATTCTTATATTTTATACTAACCCTAAATAAAATTTTCAGCCACTTAGTCCATTAAACCCCCCCAAAATCGTGCATCCATTTGAAAAACATGAATCAGCCACCACTTTATACCTTTTCTCCCTATCATCCGTGGGATCCCATTTCCCATTCCATTATTTTTCAGCCACCATATCCCATATCCCATTTATTTATTACAACCTAACTATCCCATTTACATCCTCTAATCCGTGCATTCCCATTAGCCATTAACCCTAATATTCTAATCCATTCTTTCCCTAATTAATTCACAAAAATCTGCATTCATCATTCACCCTAATAAGGCCGTGACTTTTCCACCCTAATTTTCAGCCACCATAGCATCCAATATCCCATTATCCTATTCCATCCGTAGCACCATATTCCTATTAAGCTATTCAGCCATTTTTTTATCCCATTCATTCATCCATATCAGCCACCATCCGCACTTCCCTTTATTATCCCACCATTCCATTTTTTTTACAATTCTTCTCACAAAAAGCCGTGTATTCCATCTTAAAAGAAACCTAACACTAATCACACATTTCATTCCAGCCGCAGCACTTCCACATACTTGCTAAATTGCCGCAGCCATTCCTCCAACCTTTCACACCATTCCACACCATCCTCCATCACTCCACACCATTACAAACCACCCAACCTCCATAAATCCATCCCTAAACCCGCAAATCATCCACCAACACCATTTAACCAATCTGCCGCAGAAGGAGAAGAGGAAAGAGGAGCTTCGACGCGCACCAATTCACGTGGATTCGTTGGGCGTTCTAGGTGTAATCAATCCTTTGTGCTTTATGTTTAAATTCATTTGTAATTCTCTTTTTGTGAACATGAGAGGCTAAATCCCCCTAGTTAGCTAGGGGGTGATTCGAAACCATGGTTATACTTGCAATATGAATTGATTACTTTTGGTTGGGATTTCATGAATGTTGGATTCAATTTGTTTAACCGTTTGATTGATAACTTATTTATGAATGTTTATTAAGAATGCGCGCTTAATTTTCATGCATAAATCTGACGCTAGAATATAAATGAATTTCACCTAATCGTTATGAACTTATATTCACAAGTAGTGGAGGTTGCTTATAAACAATCGCGTTAAATGAATTCTTGGCACGAGTATCATGCTTTTCATAGTTACAAATGCCTTGTCGATGCTTATAATTTCCAAAGAACGTAATGATTCTAACTTGTATCTTTACCATGCTGTTCATATAGAGAACTTGTTAGGAATAATTTGTTTGCGATGCATATTCATCCAATTCAATGATTCTAGGGAAATTTGAAGGTTAATTTAAGCGGACCTAATTAACTTGGAGTGTCGAGTTCCATAATTTATTCGAAAGACCAACTGAGAATCAATCTTGTATGCAAGTATAACATGTGTGGAGATGAACCCCTTGGCTATTCCTTCATCCATATTTTCATCTCATTCATATTTACGTTTTGCCTTTAATTACAATTTTTCCATTTAATTTAATATTGTCCAAACACAATCCCCCCTTTACTTTATTGTCAAATTAGTTAGAAATCAATTTAGTTTGTGTTTTTAAAGAATTTTGAGTCTTTTGGTTTGTCTTAATGTTTTAACGTTTAGTTTCACATTCTTTGAGTCTAGTTTATTGTTTTATATTGTTTTTTACGTTTTTGAGTCAAAAATCCAAGTGATTAACAATCCCTCCTAATCCCCGGTCCAGAACGATCCCTACTTATACTTATACTACAATTGTCAAAAAGAGGGTTTAATTTGTGCGCGTATAAAACTCGCATCAGGCTTCATCTTGAGTTTCCACAGGCTGACTCTTGAACTGCGCAGCTCCCATCGTTGATTTTCCTTTGTGCTACTCTTGAACTGGGCAGCAGGCTTCCTTTGGTCTCCCCCGAAGGTCTGAGCTTCCTCCTCTTATCTGTTTCTTTGTTCAATCTCTCCAATTCGTATTGAAGAGGGTTAGAGGATAGCTCAGCAAAGCTAGGTAAGCAACCAGGGAATAGAGTCCAGATAGCCTCCAAGTGCCGGCTGATTGCTTATTTCACTTTGCCATGCAAGTAATATCAAGGACAAAGGAAAAGACAGGGAAAGAGCATGATATGAGATACCTTTGCTTTCGCCCTTGATGATATGAGATACCTTTGCTTTCGAAGAGGCAGCGAATGAATCCACATGTTTCGATCCACCGTTTCCTCTTCCTCATTCATACTGCAGGCATTTGGTATCTTCTTTGGGGGATACATCCATGTTTGAAAGTGTGATCTCAAGAGAAGGAGAAATCTGAGCATGTTTGAGAGGGTTGGTTGGAGCTTACATTTTCGGCTGAGAAGGAAAATTATACATTTATGGGTGTATGCCTTGCCATGAAGGTTGATGTATATAGGAATTGTAATGGCAAATGGCAGTGCGGATGCGGCAATGTCCTCCACGCGTCTTCTGAAAAGCTGAGAGCTTTTGACAAAGTGGCACGCGTCTTCTGAAAAGCCGGGAGCTTTTGACAAAGTTGCACTCGCTTTCTGGAAAGCCGGAAGCTTTCGGCTTTGTCACCCACGTTTGTCGGCTAAAGTGTGTAGCTGATTTCTCGCCTTCCACGCGTCTTCTGAAAAGCTGGGAGCTTTTGACAAATTTGCACACGCTTTCTGAAAAGCTTGGATTGCGTCTGAAGAGCGGTGTCTCTTCAATGCTGAATTGGTGATTGTGTCGCCTATCCTTTAATAGAGGTGATCGATCACCTCTATCTGCACACTTTGAAGACTTCCCAAAAATCATCTTCGGCCCGTCGAGATTTTCCTCCATCCACCCCTTCTCTTTTAACTTCGTGAACAATGGCTAGCTCATCCAACCCATCGAACCTTTGCTTAGATTTGAGTCTAAGCAGTGATCCGGTCGCGTCTCGTCAGGGTAAGGTATGGTGCCCGTCTTTCTTATCTTCCCATGGCCCTCTTACAAATGAGGACTCTGTGATGATGGATCCCACAACGGCTACGATAGTGGCTCGGAACCTCCTCACTCCCAAAGACAGTCAGCTACTTTCAGGACGGTCCGATGAGTTGGCCGTTCAAGAATCCCTGGCTCTGAGTGTTCAGTGCGCTGGCTCTGTGTCCAACATGGGCCAACGCCTTCTTGCTCGCTCCCGTCAGGTTGAATCCTTGATGGCGGAGGTGGAGAGTCTTAAGCAGGAGATCAAACAGCTTAAGTACGAGAACCGAAGTTTGCACGTGCTTGCGAACAATTATTCGTCAGGCATGAAGAGGAAACTTGACGAGCTTGATGACCGTCAAAGGCTTGCAGCTTTCTTCCAGAGGCACCTCTTTCCTGGGTCATCCAGCGTTCCACCAAGGTTTGGGGCCTTGAATGATCTATCTTCGGTGCCTCCCGCTCCGATGCCTCTTGCTCAAATGCCTTCTGCTCCGAGACCTTCTGTTCCGATGCCTCCTGCCCCGATGCCTCTTGCTCCGAGAGTGTTGCCACGTAGTGGGGCCTCACGTACACAACCTTTGTAAAGGCTCCATCTTTCTGCCATGTTTAGATACAATTGTAATTTATCGAAAAAATCAATGAACAGGCAAAAGTTTTATTTACTGTATTGGGTTGCCTCCCAAGTAGCGCTTTCTTTTACGTCTTGCAGCCGGACGAAGAACCCAATCACTCCAGGATATGTTCACGAATCGGATGAGAACTCCGAGTCATGAACTAGTACCTAAAACAAGAATCAAAACAAATTTAAGAATCTGGAAAAATAAAAACAAACGAAAATAAAACAATCCAAGGGATTAGCAAAGTTGCTAATCCCCGGCAACGGCGCCAAAATTTGATGCGAAAATTACTTGACACTCAAATTAAACCCTCTTTTTGACAATTGTAGTATGGATGTAAGTAGGGATCGTTCTGGACCGGGGATTAGGAGGGATTGTTAACCACTTGGATTTGACTTCAAAAACGTAAAAACAAGATAAAACACTAAACTAGACTCAAAGAATGTGAAACTAAACGTTAAAACACTAAGACAAACCAAAAGACTCAAAATGCTTTAAAAACACAAACTAAATTGATTTCTAACTAAATTGAACAATAAAGTAAAGGGGGATTGGATTTGGACGACTTTAAACTAAAAATGGAAACTTGGAAACAAAACAAATTGTAAATATGGATTTGACGGAAATGAATGGATGGGAAGCTAGCTAAGGGGTTCATCTCCACATATGTTATACTTGCATACAAAACGATGTCTAATTGCTTTTCAATAAACCATGAATTCTCAACGCCCCGGGTTAATTCGGTCCGGTTAAATTAACCGTCAAGTTTTCCTTAAGTTAATGAATTGGATGATTGCATACGACAATCCAAAGCATTCCTCACAAGTTCCCTACATGAATTGCATAATAGAGATACAAGCAAGAATCATTAAGCATCATGAAAACTATAAGTGTTGACGAGGCATTCGTTACTATGATTGCATGAAACTTATGCCAAGAATATGTTTAACACGATTGTTTATAAGCAACCTCCACTACTTGTGAATATAAGTTCATAACTATTACGTGAAACTCACTTATATTCTAGCGTCAAATTCATGCATGAAAATTAAGCGTTCATTCTTAATAAACATACATAAATAGGTTATCAATCAAACAGTTAAACAAATTGAATTCACAACTTATGAAACGTAATTAAAAGTAATCAAATCATATTACAAACATAAACATAGTTTCGAATTACCCCCTAGCTAAAGGGGTTTAGTTCCTCATAACTTTGAAATCAAAGAAACACCTAAACATTCCAACAACTCAAAACTTTGAATTGTATGAACGTTTAAGCACTCTTTTCTTCCATTTCTCATACGTACAAAACAAAGAGAATTAAAATGAAACTTTGAAATCAAAGAAACACCTAAACATTCCAACAACTCAAAACTTGAATTGTATGAACGTTTAGGCACTCTTCTCTTCCTCGTTGTTGTAGCACAAGGTTTAAGGATAGGTTGGTTGGGGGGATGGAAGTGTTGGGGAATTATGGAAATGGATGAGGATTGGTGGAAATGGAAGATGGTTTTTGGATTCTAAGGGAGACTCAGGGCTAAGGAAGGTGGATGTGTTTGTGGTGTTGTGTTGTGTTGTGAATGAGATGATTTTTGAATGAATGAATGCAGGGGTATTTATAGAAGGAGTGGAGATGTATATGGCTATTTGTTTAAGGTGTTTGTGGTTGCAATGATGAAGAATTGCATGTGGAAATAAAAGGGAAAATGTGGTGAAATGATGAAGTAGGAAGGTGGAAATGCATGTGAGATGTTGGAAAGGAAATGGGAATATGAGTAGGCCATGGCATGGGAGTTGTTTTGTTGGTGTAAATGTGCCATGGTTGCAATGATGAAGAATAAAGGGTGCATGTGGGGTGGAATTGAATGAATGCAAAGTGAATGAATAATGAAATGAGTTAAAGAGGGAGAATGTGGTGAAATGATGAAGTAGGAAGGTGGAAATGCATGTGACTTGTTTGTGGAATAAAGAATGAATGGTGGAATGATGAAGAGTTGCATAAAGAATGCATGTAGGGTTAGCTAGGTTGGCTTTGTTTGGGTGCATGTGTGTTAATGGTGGTTTTGCATGTGAATTGATGGATTGTTTTTGATGGAATGGATGGTTCTTTGCATGGCTTTTGAAGTGATTGTGGGCTTTGGAATTGGAAGGAAATGCATGGCCTTGGGGTTGGTTTAAGAGAGAATGGGCTAGGCCCTTTGTTTTATGTCCAAAATGAATACAAGGCCTTCAAATTCGTCCAACACGTTGGCTCCAATCATATGCTATCCATTCCAAGCCTAATTTTGCTCCAAAATGCTCCAAAATGCATCTTTTTGCTTCCTTAGCCATATGAACCTAAAAACACACGAAAATGGCTTAAACTACTAAAACAACTATGAATTAACAACATAGATGCACGAAAACAAGCTAAGTAAGTCGCCTAAATATGCTCCTATAAAGATACAATCGAAGATCATTAAGAATAATGAAAACCATAAGCATTGACAAAGCATTTGCAACTATGACATCATGTTACTCATGCTAAGAATTAAACTTAACGCGATCGTAACAAGCGACCTTCACTACTTTCAAGTATAAGTTAGTAACGATTATGTGAAACCTTCTTAAACATTAGCCACATATTCATGCATGCTAATTAAGTGTCGACCCTCAATCAACAAACACAAATAAGTTAATCATCAAATAGTTAAGCCAATTGCATTCACGAATCAAGAGTTCATAACCGGAATTCATCAATTCATATCACATAAATAATCATGGTATTGAAATCACCCCTAGCCAAAAAGGGTTTAGTTCCTCATAACTTTGAAATCAAAGAAACACCTAAACATTCCAACAACTCAAACTTGAATTGTATGAACGTTTAGGCACTCTTCTCTTCCATTCCTCATATTACAAAACAAAGAGAATTGAATTTAAACATTGAAATCAAAGAAACGCGTAAACATTCCAACAACTCAAAAGTGAATTGTATGAACGTTTAGGCCCTCTTATCTTCCTCTTTATTGTGGCACAAGGACTAAGGGATGTTGTTGGTGTGTTGAATGGATTGGGGGATTATGGAAATGGATGAGGAGTGGTGGAGAAAATGGTGCAGAAAATGGAGAGACACTCACGGCTAAGGAAGAAAATGGAAGTGTTTGTGATGTGTTGTGTTGTGAATGAGATGATTTGAATGAATGGGAATGCAAGGGTATTTATAGGAGGAGTGGAGGTTATATGGCTGTTTGTTTAAGGTGTTTGTGTGGAGGAATGATGGAAAAACAGCTAGGACACATGTGAAAACTGGAATTGCACAAGGGGAGCAAAGGGAACCCACGGCATGGATGAATTTGTGCATGTGTTGGCTGATTTGTTTGTTGGGGAAGCATGTGTTTGCATGTGGATGTTGTTTGTGTGAAGTGTGTGTGAATGCATGTGGATTAAAGAATGAATGGTGGCTGAAATGATGAAGTAGGAATGTGGAGATGCATGTGAAATGTAAAGGGAAAAACTGGAAATGCTCAAGGAGTGCACGGCATTGATTGTTTGTTTGATGATGATGCATGTGTTGAATGATTAAGATTGTGGAAATGCAAGGGAATGCACGGTTTAGGCTTGAAGAAAAGGTGTGTGAATGGGGTAATTGAATGATTAAAGTGCATGTGAGTTAGATATTAAAGGATGGAATGCATGTGAATTAAGTTGGAAAGCTAGAATGATGAAGTGGGAGTGCACGGCATTGAGTGTTTGTGTGTTGTGGTGGGTTGATGAAAGAATAATGTCAAGGTATGGGATTGTTAAAGGGGGAAATGCATGTGCAAGGATGAAGAAATGATTATGGATGCATGTTTGAAGGATTAAAGGGATGTGGGGTTGATGCGAGAATTATACGCACACAAATTAAACCCTCTTTTCGACAATTGTAGTATGGATGTAAGTAGGGATTGTTCTGGACCGGGGATTAGGAGGGCTTGCTAAAACCTTCTAAATTGACTTAAGAACGTAAAAACAATATAAAACACTAAACTAGACTCAAAGAATGCAAAACTAAAAGTTAAAATATTAAGACAAACCAAAAGACTCAAAACTAATTTTGGACGAATTTAAGATTATGACTTGATTCAAAATACTTTAAAACACAAACTAAACAGATTCGAAGCACTAAAGAACAAGAAAGTAAAGGGGGGGGAAAAGTTTTGAGTTGACGAAAATTGAAATAACAAAACAAGTTAATAAACTGAGCGGAATGTAAATATGAAATTGTGATGGAATGAATGGAATGAAGGCTAGCTAAGGGGTTCTTCTCCACACCTGTTATACTTGCATACAAGATTGATTCTCAGTTGGTCTTTCGATAAATTATGAAACTCAACACTCCGGATTAATTAGGTCCGCTTAAATTAACCGTCAAGTTTTCCTTAAGTTAATGAATTGGATGGGCTTGCGCAACGCAATTCACAACATTCTCCAAAAGTCCTTTACGTGAACAGCACAATAAAGATACAATCAAAGATCATTAAGCATTATGAAAACTATAAGTGTTGACGAGGCATTCGTTACTATGATGAGCATGAAACTCGTGCCAAGAATATGTTTAACACGATTGTTTATAAACAACCTCCACTACTTGTGAATATAAGTTCATAACGATTAGGTGAAATTCACTTATATTCTAGCGTCATATTTATGCATGAAAATTAAGCGCGCATTCTTAATAAACATTCATAAATAAGCTATCAATCAAGCGGTTAAACAAATTGAATCCACAACTTATGAAATTCCAACGAAAGTTAATCAATTCATATTGCAAATATAAACATAGTTTCGAATCACCCCCTACCTAAAGGGGGTTTAGTTCCTCATAACTTTGAAATCAAAGAAACACCTAAACATTCCAACAACTCAAAGCTTGAATTGTATGAACGTTTAAGCACTCTTCTCTTCCATACATACAAAATAAAGAGAATTAAAATGAAACTTTGAAATCAAAGAAACACCTAAACATTCCAACAACTTAAAGCTTGAATTGTATGAACGTTTAAGCACTCTTCTCTTCCTCGTTGTAGCACAAGGTTTAAGGATAGGTTGTGTGATAGTATGAAGTGTTTTGGAGGGATGGGAAATGGTTGGATAGTGGCTGCAATGGAGGAGAAAAACTGCACAGAAAATGGGAGGAATCTGCACGGCAAAGATGTTTGGGAAATGGTGTGTTTGTGTATGAAATGAGGAATGAATTGAAAGATGAGAATGCAAGGGCTTTTATAGGAGAATGAAGGTGTGAATGGCTGTTTGTTTAAGCATGCAAGTGGCTAATTAATGATGAACAAACAGCTAAGAAAGCATATGCAAGCTGGAATTGCACAAGGGAGCCAAAGGGAACCCACGGCATGGACAGTTTTGGTGCATGTGTTGGCTGATTTGTATGATGGTTAAAGCTTGTGAAAGCATGTGCAATGTATGGTGGATGAATGATTAAATGGAATGTGGGGTGTATATGTTGCTGAAATGATGAAGTATGAGTGGTGAAAATGCAAGGGAAAACTGGAAAGTTGAAGGGATGCACGGCATGGACAGTTTTGGTGCATGTGTTGGCTGATTTGTATGATTGTTTTGTGGTGAATTGGAATGCAAATTGAATGAATAATGAAATGGGAAAGCATGTGGATTAGGTGGAATGTAAGGGGAATAATGATGGAGAAAAACTTAAAATGCAAAGGAATGTTGGAAAGGCATGTGCAATTGCATGTGTGTGTGTTGGAAATGGGATGATAGCTACGGCACTTGGAGTGTTTGTTTGATGATGATGCATGTGATGGGTGGAAACAAAGGGGGAAACATGGCACAAGGGTGCTTGAGTGGATGATTGAATGTGCATGTGGAATAAAAGAATGAGTGGTGGTGTAATGATGAAGTGAATGCATGTGGAAATTGCAAGGAGGAAAGCTGAAATTGTGATGGAGAGTGCACGGTTTTGGTGTGGAGAAAAGTGTGAATGTGCATGTGGCTTTGTGGTTGAATGATTAAAGGGTGCATGTGGGTGATTGTTGTTGTGATAAGTGATAAGTGATAGGTGTATGGTTATGATAAGGAGATGAATGAATGATATGTTAAGTGATAAATGAATGATATGTTAAGTGATAAATGAATGATATGTTAAGTGATAATTGAATGATATGTGGTGAGTGATAAGTAAATGGTAGTGATAAGTGAGTGGTATGATAAGTGAATGATATGATAAGTGAATGATATGATAAGTGAATGAGTGTATGGTTAGGAAACAAGGCCCTTCCTTGCATGGCAAGGAAGGGAAACACCAAGGGACACACGGCAAGGGTAACAATGTTGGAAGGGAAATTGTTTTGTGACCTAGAATAAGTAGGATTCCTTGATATTGTTCAAACAAAAGGTCTTTAGGTCTTCAATTTCGTCCATTCCTTTTGCTCCGAGCATATGCTATCCATTCCAAGCCCAATTTTGCTCCAAAATGCTCCAAAATGCATCTTTTTGCTTCCTTAGCCATATGAACCTAAAAACACACGAAAATGGCTTAAACTACTAAAACAAATATGAATTAACAACATAGATGCACGAAAACAAGCTAAGTAAGTCGCCTAAATATGCTCCTATCAAATACCCCCACACTTATCTTTTGCTAGTCCTCGAGCAAAACAGAAAGAAAAACAAAACAAAACGAAACGAAACAAAACAAGTAAAACACAACCTAAACCTTCCAACAACTGTCTTAGGGATTTCCAATGCACATGACACGTTAAAAATCATCATTCCCACAGATTTTAGTCATCTTCACACTTAAGTACATTCTTAATCATAGTCACCATATACTAGTTCACAATTAAGCGTTTAAAACCATGTTTTGAATGTAGTAACATGCCTTAAAGAATTTGCTCAATTCCTTACAAGATATGCACTCGATTTTCACACAGATTTTCTGACTACACACCCTACACTAGTTATATGTGAGGGATTGATGTAAACATGAAAACGAACACTCACATATATGTATCACAAAGAACGCGATTTCTGGAGTTAATAAGCATGTTTAGATATGATCTCATGAATGGAATGCTACTACTTAGATGCGAGAACCAGTGACACCATATGCTCATACCAAATTCAAACTCCACAAATTGAAACACATAACACTCAAGATTGAAGTCACGGGTTGTAATGGGGCTTGGGGAGTGTGGATAACAAAGAAGGGATATGGAAAACAAAGGTTCTTAAAGAAATAGTGAGCAAGGCAATTGAATCAACTTAGAATTCACTTTTGAATGAGAACTCAACTTTGGAACAAAAAGGGAGACAATTTAGGGCCAGAATTGGTGTTTTGAGCCCTTTCTTCAATCACTCATTCTTTTATTTTATTTTATTTTTTTTTTTTTTTTAAGCTCTTTTTTTCTTTCTTTCTTTCTTTTCTGTTTTTCTTTTCTTTTGAAACTCAAAACATACTTAAGAACAAGCATTCCTTCCCCCACACTCATTTTCTTGCATAATGTAACTTCAAAAGGAATTCATTTAAGTTATGCTCACTATCTTTTAAGAACAAGGGTGTGGATTGTCCTAAACTAGGCTAGGTGAGGATAATGTGGGTTGACAAAGAATAAAGGCTAAACAAAGCTCAACGGGGGTAAAACTTACAACGTATACGAAATATGGGAAGTGA
This sequence comes from Pyrus x bretschneideri, assembly GCF_019419815.1. Lineage (NCBI taxonomy): Eukaryota > Viridiplantae > Streptophyta > Magnoliopsida > Rosales > Rosaceae > Pyrus > Pyrus x bretschneideri. Next base: position 1,509,550 of record NW_025999823.1, on the reverse strand, counting down.
GGTTATTTGGCTATGGTGGCAACTACACAACTTCATCTTGGTATATGTTATGCAAATCAATAACATGCTTTGAATGAAATGGGCATGAGTTCTAGCATTTGGAACTATATGATGAAACGCCTTCTAAGTAGTAACCAAGCAAAGAATAATGAGATCATGCAACGACTTTAGAAAACAAAGAATGCACAGATTTTAACTCTCCAAATAAACGTTTAAGCTCAAGTCTCACAGGGATGTAGTGTTAGTTTGAGCTCATTCCTTCAAGCATGTTACAAAACTAATTTTTCTTTTATGATTGCATGTGAAGTCATACATTATAACCATAACCAAGCATATACCAAGAGTAAATCAAACTTTTCTCTATGTTTATAACTCTTTTTAACAGTCATGCAATTAGAAACCAAATCCTTATCATTGTGTTGGAAGGTGACCTATGACACAAAAATGACTCAAAACACTCTTTTTAAGCTTTTCAAAACATGTTTTTTCAAATTTTTATGTGATTTTCGAATTTTTAACTCAAAACACACTAAACACACTTAAAAACAGCAAGAAACAACATTTGAAGTTATGGTGGATAAAACCCTACGAATTTGCATTAAACACTTTAGTAACTAATACCCCCACACTTAAATCAAACATTGTCCTCAATGTTAACAACCACACTAAACACAAACAAACATATAAACAGCAATTAAACATACTAAACATGGCAGAATGTATCCAACAAAGAGAAGAGTTTAGAGATGCAAATCTGGTTATGGAGTGTTCGTTCCGTCTTCTCCTTGGTGATTGCAGTGAGGCTTGGATCTTTGTGATTCCACAGGCTTACTCTTGAACTGCGCTGCTCCCATCGTTGATTTTCCTTTGTGCTACTCTTGAACTGGGCAGCAGGCTTCCCTTGGTCTCCCCCGAAGGTCTGAGCTTCCTCCTCTTATCTGTTTCTTTGTTCAATCTCTCCAATTCGTATTGAAGAGGGTTAGAGGATAGCTCAGCAAAGCTAGGTAAGCAACCAGGGAATAGAGTCCATATAGACTCCAAGTGCCGGCTGATTGCTTCTTTCACTTTGCCATGCAAATAATATCAAGGACAAAGGAAAAGACAGGGAAAGAGCATGATATGAGATACCTTTGCTTTTGCCCTTGATGATATGAGATACCTTTGCTTTTGAAGAAGCGGTGAATGAATCAGCACATGTATTTGTCGTGCTGCTTCCTCCTGGATCATCTGTTCTCCAGGCATCTGGTATCATCTTTGGGGAAGAAGAGAGAATGGAGTATCTCGAAAGGCTTTGCTGGGAGTGCACCCTCAGAGGTGAGAAAGAGTTGGGCATTTTTCTTCAGTTCTGTCTTGCCAAAAAAATGAAGGTCAACATATATAGGGAATTCAATAGCAAGTGGTGATACTGTGCTTTTACCGTTGTCGACAGACATTTTGATCCCGCAAATCCGGCTTTTTGGAATAGTGGCGACTCTTCGATCTTTGAAGACGCCTATTCGATAAAGCTGCACGCGTTTTCTGAAAAGCAGATAAAGCGTCGCCGAACTTTGCGCTTGTCGGCTAAAGACGTGTAGTTGCGATGATGGCCTCCACGTGTTGAACGCGATTTCTGAAAAGCCAAGGCTTTTTGAAACGGTGGACGCGTTGCCTTGGCTTTTTATAGAGCTATCGATCACCGCCAACTCACACACTCTGAAGATTTTCCATTCTTGAAACTTGTCTCCGGCCCTTTGAAAATCTACTCCGTCCACCCCTTCTCTTTTAACTTCGTGAACAATGGCAAGCTCATCCAACCCATCAAACCTTTGCTTAGATTTGAGTCTAAGCAGTGATCCGGTCGCGTCTCATCAGGGTCAGGTATGGTGCCCGTCTTTCTTGTCTTCCCATGGCCCTCTTACAGATGAGGACTCTGTGATGACGGATCCCACGACAGCTACGATAGTGGCTCGGAACCTCCTTACTCCCAAAGACAGTCAGCTGCTTTCAGGACGGTCCGATGAGTTGGCCGTTCAAGAATCCCTGGCTCTGAGTGTTCAGTGCGCTGGCTCTGTGTCCAACATGGGCCAACGCCTTCTTGCTCGCTCCCGACAGGTTGAATCCTTGATGGCGGAGGTGGAGAGTCTTAAGCAGGAGATCAAACAGCTTAAGTACGAGAACCGAAGTTTGCACGTGCTTGCCAACAATTATTCAACAGGCATGAAGAGGAAGCTTGATGAGCTTGATGACCGTCAACGGCTTGCAGCTTTCTTCCAGAGGCATCTCTTTCCTGGGTCATCCAGCGTTCCACCAAGGTTTGGGGCCTTGAATGATCTATCTTTGGTGCCTCCCGCTCCTATGCCTTCTTTTCCGATGCCTCTTGCTCCAAGACCTCCTGTTCCGATGCCTCTTGCTCCGAGACCTCCTGTTCCGATGCCTCTTGCTCCGAGACCTCCTGTTTCGATGCCTCTTGCTCCGAGAGTGTTGCTACGTAGTGGGGCCTCAAGTACACAACCTTTGTGAAGACTCCATCTTTCTGCCATGTTTTTATACAATTGTAATTTCTCAAAAATTAATGAACAAGCTTTTTTTTTTTTTTTTTTTTTTTTTTTTTTTTTCAACGGAAATCAATAAACAAGCTTTATTCACTATATTGGGTTGCCTCCCAAGTAGCGCTTTCTTTTACGTCTTGCAGCCGGACGAAGAATCCATTTACTCCAAATTGGAGCCCACGGTACCCAAGGGGGTGTCATCCACGGTGTGCTCCACAAAGTTCTCATAATAGGCCTTCAGACGATGCCCGTTCACCTTGAACTCTTGACCTGTTTTGAAGCTACGAACTTGGACTGCACCATGAGGAAAAACGTTAGTAACAACAAACGGGCCAATCCATTTAGAACGCAACTTACCAGGAAACAAACGTAGGCGAGAGTTGAAAAGCAACACTTTCTGCCCAACTGTGAAGGTCTTGGTTCGGATCATTTTATCATGGAATGCTTTGGTCTTGGTTTTGTACATCCGGGCATTCTCATAGGCTTCATTCCGAATCTCCTCAAGTTCATTCAATTGGAGCTTCCTATGAACTCCCGCTGCATCTATGTCCATGTTGAAAGTCTTCACGGCCCAATGTGCCTTGTGCTCTAACTCTACGGGCAAATGACATGGCTTACCATAGACGAGCCGAAAAGGTGACATCCCAATGGGTGTTTTGTACGCCGTACGATATGCCCACAGTGCATCATCTAAACGTAAGCTCCAATCCCTCCTTGTTGGTCCAACGGTCTTCTCCAAAATTTGTTTGATTTCTCGGTTAGACACCTCGGCTTGGCCATTTGTTTGAGGATGGTAAGGTGTGGAGACCTTATGGTTGACATGGTACTTTCTTAGCAACGCCTCAATGGTCCGATTGCAAAAGTGAGACCCTCCATCACTTATGATTACTCTCGGCATTCCAAACCTAGCAAAAATGTTAGTTTTCACAAAATCTGCAACCACCTTAGAATCGTTAGTACGGGTGGCTTTTGCTTCCACCCATTTAGAAACATAATCAACGGCTAGCAAGATATAAGTGAAACCATAAGATGGAGGGAAAGGGCCCATGAAATCAATGCCCCAAACATCAAAAATTTCAACATTAAAGACAGGGGTTTGTGGCATTTGGTCCTTGGTACCTATGTTACCCATTCGTTGGCAACGATCACAAGACATACAAAAGGTTCTAGCATCCCTAAATATAGTCGGCCAATAAAAACCACATTCTAGAACCTTGAGGGCAGTGCGTTGTGTGCCAAAATGACCACCACATGCATATGTGTGACAAAAGCTTAGAATTGAGTGAAATTCAGAATCATGCACACATCTACGTACAACTTGATCTGAGCAATACTTCCACAAATAAGGGTCATCCCAAACATAGAAACGTGCATCATTTTTAAGCTTATCACGTTGGTGCTTGTTTAGTTCATTTGGAAATTGTTTAACCACCAAGTAATTCACTAAATCTGCATACCATGGTTCACTTACCTCAATGGATAGCAGCTGCTCATCGGGGAATGTCTCTGTAATGGGTAGGGACTCCTCATTATGCACCATTCGGCTTAGGTGGTCAGCCACCACGTTTTCACTTCCCTTCTTGTCACGAATCTCGATGTCGAACTCTTGAAGTAACAACATCCACCGAATTAGCCGGGGCTTGGCCTCCTTTTTGGTGAGCAAGTACTTTAGAGCTGCATGATCAGTGAAAACAATTACTTTAGTACCAATTAGATATGATCGAAATTTATCTAAAGCAAAGACAACGGCAAGAAGTTCTTTCTCCGTAGTGGAGTAGTTCAACTGGGCATCGTTCAACGTCCGTGAGGCATAGTAGATGACATGCGGCCTCTTGTCCTTTCTTTGTCCCAAAACAGCCCCTAAAGCATAATCGGACGCATCACACATAAGCTCGAACGGGAGGCTCCATTCCGGGGGAACAATAATGGGTGCCGTGGTCAACAACTCCTTGAGTTGGTTGAATGATGCCGTGCACTCCTTAGTGAATTCAAATGCCACGTCTTTTTGTAGGAGGCGGCAAAGAGGTTGTGCAACTTTTGAGAAATCTTTGATAAATCGCCTATAGAATCCTGCATGGCCAAGAAAAGAACGGACCTCTCTAACCGAAATAGGAGAGGGTAAGTGACGTACAAGATCTATTTTAGACTTATCAACTTCAATCCCTTTTTCTGAGATGATATGACCCAAAACTATACCTTGTTTAACCATAAAATGACATTTTTCCCAATTCAAAACAAGGTTAGTTTCCATGCATCTTTTCAAGATTAAAGTGAGATGATGCAAACAAGCATCAAATGAGTCTCCAAACACACTAAAATCGTCCATAAATACTTCAATTATCTTTTCAACATAATCAAAGAAGATACTAATCATGCATCGTTGGAAAGTGGCAGGTGCATTGCATAAACCAAATGGCATGCGACGATAAGCAAATGTTCCAAAGGGACATGTGAATGTGGTCTTCTCTTGATCATCCGGGGTTATTACAATTTGGTTATATCCAGAGTATCCATCAAGAAAACAGTAAAAAGCATGACCGGCTAACCTTTCGAGCATCTGGTCGATGAATGGCAAAGGAAAGTGATCTTTCCTAGTCATGGCATTTAGCTTCCGGTAATCGATACATACTCGCCATCCAGTCTGAATGCGTGTAGGCACGAGCTCATTCTCATCATTCTTGATAACAGTTACTCCGGACTTCTTTGGAACAACCTGCACAGGTGACACCCAACGACTATCAGAAATAGGATATATAACACCACAATCAAGTAATTTTATAACCTCCTTTTTCACTACTTCCATCATAGGTGGATTAAGGCGACGTTGAGCTTCACGAGATGGCTTGGCTTCCTCCTCCAAAAGGATGCGATGCATGCACGTGGTGGGACTAATGCCTTTGATATCCGCCAAAGTCCATCCAATAGCAGATTTGTGCTCTTTTAACACCCTTATCAACTTGTCTTCTTCTTGAGCCGTGATTAAGTTTGAAATGATGACGGGTAGCGTTTGATCTTGGCCTAAGAACACATACTTCAAGTGACTAGGTAATGGCTTTAACTCAAGTGTAGGTGGCTGCTCAGTTGATGGAAGTAACTTATTAGTCAAAACTGAATCTAAAAGTGAGATTGGAGACTTACCAGAGTGGAAGGGCAATGACTCGAGGGCAGCGACCATTTCAAGTACTTCATCACAAGGGGGTACGGCAATATGGTCAGATTGCATGCCATGGGTTAAGGCTACCTCAAGTGCATCTTCGTTCATTTGATCTAAATGCACCTGTGCCAAAGAATCAATAATATCAATAGCAAAACAAGAATGGTCCTCAATTGGATGTTTAATGGTTTCAGAAAGATTAAAATGAATAATGTCCCCATCAAACTCCATGGTCAATGTTCCCGTGTACACATCAATCTTTGTTCTTGCTGTTTTCATGAAGGGACGGCCTAGCAAGATTGGCAATGATGGAGCATGGCTTGAATCCTCCATGTCTAAAACATAGAAATCTGCGGGAAAAATAAGGTGATTGACCTGCACTAAAACATCCTCAAGGACTCCCTTGGGATAAGCGTTAGAATGATCGGCCAATTGAATTATAACTCCATCTTGTTTTAACAAGGTTCATTGATGCATAAATGGAATAAGGCATGACATTTATGGATGCACCTAAATCAAGCATGGCATGTTCAAAACGATTATGTCCAATCAAACAAGGAATCGTGAAACTACCGGGGTCTTTGCACTTGGTAGGTAGTTTACGTTGCAAAACAGCAGACACATTCTCGCTTACCTTAACTACCTCTTTGTTTGCCCTTCTTCTCTTTGTATTGCATAGGTCCTTGAGGAATTTAGCATACTTTGGAACCTGTTTGATTGCATCGAGAAGCGGTATGTTTACTTGCACCTTCCGGAACGTTTCAAGAATGTCCTTCTCGCTTTCTTCCTTTTTTTCTTGCATGAACCTGCGAGGAAAAGGTACATTGGGCAGATTAGGACGTGAAGTACATGAATTTGAACTTAAATTACCTGATTTGGCCGAGTTAGGGTGATTGGGGGCCTGCGGCATTGGGTTTTTCTCTCTTTCCGTGGGTGAGCTAGACACTTCCTTAGGTTGTGTCGTCTCTTCATCTACTTCCTGGGTAGATTTGGGATTGTTTGGCTCGGTCCCAACTTCTTTTCCACTCCTTAGGGTGATGGCTTTGGCGGATTCGAATCCTCCCTTTGGATTGACTGTGGTTGAGCTAGGAAGCTTTCCTTTATCTCTAATTTGTCCAAGGAACTCAGAAATCTGCCCCATTTGTTTCTTCATATCCATCATCTCCTTCTCGTTATTTTCGATCCGGTTGTTTTGATTTTGCAACCCCTGCGAAATAGAGGTTAGTAATTGCATAGCTTGATTACTTTCCAAGGACGTACCTGAATGAGATGATGTCGAAGGTTGTTGGGATTGTTGGGGTGCATACGGCTTGGAATAAAAACCAAGGGGGTTTGGCCTAAATCCTCCTTGTTGGGCAGCTTGTTGTGGTTCCCTCCATTTGAAGTTTGGATGGTCCCTCCATCCGGCATTGTAAGTGTTCGAGTATGGGTTGTTGTGATTTTGTCCTTGGAAACCAATTGCATTGGCAGATTCCCACCCACAATTCTCGATTAGTTGAGGGTACTTGTCGGATGGATGCCCTTGAATTGAGCACACGCCACAAACTTGGTGTTCTTGTGCTTTTGGACCAATCACAACCTGAGAAACAAGAGAAGTAAGATTAGCAAGTTGTGATTGAATTTCAGAAATAGCACTCACCTCATTTACACTTTGTTGCCGTGGGGCTTCCCTTTGGCCCACTCCTTCATATTGTTGAGCGTTGAGCGCTCGGTTGGCTATGAGAATCTTTGCATCCCTTGGTGTTTTGTCCACCAATGCTCCTCCCGCTGATGCATCAAGCATTTGACGTTCGATAGGAAGGAGGCCCTCATAGAAATATTGAAGGAGAAGTTCCTCCTTCATTTGATGTTGAGGACATGAAGCTACAAGGCCCTTGAAGCGCTCATGATAAGCCGGGAATGTCTCACCATAATTCTGTTGAATCCCACTAATTTTCTTCCGTAGGAGAATCACTCTTGAAGTAGGGAAGAATTTCTCCAAGAAAGCACGCTTCATACTCTCCCACGAAGTCACCGTTCCTGGGGCTAGTTCGTAGAGCCAATCTTTGGCCTTGTCCATAAGTGAAAATGGAAAAGCCTTCATCTTCAATATACTCCCATCCACAGTGACGGGGGTCATGCTCGAACAAACCACCTCGAACTCCTTCAAGTGTTTGTTGGGGTCTTCCATAGACAAGCCATGGAACTTCGGAATATGGTGTAACAAACTGGATTTGAGTTCAAACACCTCAGTCGTCCCCTCTGCAGCCGTGGGGTATTGGATACAAAGAGGCAATGCATTATCCAAACCCGAGGCCGAAAGCTCCTTGATGGTTCTATTATCTGCTGCCATGGCTTGTTCTTCTTCAAAAATTTGATCAGTGGGCTTTCCTTCTACACCTACTTCGTCCTCTTCAAGCCCAGGTTGTGGTGGAGGTTGTGGTGGCTCTTGTTGACTCCTCGTTCTCCTCAAAGTGCGTTCAAAATCACCGTCAAAGTCGGAGATGTTCTCTATAATCGGCCGAGAGCTACGAGTCATACACAGTACCTAAAAAACAAGAAAACAAACAAACTAAGAATCTGAAATAAGAATGCACGAAAAACAAAAAATAAAAATAAAGACAAGGGACTAGCAAAGTTGCTAATCCCCGGCAACGGCGCCAAAATTTGATGCGAGAATTATACGCACACAAATTAAACCCTCTTTTCGACAATTGTAGTATGGATGTAAGTAGGGATCGTTCTGGACCGGGGATTAGGAGGGCTTGCTAAAACCTTCTAAATTGACTTAAGAACGTAAAAACAATATAAAACACTAAACTAGACTCAAAGAATGCAAAACTAAAAGTTAAAATATTAAGACAAACCAAAAGACTCAAAACTAATTTTGGACGAATTTAAGATTATGACTTGATTCAAAATACTTTAAAACACAAACTAAACAGATTCGAAGCACTAAAGAACAAGAAAGTAAAGGGGGGGGGGAAAGTTTTGAGTTGACGAAAATTGAAATAACAAAACAAGTTAATAAACTGAGCGGAATGTAAATATGAAATTGTGATGGAATGAATGGAATGAAGGCTAGCTAAGGGGTTCTTCTCCACACATGTTATACTTGCATACAAGATTGATTCTCAGTTGGTCTTTCGATAAATTATGAAACTCAACACTCCGGATTAATTAGGTCCGCTTAAATTAACCGTCAAGTTTTCCTTAAGTTAATGAATTGGATGGGCTTGCGCAACGCAATTCACAACATTCTCCAAAAGTCCTTTACGTGAACAGCACAATAAAGATACAATCAAAGATCATTAAGCATTATGAAAACTATAAGTGTTGACGAGGCATTCGTTACTATGATGAGCATGAAACTCGTGCCAAGAATATGTTTAACACGATTGTTTATAAACAACCTCCACTACTTGTGAATATAAGTTCATAACGATTAGGTGAAATTCACTTATATTCTAGCGTCATATTTATGCATGAAAATTAAGCGCGCATTCTTAATAAACATTCATAAATAAGCTATCAATCAAGCGGTTAAACAAATTGAATCCACAACTTATGAAATTCCAACGAAAGTTAATCAATTCATATTGCAAATATAAACATAGTTTCGAATCACCCCCTACCTAAAGGGGGTTTAGTTCCTCATAACTTTGAAATCAAAGAAACACCTAAACATTCCAACAACTCAAAGCTTGAATTGTATGAACGTTTAAGCACTCTTCTCTTCCATACATACAAAATAAAGAGAATTAAAATGAAACTTTGAAATCAAAGAAACACCTAAACATTCCAACAACTCAAAGCTTGAATTGTATGAACGTTTAAGCACTCTTCTCTTCCTCGTTGTAGCACAAGGTTTAAGGATAGGTTGTGTGATAGTATGAAGTGTTTTGGAGGGATGGGAAATGGTTGGATAGTGGCTGCAATGGAGGAGAAAAACTGCACAGAAAATGGGAGGAATCTGCACGGCAAAGATGTTTGGGAAATGGTGTGTTTGTGTATGAAATGAGGAATGAATTGAAAGATGAGAATGCAAGGGCTTTTATAGGAGAATGAAGGTGTGAATGGCTGTTTGTTTAAGCATGCAAGTGGCTAATTAATGATGAACAAACAGCTAAGAAAGCATATGCAAGCTGGAATTGCACAAGGGAGCCAAAGGGAACCCACGGCATGGACAGTTTTGGTGCATGTGTTGGCTGATTTGTATGATGGTTAAAGCTTGTGAAAGCATGTGCAATGTATGGTGGATGAATGATTAAATGGAATGTGGGGTGTATATGTTGCTGAAATGATGAAGTATGAGTGGTGAAAATGCAAGGGAAAACTGGAAAGTTGAAGGGATGCACGGCATGGACAGTTTTGGTGCATGTGTTGGCTAATTTGTATGATTGTTTTGTGGTGAATTGGAATGCAAATTGAATGAATAATGAAATGGGAAAGCATGTGGATTAGGTGGAATGTAAGGGGAATAATGATGGAGAAAAACTTAAAATGCAAAGGAATGTTGGAAAGGCATGTGCAATTGCATGTGTGTGTGTTGGAAATGGGATGATAGCTACGGCACTTGGAGTGTTTGTTTGATGATGATGCATGTGATGGGTGGAAACAAAGAGGGAAACATGGCACAAGGGTGCTTGAGTGGATGATTGAATGTGCATGTGGAATAAAAGAATGAGTGGTGGTGTAATGATGAAGTGAATGCATGTGGAAATTGCAAGGAGGAAAGCTGAAATTGTGATGGAGAGTGCACGGTTTTGGTGTGGAGAAAAGTGTGAATGTGCATGTGGCTTTGTGGTTGAATGATTAAAGGGTGCATGTGGGTGATTGTTGTTGTGATAAGTGATAAGTGATAGGTGTATGGTTATGATAAGGAGATGAATGAATGATATGTTAAGTGATAAATGAATGATATGTTAAGTGATAAATGAATGATATGTTAAGTGATAATTGAATGATATGTGGTGAGTGATAAGTAAATGGTAGTGATAAGTGAGTGGTATGATAAGTGAATGATATGATAAGTGAATGAGTGTATGGTTAGGAAACAAGGCCCTTCCTTGCATGGCAAGGAAGGGAAACACCAAGGGACACACGGCAAGGGTAACAATGTTGGAAGGGAAATTGTTTTGTGACCTAGAATAAGTAGGATTCCTTGATATTGTTCAAACAAAAGGTCTTTAGGTCTTCAATTTCGTCCATTCCTTTTGCTCCGAGCATATGCTATCCATTCCAAGCCCAATTTTGCTCCAAAATGCTCCAAAATGCATCTTTTTGCTTCCTTAGCCATATGAACCTAAAAACACACGAAAATGGCTTAAACTACTAAAACAAATATGAATTAACAACATAGATGCACGAAAACAAGCTAAGTAAGTCGCCTAAATATGCTCCTATCAGGGGTGTAATGCATGTGACTTGTTTGTGGAATGTAGCATGGAATTAGGGGGAATGCACGGCACAAGGGAGAATGGGAGAGTGTGTTTGAATGATGAAGGAATTAGTGGTGCATGTGAATGTGTTTTAGGTTGTGAAAGCATGTGGATTAGGTGGAAAGAGGTGGGTGTGCATGTGAGTTGAAATGCATATGTTTAAATGGTTGAAATGTGTAGATGATTATGAGTATGATAACTGATAAGTGAATGATATGTTAAGTGATAATAGGGCTAGTTTAAAGGGCTAGGGTTTAAGTACATCGAATGGGCCTAAAATAGGTTGGTTTGCATGGCATAATATGTTTGATTGGGCTAGAGGTTTTCCATGGCTCAAAGGATTTGTTTGATTGGGCTAGGCCCTTTGTTTGATGTCCCCAAAGAGCATACAAGGCTTCAATTTCGTCCATCCTCTTTGCTCCATGATTAAGCTATCCAATCCATACCCAAAAGTGCCCCAAATAGCTCTCAAAATGCACTTTCTTGCTCCCTAAGCCCTTAGAACCTGAAAACACACAAAAGAAGCATAAAGGACTAAAATAACTAGAGAAACATAACGTAAATGCACGAGAACAAGCCATTTAAGTCGCATGAATATGCTCCTATCACGCTTCGTGGGAGGCAACCCAATACAGTGAATAAAGCTTGTTTATTGATTTCCGAGTGATTACAAAAAAAAAAAAAAAATGGCAGAAAGATGGGGCCTTTACAAAGGTTGTATACGTGAGGCCCCACTACGTGGCAACACTCTCGGAGCAAGAGGCATCGGAGCAGAAGGCATCGGAGCAGGAGGCATCGGAGCTGGAGGCATAGGAGCGGAAGGCACCGAAGATAGATCATTCAAGGCCCAGGAAAGAGGTGCCTCTGGAAGAAAGCCGCAAGCTTTTGACGGTCATCAAGCTCATCAAGCTTCCTCTTCATGCCTGACGAATAATTGTTGGCAAGCACGTGCAAACTTCGGTTCTCGTACTTAAGCTGTTTGATCTCCTGCTTAAGACTCTTCACCTCCGCCATCAAGGATTCCACCTGACGGGAGCGAGCAAGAAGGCGTTGGCCCATGTTGGACACAGAGCCAGCGCACTGAACACTCAGAGCCAGGGATTCTTGAACGGCCAACTCATCGGACCGTCCTGAAAGCAGCTGACTGTCTTTGGGAGTGAGGAGGTTCCGAGCCACTATCGTAGCCGTTGTTGCATCCGTCAGGATGATAGCGAGACAAATCAGTGAACTTCCGATAGTACTCATTCGCTGTCAGCTTCCTCTGTTTCAACTTAGTAAATTCCTGCTTCTTACGATCAATGTACTCAGGGGGCACAAACCTTCTCTTGAATAAATTTATGAAAACATTCCAATCAGTCTTCTCAGCTGGAGTCAAATGACGAAGCTCTTGCTCCCACCAAGCTGCAGACTCCGAACCCAGAAACCACGAGGTCGTCTCTACCCACTTCTCGACAGGAAGATTCCTCTGATTGTTCAGAACACGAAAAGTAACCATCGCTCTGCACCCTCATGACCTTCATTACCCTCAAACTTATCCAACTTCAAATTATACATAGTCTCCAGAGGAGTCCTCTGGGGAGGGCGGATCGCCGACTGAATGGCTGTAGCAATAGCTTCTCCCAGCTGAGCAATATCGGGGAACCTAGGCTCATCAGAGCGACGAGGTTCGGGACGAGGCGGCATAGTTTTGACAGAAGGCACCAAAACCATTAGAATACTCACAAAAATTACAGGACTGCCAAACCTAGGCTCTGATACCAAACTGAAACACCACGACCGAGGCCAGAGCGTGCTGGCCATCACGTGAAGGTGACGTAACCATGTGCACAGTGCGGAAGCTAATAAAATAGTAACATAAAAGTACGAATAATTAAAAACTAGCATACATAAGGTAGAAGCAGTAAGTGCTAGCGTAAGTGAGACGCTAAGTTCAGAGCCAAAACGCCTAAAGCAGTCCAAAAGGAACAGATGCGACAATAATACACCCGAATGTGGCCTTACGCTGGTGACCGTCTGTCAGAAATGCTGGGAAAGCCTTCTGGGAAACCACCAAACTTGCTAGCTAGCTAGAACCTGGAGAGGCGCAAAACAAAAGCGTGAGTGGGCAAAAACAAAGCTTTTCAAAAACCATTTCAAAACAAGATTCTAACCCCTCGCCGTAAAACCTGTATACTTCCCAGAAAATAAACATATGTACGTATATATAGATATGCCAATCATGCTCAAGAATATGCCATGTCTGAACCTCAAAATGAAATGCAAGTGCTCAGGTATAAATCATATAACATGTAATCTGGCAGCCGGAGTCACCTAACATGACCTGTACGGCTGCATCTAGAGCTCAGATCTCAATCACAATAACTAAACCTACCCACGAGTCGGAACCACCTAAAGTGGTCTGTACGACAGGCCTGGGTGTAATACATATAAACGCTCTAGTGCTACGATCACGTGAAGGCTGTGCGAATAATCGCGGGTCACCTACTGATGCGAACTAAGTAAGCACACAAATTAAAACCCTCTTGTGACAATTGTAGTAAAGATGCAAGTAGGGATCGTTCTAGACCGGGGATTAGGAGGGATTACTAAATCACTTGGAAACTGACTCAAAAACGTAAAACAAACGTTAAAAACACTAAACTAGACTCAAAGAACGTAAAACCAAACAATAAAATACTAAAACAAATCAAAAGACTCAAAGAATACAAAACACTTATAAACACAAATTAAGACACTTTCTAACTAAATTAGACACTAAGGTAAAGGGGGATTGGTTTTGGACGAGAATAAATTAAATGCACAAATTGTAATTTAAAGGCAGAATTTAAATATGAATGTGATGAAATATGGAATGAATGCTAGCTAGAAGGTTCTTCTCCACACATGTTACACTTGCATACAAAATGATTTTCAGTTGGTCTTTCGATAAATTATAAATACTCAACGCCCCAAGTTAACTGTGAATTGCACTAATTAACCATCAGTTTTTCCACAAGTTATTAAGTTGGATGATTGCATACGACAACCCAAAACATTCCCTACAAGTTCCCTACATGAATTGCATAATAGAGATACAAGCAAGAATCATTAAGTTCTATGAAAAACATAAGCCTTGACGAAGCATTCGTTACTATGAATTGCATGAAACTTATGCTAAGAATTCATTCAACGCGATCGTTTTCAAGCGACCTTCACTACTTGTGATTATAAGATTGTAACTATTAGGTGAAACTCCCTCATAATCTAGCATCATATTCATGCATGAAAATTAAGCGTGCACTCTCAATCAACATACACAAATAAGTTATCAATCAAATAGATGAACGAATTGAATCCACAACTTATGAAATTCCAACCAAAATTAATCAAATCATATTGCAAGCATAAACATGGTTTCGAATCACCCCCTAGCTAACTAGGGGGATTTAGCCTCTCATGTTCGCAAAAAGAGAAATAAAATTGAATTTAAACATAAAGCACAAAGGATTGATTACACCTAGAACGCCCAACGAATCCACGTGAATTGGTGCGCGTCGAAGCTCCTCTTTCCTCTTCTCCTTGCTGCGGCAATGATGGGAGGTTGTGTGTGAAGGCTTTCGGTTTAGGGAGGCTGCTGGAATGGAAGGGAGATGGCACGGCAGAGATGATTTTGGGCAATGGTTGCTGCGGCTGGAAGGTTTTGATAATGGGAAAGAATTAGGTTGTTGATGGAATCTGCACAGTTTTTTTAGAATAATGGGCTTGCGGCTAGAGAATTTGGAATAATGGGAGCATGTGGCTGCCACAGATTTTTATGATTGCGGCTGTTATGAATGAATATGTGCAAGAAGAATTAGGGTGCGGCTGTTATGGAGAGAATGGGATAGTATTAGGTTTTTGGAATGAATGATGGCTTCGGCTAAAGGAATGCATGAATGGGAGAATAAAAAAATGGGAAAATAATGGCTGAAATCATTAGGGTTATGGAATGGTGGCTGAATATTGGAAATAAATTAGGGTGCGGCTCATGGTGCTAGAATATGGAATATGGTTGATTAAAAATATCAATGAATGGCTTATGGTGATATTAGGTTTTCTTTTGATAAATGGGAGAATGGATGCCATGGCTTTTTGGGAATAACTGGTGCATTATTCTAGAATGCACGGCAAAGGTGGAAAATTAAAATGGGGTGATGGATCAATGGGAGATGCGGCTAAGATGGTAGAACCTAGGGTTTGAAATATGTTTTGTTCCAGAAATTAACCCTAGCTTATTTTTATTAACTAAAATTAAATTAAAGGCTGCTAGAATAAGGGAAATTAAAACATAAATATAAAGGTGCGGCTAGGAAGGGAAATAGGGCTAGGGCCTTGGTTTTGTGTCCTAAAGTGCCTATAAGGCCATCAAAGTGGCTAGAAGATATGGACGTTTAAGTTTAGGAAAGGTTACCAAAACGGGAAACTTAGGGTTAACTTTCCTAAAATAGGAAACCTTGTTTGAGTAGGATTCCTCGTTTTGGTAAGAATTCATCGTTGGAGTAGGATTTCGTCGTTTCTTCAAGTCTTCAACTCATTCGTTCCTCTTTCGCTCCAAAAGACTCCAATTTGCATCTTCTTGCACCCTTTGGCCTTATAATCTGAAAATACACAAAAGTGGCCTTAAACACTAAAACAACTAAGTAAACACAACATAAATGCACGAGAACAAGCTAATTAAGTCGCATGAATATGCTCTTATCACCTACAAGTCGGAACCACCTCAAGTGGTCTGTACGACAGGACTGTGCACCTAACTTGGATCCAAGCTGAGCGTGTGGTGCGGGAGGTGAACAACACGTGAAGGACTGTGCCCTACTCTGGGCGGGAGCACTAACACCGGGGGTGCAGGTTATGAACTCTCTCAGTATCTCGAATCATCATTTAAAAGTAAACATGAATACACTTACCTGGCACTTACCTGTGCATCCACAGCACCAAATATGCATATGTATATAAATATATATGCCCAATAATGCAACCAATAATGCATAAATGACGATAATATAATGCATGGCATATAACTAATAAACATTTAATTCAATTTCTGGGATAAATATAAGTATATAGGTATATACGGAAAACCAAAAGCCCACTCACTGATAAGTGGAAGGGTCGTAGCCCCCCTGCCTCGAGTGACCACGCTCGTCCTCGGGATATGTTTCACCTATATGCGAAATAACTATAAAAACGTTAATTTTAAAACACATAACCAACCTTTCGAAATAACTTCTCATACATTGCTCAAATGGGGTGTATGAATACACCAACGTGATCTACTTAACCTCACGAACAACCACAAATTTTTAGAAAAATTTTTCACCGCCGCACGCGCCGGCCACGCGCAGGCACGTGCCTGGCACGCTGACGGCATCAACTGACGCCGTTAGGAATATTCCGTTAGTTCTAACGGATTCCATCAACGGCGTTAGGAATATTCCATCAAACTTGACGGAATATTCCATCTCCTTCCCCGACAAACCTCCGGCGACGTCGCCGGCGCCGGAAAACTGGAAAATCTTTAAACTTCGATATCTCCGTCGTTTCTCAACCAAATTCCACGATTTAGGTACCAAATTGAAGCCTAGAACTAGAAGAACATAACCATACAACTCTTAAGGGCTAAAAACCACGAATTCTCACCTGAAAAAAATGAACCAACTCCGGCCAACTTCGAAACCAACGATCCCGACGTCCAATTCCCTCAAACGAACTACTCCGAGCCTCCTTGGAACCTCACCGAGCTATCTACAAGCTTCATTTTCCCTAAAACGTGAGAAATCACGTGTGCATGAATAGTACCCCAAATCGGACATTGTGAAATCGACGTGAAAACGTTGGAGTTCTTACTTGAAAATGGTATGGTTGGACTCGTACGAGTCTCACGAGCTCGAATATGTACTTAGTTCCTTCGATCTGTGGAGGTTTAGTGTGCTTGTGTGTGTGTCCGTACGTTTTCAAAGAAAAAGGGAAGGAATGGGGAAGGGAACTGGGCACGGTATAGGGGGTACAGGGCAGGGAAAATGTGTAGGTGTAGGTTAGTGTGTGTGTGGCTCACAACAAGCCAACAAAAACCCAATGCAACTGATAGGAGCATATTCAAGCGACTTAAATGGCTTGTTCTCATGCATTTACGTTATGTTTCTTTAGTTATTTTAGTCCTTTATGCTTCTTTTGTGTGTTTTCAGGTTCTAAGGGCAAGGTATGCAAAATGATGCCTTTTGGAGCCTTTTGGAGCAAATTAGAGATTGGAATGGATATCATATGCTTGGAGCCAAGAGGATGGACGAAATTAAAGACTTGAAGTAGGAAAGTTAAATCCTAAAAGACCTCATGTTTAAGCATCATTGAAGACTCCTACGCATTTTAGAACACAAAAACAACATTCCTTGCAACCTTAGGACATTGTCGTGTGTTTCCTTGTGTCTCCCTTCCTTGCCATGCAAGGAAGGGCTTTGTTCCCTATTTTAAACACTTAAAGCATTCACTTATCATATCATTCACTTATCAAACCATTCACTTATCACTTCCATTCATTTATCACTTATCACTACCATTTACTTATCACTCACCACATATCATTCATTTATCACTTAACATATCATTCATTCGTCTCCTTATCATAACCATACACTCATCTCCTTATCATAACCATACACCTATCACTTATCACTTATCACAACAACAATCTTCCACATGCACTCCCATCCTTTATCCCATCCCATTTCCAACCTTTCCACATGCAATTTCTTCCACATGCATTCCCACTTTCCTAGTTGACATCCACATGCAAACACTTCACACAAACAAACACCCCATGCCGTGCATCTCCACAATCTCATTCATCAACCCACATGCACTTTAATCATTCAAACATGTAGCCACATAATCATTCACCCTATCCATTCTTTGTCACAAAACAATGTCACATGCACCATCAAAACATCCTTTGTCGTGGCCCTTGCAAATCCATCCCATTTTCAGCCATTACACTCCTTTAATTCACCCACCATTCATTCTTTATTCCACATACACTCATCATCACACAACCTAGCTAACCCTACATGCATTATTTATTAACTCTTCATCATGCATCAACATTTTAAATCATCAAAAACCAACCAAAACCGTGCATACACACTTCATTCCATTCATTCATCATTCCATCTCATGCATCACCATTTATTCCACCCTAGAGCCTCATTATTCAATCCATCATTCAGCCATCTTCCACCACCTTTAATCATTTAACCCACATACATTCACACACACTTCACATGCAAAACAACAACCATCAACAACAACAATGCCGTGCATTACTCCACCAATTCAGCCACAAGACATTATCATTGCATAACATTCCATTTCCACCTCTTTCCAACCTAATTCACATGCATACCTATTCTTTAAATCAACATATGCATTCACATGCTTTCACAACCTAATCCACATGCACATTCATCCACCTTTCTTCCAAAACCACTCCACCTTGCCGTGCATTACTACCATCACTTTCCAACATTTCTCATTTCATTATTCATTCACTTTGCATTCATTCAATTCAGCCACATGCACTTATTCTTTCATCATTGCACCACCAATTCAACACATGCATTCACACATCAACAACATCACCCTTTGCCGTGCATAACCTTGACATTTCCTACCTAATCCACAACTTTTCCTAGCTGTTTTGCATGTGCATTCCCCATTCAAACTTCCAGCTTTCCCACTGCATTATTGCAGCTGCATCCTCTCACCCTTTAATCATTAAAACACATGCAACTTTTCATCATTCATCACACATCCCTTGGCATGCAAAACAGCACCCATTTCAGCACCAAAGAAGCAATGCCGTGGGTTCCTTATGCATTTCCAGCATCTTCACATGCTTTCCAGCTTTCCACAACTTTCCTAGCTGTTTGTTCATCATTAATTAGCCACATGCATGCTTAAACAAACAGCCATATGTTCCCTCCACTCCTCCTATAAATACCCTTGCATTCATTCATTCAAAAATCATCTCATTTCACAACACAACACCCCTCAAACACTTCCATTCCTTCCCTTGCCGTGGGTTTCTTTCCATTTTCTATCTTTCCTCCATCCAATTCCATAATCCCTGATCCTAAAACACATCCCAACCATCCCATCCACCTTTGTGCCGTAGCAAGGAGAAAGAAGGAAGGACTCTTGGATGCTCAAGCTTCGTCGTTGGTGCATTCTAGGTGTAATTCGTTTTATGATTTCAATGTTTAATTTATTTTCCTTTCATTTTGCTATGAACATGAGTGGCTAAACCCCTATTGGTTAGGGGTGATTTCGAAGCCATAACTATGTGTGCAAGTTGATTTGATAAATTCCAGTTATGAGTTCTTGAATCGTGAATGCAATTGGCTTAACTGTGCGAGTAATAACGTATTTGTGTTTGTTAATTAGGGGTCGACACTTAATTGGCTTGCATGAATATGATGCTAGAATATAAGTTTGTTTCACATAATTGTCACACACTTATATTCACAAGTAGTGAAGGTTGCTAGTCACAATCGCGTTAAGTTCAATTCCTAGCATAAGTGTCATGATGTCATAGTCACAAGTGCTTTGTCAATGCTTATAGTTTTCATTGAACGTAATGATCTTTGATTGTATCTTTATTATGATGTCATGTAAGGAACTTTTGAAGAATGCTTTGGGTTGTCGTATGATGTCATCCAATTCAATAACACAAGGAAAACTTGAGAATTAACTAGTGATGTCACGGTTAATTTGGGGCATTGTCATTCATAATTCTATGAAGGAATAACTGGAAATCGAGTCATTTGCATACTTGTCATGTGTGGAGAAAGAACCCCTAACTAGTCCATCATCCATTAAAAACCCCAAAAACGTTTCAAAATCAGTTTTACTTTGCAATCTGTTTTCTCAACTTTAATTTCGTCCAAATCAAATCCCCCTTTACTTTGAAGTCTCAATTTAGTTAGAAATTGTTTTGGTTCATGTTTTTAAATTTGTTTTGGAGTTCTTAGGTCAGTTTTCAAGAGTTTAGCAATCCCTCCTAATCCCCGGTTTTGAACGATCCCTCACTTATCCATTCTACTACAATTGTCAAACGAGGGTTTAATTTGAGTGTCAAGTAATTCTTGCATCAGCAACCACAACACGAAAAGAGAACGCACTAGGGGCAATATTGTCTTTTCACACGTACGTTAAAATGTTTCTGGGACGGGTTGTCACAAGCGGGTTGACACGTCTATAAAAAATTTAAAAAACTAATGAAAATAGCTTCAAATCTTTGCATTTTAATAAAAAAAAACCATCAATTAACTTTATTTAATGATAATGACAAAAGAATAAAAAATAAAAAACCAGCAAATGTAATAGGAGTGCGTACCCTCCACCCCACCCCACCCCCTTCCTTTCCACTCTTTTTTCTCCCCATTGTCTTAAGAGTTTGTTTGTTTTTTTTTTCTTTTTTTTTCTTTTTTATTTTTTCCTTCTTAGAATAAGAGAAAGGCTTCAAATTGAATACATTTTCCAGTTTTACTTTTATGGTGTTGTTTCTCAATAGTAGTCAAGATGATGAGAGAATTTTCAATGTGTCCATGTGTCTCTATATAAGTGGTGAGATTCTTGTATTAAAAAATTAATAACATAAAAAATAACATTTCCCACCACTTATAAAATAACATATGATGTACCACTTGTGTTATGTGCATAAGGAAAAATTTCTCCAAGATGACACCCAAGCTAAAGAAATTGGATGGAGAGCTACATTTAATTATTGTAGGTATGTAAAAAATGTGAGGGAATTTTAATTTGGTAATTGAAAACAACTTTGTAAATATAATTACTAAGGACATAATCTTGTCAAAGTTTTGATCTAAAGGATAACTTCTAGGTTCATCATTTTCGGTGCAATGGGTGCTTTTACAGGATCAAAAAAGGGTCTAAGTTTCAAACCTTATGAAACTAAACCAAGAATTAGACACTATTTATTAAACTAGACCAATAAATAAACACTATTTATAAAACTAGACCAAAAAGTAGACACTATTTATGAAACCAAACCAAAGAATTAGGCACTATCTCTAAAACTAAACCGATAGGTGGAAACTATTTATGAAACTAGACTATACACTATTTATGAAACAGGACTATACACTATTTATGAAACTGGATCAAGAAAAAGACACTATTTATGAAATTGGACCAAGAACTAGGGACTATTCATGAAAGTGGATCAATAACTAGACACTATTTATGAAACTGGACCAAGAAAGAGCCTATTTATAAAACTGTACCAATTACTATACACTATTTGTGAAACTGGACCCAATAATTAGGCATTATTTATGAAACATGACAAAGAACTAGACACTATTCATGAAACTAGACCAATAAATAGTGTAGTGCCATTCAATTTCATCAATAATGTTCAGTTTTATAAATAGTATATGTGATGGATGCATAGGTCACGTCAAGTCCTTTTTTTTTAATTTTTTAATATTAAATTGTGTCATTTTCATTAAAATTTAAGTTCCTTTGTCCTTTTTAATAAAATTTAAGGGTCTTCATTAATATTTAATTCTTTTTTGTTAAATAAAGTTATAGCATGGTTTTGTGTTAGGCTTTTTAGCCAAATTGGTCTCTGAAATTTGCGTAACTCCTCATTTTGGTCCCTAAGATTTGAAACGATAGAATTGGTCATTGAGTTTTTCCACCATCAATCATTTTGATCTTTCCGAGAAAAATCTCTATCAAATAAGAATATAATGACAAAAATACCCTCAATTTTTGTAAAATCATTTTGGCCAATTGTTTATTAGATTTAGGGTATTTTTGTTACTTTGATCCTTATTTAACATAATTTTTCACAGAAAGACCAAAATGGTAGATGGTGGACAATCTCAAGCATCACTTCTATTGATTCCAAATCTTAGAAACCAAAGTGAGGAGTTATGCAAATCTTAGGGACCATTTTGGCTAAAAAGCTTTTTTGTTAAAATAAACTTAGCCTAAGCCCTTTTCATGAAAGCTCCCATAAAAATTAGATGGACAAAAGATCCCAAAATCGTCGTCTAAATCGCCACGTAGCCGGAACGAATTTTGAGGCCAACAATAGTTCAGGTCTTATAAGAGGTCTAACTTAGGTTGCATTTCGTAGAGCTTTTGGAGGCATATTTTGGCTTCTAATCAAAGTTTTTTCTCTCTTAAGTTTAGCAAAACACCTAAAATTCAATTTTGGCAAAAGCTGATAGCCCAAAATATGATTTTACGAAGTTGGTGGAGCCCAAATTTGGGAGACATCTGAATGGCCCACTAATGAAGTTTATGAACGAACGAAAATTTGATGCGAACTAAATAAGCACACAAATTAAAACCCTCTTGTGACAATTGTAGTAAAGATGCAAGTAGGGATCGTTCTAGACCGGGGATTAGGAGGGATTACTAAATCACTTGGAAACTGACTCAAAAACGTAAAACAAACGTTAAAAACACTAAACTAGACTCAAAGAATGTAAAACTAAACAATAAAATACTAAAACAAATCAAAAGACTGAAAGAATACAAAACACTTATAAACACAAACTAAGACACTTTCTAACTAAATTGGACACTAAAGCAAAGGGGGATTGAGGTTTTGACGAAATTAAACTAAATGTAACGATTGTAATTTAAAGGCAGAATGTAAATATGAATGTGATGAAAATATGGATGAATGCTAGCTAGAAGGTTCTTCTCCACACATGTCACACTTGCATACACTTTGATTTTCAGTTGGTCTTTCGATAAATTATAAATACTCAACGCCCCAAGTTAACTGTGAATTGCACTAATTAACCATCAGTTTTTCCACAAGTTATTAAGTTGGATGATTGCATACGATAACCCAAAACATTCCCTACAAGTTCCCTACATGAATTGCATAATAGAGATACAAGCAAGAATCATTAAGTTCTATGAAAAACATAAGCATTGACGAAGCATTCGTTACTATGAATTGCATGAAACTTATGCTAAGAATTCATTCAACGCGATCGTTTTCAAGCAACCTTCACTACTTGTGATTATAAGATTGTAACTATTAGGTGAAACTCCCTCATAATCTAGCATCATATTCATGCATGAAAATTAAGCGTGCACTCTCAATCAACATACACAAATAAGTTATCAATCAAATAGATGAACGAATTGAATCCACAACTTATGAAATTCCAACCAAAAGTAATCAATTCATATTGCAAGCATAAACATGGTTTCGAATCACCCCCTAGCTAACTAGGGGGATTTAGCCTCTCATGTTCACAACAAGAAAAATAAAATTGAATTTAAACATAAAGAACAAAGGATGGATTACACCTAGAACGCCCAACGAATCCACTTGAATTTCTGCGCGTCTAAGTCCTCTTCCTCCTTTCTTCTTGCTGCGGCAGAGAAGGTTTATTGTGTTTTTGGGTGATTTTCTGGTTTAGGAATGGGTTTAGGGAAGTGTGGTGGTGCGGCAAGGTGATGGAGTGATGGAGGAAGGTTGGTATGGTGGCTGGAATAATGGAGGAAGGCTGCGGCTGTTGGGGAAAATATGGGATGGTGCTGCACGGCTGGACAGTTTTTGAGGAGAATGATGGCTGCGGCAATAGGTTGTAAAAATGTGGCTGCGTGAAGATGGATGAATTATGGGATTAGGTTGTGGTTGCTACGGCTTGGTGAGAGAATGCCATATTTCTTGCGGCTTGTAGGTTTGAATGGGAGAATGGGCTGCATAATCAAGGGCTTTTGCGGCTGAATAATGGGAATTATGCGGCTGGAAACTTTAGGGAATAAAATATGAGAGATGTCACGGCAAGGAAAGAATGGGAGAAATATGGTGGCTGATTATATATGGAAGAATTAGGGTGTGAAATAATGGGAATGAATGGATACGGTTTATGGAATAATAATTAAAATGAGATGGTGGCTGCATGATGTGAGAAAAAGGATGGGGTTTTGAGGCTAGGGTTAGGAAAATGTATGATTTCAGAAAACTAACCCTAGCTTATTTAAAATTAAATCAAAGGCTTACGAAAATAGGAAATTAAAACATAAATATAAAGGTGCGGCTAGGAAGGGAAATAGGGCTAGGGCCTTGGTTTTGTGTCCTAAAGTGCCTATAAGGCCGTCAAAGTGGCTAGAAGATATGGACGTTTAAGTTTAGGAAAGGTTACCAAAACGGGAAACTTAGGGTTAACTTTCCTAAAATAGGAAACCTTGTTTGAGTAGGATTCCTCGTTTTGGTAAGAATTCATCGTTGGAGTAGGATTTCGTCGTTTCTTCAAGTCTTCAACTCATTCGTTCCTCTTTCGCTCCAAAAGACTCCAATTTGCATCTTCTTGCACCCTTTGGCCTTATAATCTGAAAATACACAAAAGTGGCCTTAAACACTAAAACAACTAAGTAAACACAACATAAATGCACGAGAACAAGCTAATTAAGTCGCATGAATATGCTCCTATCAAAATACCTTAAACATTATGCCGCTATTATTATTTCGTTGCTGTAAATGGAGGTGTGAATGCCCATAGTAATAGGCAGTCAAATGTGGCTTACAATGTTGTTAGAGAAAAAATTCTTGGTAAAACATGGCCAACCAAATATGAAATGGAAGAATGGTATTTACTATTTGGGTGTATAGAATTTCAACGTTCAGCATTTGGCATTGTGTACTTTTGCATGGTAAGTGTTCTATATAAAGAATATATGCAATGTATGACAAGGGAGATAAGAAAAACATGCAAAGGAAAGGAAAGAAAAGAGGAAAGAAAAGAGTTCTAAGAGAGCAAAGAAAAAAATAGTGAGAGTTATTTTGTACTCCTATTATTTCAGATAATGAAATAAAGTACTACTGCTGCATCGAGGACATAGGCACACTTGCTGAACCTCATAAATATTGTGTCTTATTTATTTTAAGTTCCACTGCACACATATCCTCAATTTCACAACACGTTATCAACAAGAGAAGCTCTCATGTCGGTGGAAAACACAAGCACATAAAATCGGTGAAGCATTACCTACTTTTCACATCTGCCAGCTGGAATCTCACAAATAACAAAATCCTTTTACTTTATCTTCATACTATTGTATGACTAATTTTCTTATGGTAAATATACATCTAATTATTTAATTATTATTATTATTGCCAATGAATGGCATGTGAAAAGTGTTAGGGGCTTTGTGTTGAAGGGCTTTGATGAGCTTCTATTGTAAAGAGATGAGTCAAAACCTTTATGTCCCCCATTTCTAAGTTAATGAGGACTAGGCCAAGATTCCAAAGGAAAAGCAAGTCCTAGGGAATGCTTTGTTCTTCTTCCAGT
Source organism: Pyrus x bretschneideri (assembly GCF_019419815.1). Taxonomy (NCBI): domain Eukaryota; kingdom Viridiplantae; phylum Streptophyta; class Magnoliopsida; order Rosales; family Rosaceae; genus Pyrus; species Pyrus x bretschneideri. The sequence continues at coordinate 1,484,085 of NW_025999823.1, read as the reverse complement.
AGCTCTTAGATGCTTAGTCTAGTGTTATGTTGAGTGTTAGTGCTGAAGTGCTTCCAGTGCTAATAAGATACTTCCTTCGATGCTGATAAAGTGTTTCTTTCAGTGCTGATAGAGTGTTTCGTTGAGCATTGATGAAGTGTTTCCTTGGGCGCTGAAGAAGTGTTTCCCTCAGCACTGATGAAGTGTTTCCTTAAGCGTTGATGAAGTGTTTCCCTGGGCATTGAGGAATGCTTCATGCGCATATCTTGGTGGCTTTGAGGAGTATTTGTTTAACTAATAAATACTGAGAATGACTAAGTAATCATAATAAATTATGACTTGCACGAATAATGCATGGTGTGGAAGCTAAAAGCCCACTAGTTTGGCATGAGAGAGAGGTTGTTCTTGGCTGTATGGTATTGAAATAGCTAATGTAGGGTTTCTAGTACTTTTGGTGGTTTTGCAAGACTTAAGGAAGATTGTTGGAAGGCTCCTAATGAAAGGAAGGCTTATTCCGAAAGAACTAGGGTTTCCTGCACTTAGAGGAAGCTTGCTCTGCGTGATGCATTCTTAACTTGTCGTTATGCTTCCCCTGCATGGTTATCTCTCCCCTTTACAACGTATTGATGCTGTGTTCATAAAAGCAGGATCCTTTTAAGCTCTAACTAGAGAATATCTTGGTTTTTTCTCTAGGCTTCAAAGGGATATCCTTTTTGTGGCTTGGTCTTCCCTTTGCTTTCTCCCTAGCTCTCATTCCCTTTTAGTGTAAGGTAGTTACATTGTTGAAACTTGCATTCTACTTGTTTCCGAGGTACGACTTTCCCGGGCTAGCCTTCTGCAGACATTACATCAAGTAGCGCACCTCATGGCTTGCCTACATTGGTTGTCTGTGCAAGCTAGGAAAACAAAGTTATCATTAACTGCCTGACTTGCTGGGCTTATGATGCGAGTTTTATGCGCACACAAATTAAACCCTCTTTTTGTCAATTGTAGTGAAGTGTATAAGTAGGGATCGTTCTGGACCGGGGATTAGGAGGGATTGTTAATCACTTGGATTTTGACTCAAAAACGTAAAAACAAGTTTAAAACACTAATTAATGCGAAGAATACAAAACTAAAAGTAAGAAAGACTAAGACTTAAACAAAATAAAGGGGGATTGGATTTGGACAAAAATTGAAATAACGAAACAAGTAAATAAACTAGATAGAATGTAAATATGAAATTGATGAAATGGAATGAATGGATGCTAGCCAAGGGGTTCATCTCCACACATGTTACACTTGCATAATAAAAAGATTTCTAATTGTATTTCAATAAACCATGAATTCTCAACGCCCCGGGTTAATTAGGTCTGCTTTAATTAACCGTCAAGTTTTCCTTAAGTTAATGAATTGGATGATTGCATACGACAACCCAAAGCATTCCTCACAAGTTCCCTACGTGAATTGCATAATAGAGATACAAGCAAGAATCATTAAGCACATTGAAAACTATAAGTGTTGACGAGGCATTCGTTACTATGATTGCATGAAACTTATGCCAAGAATTTGTTTAACGCGATTGTTTATAAGCAACCTCCACTACTTGTGAATATAAGTTCATAACTATTACGTGAAACTTACTTATATTCTAGCGTCAAATTCATGCATGAAAATTAAGCGTTCATTCTTAATAAACATACATAAATAGGATATCAATCAAATAGTTAAACAAATTGAATTCACAACTTATGAAACGTAATTAAAAGTAATCAAATCATATTGCAAGCATAAACATATATTTCGAATTAACCCCTAGCTAAAGGGGGTTTAATTCCTCATAACTTTGAAATCAAAGAAACACCTAAACATTCCAACAACTCAAAACTTTGAATTGTATGAACGTTTAAGCACTCTTCTCTTCCTCGTTGTTGTAGCACAAGGTTTAAGGATAGGTTGGTTGGGGGGATGGAAGTGTTGGGGAATTATGGAAATGGATGAGGATTGGTGGAAATGGAAGATGGTTTTTGGATTCTAAGGGAGAAAGGAATGTGTTTGTGGTGTGTTGTGTTGTGAATGAGATGATTTGGTGAATGGAATGAATGGGTATTTATAGGAAGAGAATGGGTGTTAATGGATGTTTGTTTAAGGTATTTGGTGGATGGGAAAAGGTGTGGATGGTGGGAATTATGGTGGATGGATGGTTTAGTGGATGTAATTTAGGGTTTATTTAGGTGAATGTGGATGCATGGTTTAGTGGATGTAAAGGATAATGGGATGGTGTGGAATTAAAAGCTAAAAAAAATGGGATAATGGGCATTTAAGTGTGAATGGAATGGTGGGATGCACTAATGGAAATTATGGAATGGAATGGTGGGATGCACTAATTAGGAGGAAGAATTAGGGTGAAGGGCTTAATGCATGGATTTGGGCCAATTAGGGTGAAGGGCTTAATGCATGGATTTGGGCCTAAAATGCCCCCCTTGCGTGGCAAGGGAAAGGACTTGGGCTAAAGCCCACGACAATGGCTCTAAAATGGGCTAAGGTTAGGGTTTAGGTGCGGCATAGGCTTAGGGTCCACAAAGAGTTAGGGTTTAGGTCATCTAAAAGCCCAAAGCCAAGAATAGAAACTCACGACAATGGAAACCTCCAAGAATAGAAACTTCCAACTTTAGAAACTTTGGTTACCAATTCCGACTTCCTTGCCCTTTCATTTCTTCATTTCTTAAGCTCCTTTGACCTTCAACCTCGTTCATTCCTCGTGCTCCATTTGCATACACCACATTCCAGCTCAGTTTTGCTCCAAAAGCTCCCAATTGCATCATTTCATGTAATATGTCCTTTAAACCTGAAAACACATGAAAGTAGCTTAAAAGACTACTTTAACGAATAAAACATAACAAAAATGCATAAGAACTAGCTAACTAAGGCGCATAAATATGCTCCTATCAGCTTAGAGTGCATGTATTGCTAGAATCCAGTTTATTCTTAACTAAAAAGGTTATCTTGCTAGCAAAACAAGCAAACTAGGTTAGTTTTCTCTCAATGCTTACTTACATGAAATGCAAAGGGTATGGGCTTAGATCCTTGGGCCCCCAAGCAACCCAAAGTCTTCCTCCACGTAGGCCCAGTGTACTTTCGTAACCATACACACCATGAACCACTTGGTAAGCCCCGTTAAGTGGCTTGGACTCATTTAAGCATGGCATGTCCACGGCATGACTCGTATCATAATATTAATGTATTAATATTATAATACAGCTTGACATGATTGTAATTTTGCATGCTCTTCGTGTCGTACTTTATGCATGGGTTTAAGCCTGGTTTGTGACGCTTCCACAACGATTGGACTAGTAGATGATATTTTTGGGCTCCAACAAAAAGAAAATAATTGATTCAAATCTATGGTAAATAGATGGTTCGGATCATTAAAATTAAATGTGATGTGGGTCCCATAAATAATCCCATTTTTATAAATAAAAAAAAGAACTGGAGATCCCTTCCCTTAAGGGCTTCCATAATATATATAAAATATCTTTTGACATTATATATCAGAGGTTTGCAAATGCACGGCCGTGTTGGAAATGTGCCCTAAAACCAATCATATGATGATACTTTATGGACATTTCACATGTTAAACTAATCTAGTTTAATATTAAGGGCAAACATTATTGTTTGAGCCGTCTCATATAAATGTTATATGCTTAAACGATAAGTCCAAGGAATATGTGATTGGGAGAATGCGATCTAAAGAAGTTAGATTCATGAGACCATTCTTTCGTAGACACATCCTAAACGTTCCTGATCATAGGATTGCCAATTGGGCATTGACAGTCCGTTAAGATCAATACGTGCTATGTCTTCTCTCAGGGAGAGTGACTAGTCTCGAGTCATTGGTGTGAATGACACTAAGACAAGCATGTAGGTGCTCAATAGAGAATGAGTTCACTGAACACGATCAACGAGGAGTTCTCATATTCATGTCACATGAGAACTCATGGTTGGGATAATGCAAAGTAGTCCTTTGACCTGAGGCATCATAGCTATCTTGTGGTTAGGTACTTGATCTTTGATTATGTCAAAGTCACTCTAACAGGGTGTCCACGGCATCGTCGGGGTTAAGCCACTTAGCCATGGAGGCAAGTGAATGCGCAACAAGGGATCTCTAACCTTCAAACTGTTTGAGGGAGAATACTCTATGATATGATTTAGAATCTCTGGCCAGAGTATGAATGAGATGTTGGAATGCGTTCAGATCACATTCAAGGTAATCATATAAGTACAAGATTCACATTGGATAGTAGACATGAATAAACTATCAAACCAAACAATGTGGTCAAGAGTATTGTATTAGAGAAAAACCGTATTGCATTTGCAATCCTAAAACTGAATAGGTTCTCCACCTCTTCTGATTAGCTTGGATAACCATAACATACTGCTAGGCGTCAACCATGGTTTGTGGAAGCCCTAAACGTGTATAATCACTAACGGGAGAATTGAAAGTAAGTTTCAATTCACAATCGATTAGAAAGAGTTTTTAATCGCCCACTGCCTCGCTAAAAGGAACCTAATGGATCGTTCACCAAGTAAGGTAGAGTTTGAAGAAACAACGGAGATGAGTAAGAATAATTAAATGGTTTAATTATTTATCTAAGGCTAGGATTAATTAATATGTTAATTAATCAAACGAATAAGTTCGTTAAAGACCTCGGGTTAGTTTTGGGCCGCAAGGCCCAATGGGATTTGAATGTCAAGCCCATTAACTCAAGTTGTATGACAACTTGAATAAACAAAGGGCTTGAAAGCCCAATAAACCCTATAGGCCGACCATGTTAGAAGAATAGGGCTTTTGGTCCATTAGGTCACTTATTTGAAGGGACTATATAAAGGACTTTATAGCCTAAAATTGACATATGGTAATTTTTGGGGAAAGGATGAGAACACAAGCTCTCCTTTCTCTCTAAAATTTCGGCCACCTTGGAGGGATCATCTAGCAATCAAACTCCTCCAAGGTCACTCATTTCTTCTTCATTATGCCTTGGTGATGAATCATTAGAGGTTCTCAATTTTGGGAACTTGGAGAAACTTTTTCATCCATCCAAATCCATGGATCTAAGATGCAAGGAATGAAGGCCCTCTCTTTGGGTGATTAGCCTTTGCTTATGCAAAGAGGAATCTACAAAGGTATTGATTTCTCAACTCACTTTGTTTTGAGTTGAGTCTTGGTTCACCTATCTACTAGGCTTTGAAGTTCATGGGTTAAGTTTTGTTTTTGAGTGCATATAAACATGATTCCGCCTTTTAATTGTTAATTGCATGTTGTTGATGTTGCTCAAATGAACTTGTTTTTCACAAATCTTCCTTCAAGTGGTATCAAGAGCCTAAGTCTAGTAGTTGGTGAATCCTTTTGGGTTTTGTAGTTCATAGTTTGTGATTTGAATGTTGTAATTATTACAAGCTTTATTCTTGCTTCTTTGAATGTAAATTTTGTTAGAAAATTTGCCATCTCAAATGTTGTAGATGTAGTTCATATGAGCATGAATTTTGGAGCTAAAATTTGGTGCCATGTTTTTGGGGAAATTCGGCCAAATCCAAAGGGTGGATTTTTGGGTTCTTGTTTGACTTGTTAAAAGTGTTTTAAAGTGACTTTTGGAACCCCTATGTACCCTAGTATGGTTGTATGTTATTTCCCTTAAGTTTGAGTGGTTTTGGTATGTTTTTGGGTGAAGAATGTTCATGGAGCTCTTATGGGTTTTCATGGATGTTCTTCATTGTTCTTGATATGTTCTTGCCAAGAACAAAAGGTTTGGTGTTTTGATTCAAAGTTTTGATTTATTTCATAAAGTTTTTGTTTTGAAATATTTCTTATGTTTAAATATCTTAGATATTTGTTTTGAAAAATTAAAGAAATTTTAGTGGGTAGGTGTGTAATGATTTATTCCATTTCACACACCCCACTTACAAAACTTTGAAATTTTTTTATAAACTTTGCTTCAATGGCCGGCCACCCTACTCAATTAGGGTCCTTGTGGGGCTTTTATGCAATTACATAAAGTTTTGATACTTTTGTGTATTTGTACTTTGACCCAAAAGTTTACGTTTTTACGTAAAGGTCCAAAATCACTAAAAGGACAAATTGTTTTGCTCCTTTAATGAAGTTTTAGCTTTTGTGGAAATTTTTGGGTTCTAGTTATAATTGCATGAAGTAGTGGACTTTTGTGTTTTTACAAAGTGACCCCAAAAGTTTAAGTTTTTGCAAAATAGCCCAAAAGTTGAGGTTAATTGCACTATGGCTCAAACAAGTTGAGGTCATAGCATTTTGGCCCAAATTAGGTAGAGAACAAAATTGTTTTGTCTCTTTAAATGACAATTGGATTTTCATTTCATTTAGCTCCATTTAAATCAATTCTATGGATACAAAAACCAAATGAAAATGTTGCATTCAAGTTTAATTAGTTAAAGCGTTAATTAATTAAAGAAAGGGTGATTATGAACCTAAGCCTACTATAATTGAGCTATGTGAAAGGCCGTTTCAAATTTGTTTGAACCATGGGAATGTGTAGATTAAATTTTGGTTGTAATTTGATATGATCAATTGTTGTAAAAGAGCATAAGCTCTTCTTTACTTTAAAGTAATTTGATTTGATCAATTGTTGTAAAAGAGCATAAGCTCTTATTTACTTTGAAGTACTTCTTTCTTGTTTTATTCGATATGCATGAAATTGGAGTAGTTGGGTCCAACGCCCTAAGACAATGATAGGAGCATATTTAGGCGACTTACTTAGCTTGTTTTCGTGCATCTATGTTGTTAATTCATAGTTGTTTTAGTAGTTTAAGCCATTTTCGTGTGTTTTTAGGTTCATATGGCTAAGGAAGCAAAAAGATGCATTTTGTAGCATTTTGGAGCAAAATTGGGCTTGGAATGGATAGCATATGATTGGAGCCAAAGTGTTGGACGAATTTGAAGGCCTTATATTCATTTTGGACATAAAACAAAGGGCCTAGCCCATTCTCTCTTAAACCAACCCCAAGGCCATGCATTTCCTTCCAATTCCAAAGCCCACAATCACTTCAAAAGCCATGCAAAGAACCATCTATTCCATCAAAAACAATCCATCAATTCACATGCAAAACCACCATTAACACACATGCACCCAAACAAAGCCAACCTAGCTAACCCTACATGCATTCTTTATGCAACTCTTCATCATTCCACCATTCATTCTTTATTCCACAAACAAGTCACATGCATTTCCACCTTCCTACTTCATCATTTCACCACATTCTCCCTCTTTAACTCATTTCATTATTCATTCACTTTGCATTCATTCAATTCCACCCCACATGCACCCTTTATTCTTCATCATTGCAACCATGGCACATTTACACCAACAAAACAACTCCCATGCCATGGCCTACTCATATTCCCATTTCCTTTCCAACATCTCACATGCATTTCCACCTTCCTACTTCATCATTTCACCACATTTTCCCTTTTATTTCCACATGCAATTCTTCATCATTGTAGCCACAAACACCTTAAACAAATAGCCATATACATCTCCACTCCTCTTATAAATACCCTTGCATTCATTCATTCAAGGATCATCTCATCTCATTCACAACACAACACACCACAAACACTTCCCTAGTCGTGAGTTTCTCTCCCTTAGAACCAAAAACCATCTTCCATTTCCACCACTCCTCATCCATTTCCATAATTTCCCAACACTTCCATCCCCCCAACCAACTATCCCTAGACCTTATGCTACAATAAAGAGGAAGATAAGAGGGCCTAAACGTTCATACAATTCAAGATTGAGTTGTTGGAATGTTTAGGCGTTTCTTTGATTTCAATGTTTAATTTCAATTCTCTTTGTTTTGTACGTATGAGGAAATAAACCCCCTTTAGCTAGGGGGTGATTCGAAACTATGTTTATGTTTGTAATATGATTTGATTACTTTTAATTACGTTTCATAAGTTGTGAATTCAATTTGTTTAACTGTTTGATTGATAACCTATTTATGTATGTTTATTAAGAATGAACGCTTAATTTTCATGCATGAATTTGACGCTAGAATATAAGTGAGTTTCACGTAATAGTTATGAACTTATATTCACAAGTAGTGGAGGTTGCTTATAAACAATCGTGTTAAACATATTCTTGGCATAAGTTTCATGCAATCATAGTAACGAATGCCTCGTCAACACTTATAGTTTTCATGATGCTTAGTGATTCTTGCTTGTATCTCTATTATGCAATTCATGTAGGGAACTTGTGAGGAATGCTTTGGATTGTCGTATGCAATCATCCAATTCATTAACTTAAGGAAAACTTGACGGTTAATTTAAGCGGACCTAATTAACCCGGGGCATTGAGAATTCATGGTTTATTGAAAAGCAATTAGACATCGTTTTGTATGCAAGTATAATGTGACATCCCGTCCCGGAGTTATTGGAACCGTATGCGTGAAATTACCATTTTACCCCTAGTTATTTTGTTATGTTATTTGGTTATTTGTGTGGTGTTGGCAAACTTTGGGCCACACACACACACACACAGTCTCACTCACCCTCACCCTCTGTCTTTGTCTCTGTCACTCTCTCCCTCCCGTGTCTCTCTCTCCCCCTCCTTCTCCACTTTATACGTACGGACACACACACACACACCCTAAAATGTCACAGATCGAGGGATCCAAGGCTACCATTGAACTCGTGGAGCTGAGAGGAGTCTAGTGGTGCCATTTTCAGGTAAGAATCTCGACGTTTTCACGTCGATTTCACAAGGTCCGTTTTGGGTTACTATTCATGCAAACCTAATCTAGGATGTTTTTGGACTTTTTAAGCTTGTAGTTGTGTTAGTGAGGCCTCAAGGAGCTTGGGAATGCTTCGTTGGGTGAATTTGGACGTCGGGAAAGCTAAGTTTCAAAGTTGGCCGAACTTGGATCGTTGTTGCAGGTGAGATTCTTTGATTTTTAGGCCTTAAAAGTAGTCTAACGTGATTCTACTAGTCCTAAGCTTCATTTTGGTATAAAGAACGTGAAAAATGGTTGAAAAACGAGTGAGAAAACAAAGTTTGAAAAATTTCCAGTTTTCCGGCGACGGCGGCGGCTCGCCGGAGAAGACAGGGGAATATTCCGTTAAGGTTAACGGAATATTCCTAACAGACAGTAACGGCGTCAGTCAAGGTTAACGGAATATTCCAGGGAATATTCCTGACGGCGTCACCTGACGCCGTCAGTGTGCAGGTCACGTGGCCGCGCGTGGGGGCGCGTGGACCCGTGCCTGTGCTGGCGCGTGGGGGCGCGTGACATGTCCAAAAATTATTTTAAAAATATGGTTGTGATCGTGAGGTTGTGTAGATCACGTTGGTATATTCATTTGTCCATTTTGAGCAATGTATGAGAAGTTATTTTGAACGGACGGTTATGTGCTTTAAAGTTAACGTTTTTGTAGTTAATTCGCATATAGGTGACACGTATCCCGAGGACGAGCGTGCACATTCGAGGCAGGGGGGCTACGACCCTTCTACTTACCAGTGAGTGGGCTTTTGTTTTCCGTATATACCTATATACATTTATATTCCCAGAAATTGATTTAAAAAGGGTTATTTGCCTTATGCCATGTACTTTATTATTTATCGTTTATGCATCGTTGCATGCATTATTTGTGGCATACATATACATATGCATATGTCATATATATTTATGTGTGGGTGCTGTGGAGGCATAGGTAAGTGCCAGGTAAACGTTAATTAACGATTGCATTACATAGTGTTTAGAGATGCTTAGAGAGCTCATAACCTGCACCCCCGGTGTTAGTGCTCCCGCCCAGAGTAGGGCACAGTCCTTCACGTGTTGTTCACCTCCCGCACCATACGCTCAGCTTGGATCCAAGTTAGGTGCATAGGCCTATCGTACAGACCACAGTAGGTGGTTCCGACTCGTAGGTGACCCGCGATTATTCGCACAGCCTTCACGTGATCGTAGCACTAGAGCGTATATACTTGTTACACCCAGGCCTGTCGTACAGACCCCTTTAGGTGGTTCCGACTCGTGGGTAGGTTTATTTGTGAGATTGATATTTGAGCTCTATATACAGCCGTACAGGTCACGTTAGGTGACTCCGGCTGCCAGAGGATTGGGTGATTGATACGACTCACACCTGAGCACTTGCATATCATTAGGAGATTTTTGACATAGCATATATTGAGCATGATTGGCATACCCTTGAGCATGTTTGGGCATATCTATACATACGTACATATGTTATTTTTCTGGGAAGTATACAGGTTTTACGGCGAGGGGTTAGATTGTGTTTTGCTAAATGGTTTTCAAAGAGCTTTGTTTTTGCCCACTCACGCTTTTGTTTTGCGCCCCTCCAGGTTCTAGTTGCTTAGCCGTTGCGGTGGTTTCCCTTGCGAGCTTTTCGGCGTTCTGACAGACACTCCACATTGTAGGGTCGCCTTCGGGCGTACTACTGTTGTTGTTTTATTTGGACTGCTATAGACCTGCTCTGAATTTGTATCGCACTAACTAGCACTTATTCTAGTACTAGAATGCTAGTTTTTAATTATTCATACTTTTATTTTACTACTCTTTTAGCTTCCGCACGTGCACATGGCTACGTCGCCTGTGTGTGACGGCCAGCACGCTCCTTTCTCGGTCGGGGTGTGTCAATTTGGTATCAGAGCCTAGGTTTGGCAGTCCTGTGTCCTTGTGAGTATTCTAATAATTTTGGTGTCTTCTGTCAGAACTATGCCGCCTCGTCGGGAACCCCGTCGCTCTTCTGAGCCTACGTTCCCCGATATTACTCAGTTGGGGGAAGCTTTTGCTACAGCCCTTCAGGCAGTGATGCGCCCTCCCCAGAGGACTCCTCTGGAAACTATGTACAATCTGAAGTTGGATAAGTTTAAGGGCAGTGAGGGACCCGAGAACGCAGAGCGCTAGCTAGAACACATAGAGAAGACTTTTCGGGTGCTACATAATCAGGGGAACTTGCCTATGGAGAGATGGGTTGAGACGACCGCTTGGTTTCTTGATACGGAGTCGGCAGCTTGGTGGGAGCAGGAGCTTCGTAGGTTGACCCCGGATCAGAGGATCGATTGGAATGTTTTTACGAGGTTGTTTAGGAGAAGGTATGTGCCCCCTGAGTATATTGACCGTAAGAAACAGGAGTTTTCCGAACTGAAACAGCGGAAGATGTCAGCGAACGAGTACTACCGTAAGTTTACGGACTTGTCCCGTTATCACCCTGATGTCGCTGGTAATCCGGCGGAGATGCTCCGTCTTTTCCGTTTGGGCACTAGGAAGAGGTGGCGTTCTATGGCGTCTACAGTCCACAGCGAGACTTACCGGGACTTCTATGAGATACTGCTGAGGATCGAGGATTCGGAGAATATGTCAAGCGATACTGATGAAGAGAAGGACAGCAACCAGAAGAAAGATGACAAAGGTAAAGGTCAGGTATCGCTCGGCCCCCGTCAGACTCAGAACTTCAAGAGAGGTGGAGCTAGTTCTAGTTCTTCGAGTGGTGGCTTCAGTGCCACTGGGCAGGGTCGTGGAGGTAGATTTTCTGGTGGCGCTAGAGGCCAGAGGCAGGGCGATGGTGGGCGAGGCAGAGCCCCAGTTTGTCGTAGGTGTAACAACCGGCATTTCGGTGAGTGTAGACGTGGTAGCAACGGTTGCTTCACATGTGGACAGGTGGGACATAGAGCGGCACATTGTCCCCAGGGCCAGCAGCAGCAGAAACCACAGCAGACCTTTATGCCACCACCTGCACCACTCCAGCAGATCCAGGGTCCTAGTAGCTACGGCCAGACGGGTCGAGGTGGTGCTTACCACTATCAGGGCGATGCTGTCCCTTATGCTCCGGGGCAGTATCAGTATCCCCAGGATCCCTATTCCCAGGGTGGCTATCCCCAGTATTCGGGCGGCTATATGCCGTATCCTCCAGCTCCAGCCGGCAGTTCTCAATGGTATCAGGGAGGACAGATTCAGACAGGAGAGATTGCTACCAGTAGTGCGGGGTCTTCGAGACAGACTGGTCAGCCCAGTCAGGGGCGTAGTACACAGGGTCGTGGTGCTCAGGCGAACCGAGGTCGTGGTGGACGGCAGCAGGGCCAGGGGCGTATACACAACATTTCTCTGCAAGATGCTCAGAACAACCCGGATCTGATTATGGGTACGTTAAATATTCTTGGTTATTTTGTTAGAGTCTTAATTGATTGTGGAGCTACACATTCTGTGATTTCTCATACATTTGCTCAAGTGACGCAACCTCGCCCCACACCCCTAGGGTATGATTTAGAGTTCGCTATGCCTAGAGGGGAGAGATGTATTGTGGATTGTGTGTACCCAGGTTGTCCGGTGATAGTTGAGGGCGTGGTTATGCCCGCTGATCTTATCCCGTTAGATATTGTGGATTTTGATGTGATTTTGGGCGCGGATTGGTTGCACCCCAATCGTGCCAATATTGATTGTTACGGGAAGATAGTTACATTTCGTCGTCCTGGACTACCCGTGGTTACCTTTGTGGGTGAGCAGAGTGGGGTGAGACATGGTGTTATTTCGGCGCTACGAGCGAAAAAGTTGTTGACTAAGGGTTGCCAGGGGTATTTAGCCCATGTGGTGTTGGATGAGGCTCCTCCTTGTGGTGTTGAGGACGTGAGGGTTGTCCGACACTTTCCAGATGTTTTTCCCGAGGATTTGCCTGGATTACCACCAGATCGAGATTTGGAGTTCACTATCGAGTTGCTTCCAGGTACTAATCCTATTTCGTTGACTCCTTATCGTATGGCACCTGCTGAATTAAGGGAATTGAAAGTGCAACTGCAAGAATTAGTGGATAAAGGATTCATTCAGCCTAGTACTTCACCTTGGGGCGCTCCAGTATTGTTTGTGAGAAAGAAAGACGGAACTTTAAGGCTGTGTATCGATTACAGGCAATTGAACCGGGTGACGATTAAAAACCGTTATCCGTTGCCTCGTATCGACGATTTATTCGATCAGCTTAGAGGTGCTTGTGTATTCTCTAAGATTGACTTGAGGTCCGGGTACTATCAGCTGAAGATTATTAGGGATGACGTTCCTAAGACGGCGTTCAGGACTCGTTATGGTCATTACGAGTTTCTAGTTATGCCATTTGGGTTGACGAATGCACCAGCAGCTTTTATGGATTTAATGAACCGGGTTTTCCAGCCTTACTTGGATAGGTTCGTGATTGTTTTTATCGATGATATTCTGGTGTATTCTAAGTCGAAGGCGGAGCATGTTCGACATCTTACCTTGGTGTTGAAAAGGTTGAGGGAACATCAATTATATGCTAAGTTTAGCAAGTGCCAGTTCTGGTTAGACCAAGTTGCGTTCTTGGGGCACGTCATTTCTGCTCAGGGTATTTTGGTTGACCCTCAGAAGGTTGCAGCGGTAGAGAGTTGGGAGCAACCGCGAACCGTCACCGAGGTAAGAAGTTTCCTTGGCTTGGCGGGGTATTATCGGAGATTTGTTAAAGATTTCTCGGTGATCGCCTTACCATTGACGAGACTTACGAGGAAAGATGTTAAATTTGAGTGGGACGATAGGTGTGAACAGAGTTTCCAACAGTTGAAGCGATGTCTCACTCAAGCACCTGTTCTGGCACTCCCGGACGATAGTGGTGATTTCGAAGTTTATAGCGATGCTTCCTTGAATGGTCTGGGATGTGTGTTGATGCAGCATGGTAGGGTGATTGCTTATGCTTCACGTCAGTTAAAACCCCATGAGTTAAATTACCCTACTCATGATTTGGAGTTAGCCGCTATCATTTTTGCGTTGAAGTTGTGGAGACACTATCTTTATGGTGAGAAGTGCAGGATCTTTACGGATCATAAGAGTCTCCAGTATCTTTTTACCCAGAAAGAGCTTAATCTCCGTCAGCGGAGGTGGATGGAGCTGCTCAGCGATTACGATTGCACGATTGATTATCACCCTGGTCGTGCGAATGTAGTTGCTGATGCGCTTAGTCGGAAGTCTCAAGGCCGCATTAATGCGTTGTATGCAAGCCGTATTCCTCTTTTGACGGACTTGCGTGCTACAGGAGTGAGGTTAGAAGCGGAAGATCGAGATGTGGCTTTACTTGCTAATTTTCAGGTTAGGCCCATCTTAGTTGATCGGGTGCTTGCGGCTCAAGCAGCTGATGAGCAGACTCAAGAATTAATCCAAGCTCGAGAACAGGGTAGGAGGAGAGACCTCAGAGTACGTGAATCGGATGGCATGTTGATGCAAGAAGGAAGAATGTTCGTGCCGAATGTTATGGATTTAAAGAAGGAAATTCTGGATGAAGCACATATCTCGGCTTACGCCATGCATCCAGGAGCTACTAAAATGTATCATACCATTCGACCATTTTATTATTGGCCGGGTATGAAGAGGGAGATAGCCGAGTATGTGAGTAGTTGTGCCATTTGTCAGCAGGTTAAGGCGGAAAGGAAAAAGCCGTTTGGATTATTGCAGCCGCTTCCAGTTCCCGAATGGAAATGGGAAAATATCACCATGGACTTTGTGTACAAGCTCCCGCGTACACATAACGGTTTTGACGGCATTTGGGTGATCGTTGATCGACTCACTAAGTCCGCACATTTCATTCCAGTGAGAGAGAAGTATTCTTTGAGTCGATTGGCGGAGTTGTTCATCTCGAAAGTAGTGAAGTACCATGGAGTTCCGGTGAGTATTGTCTCGGATCGTGATCCACGGTTCACATCTAAGTTTTGGGTGGCTTTCCAGGAAGCTTTGGGTACGAGGTTACTCTACAGTACGGCGTATCATCCGCAGACAGACGGGCAGTCTAAGAGAACTATACAGACGTTGGAGGATATGTTGCGAACTTCGGTGTTGCAATTTGGTGATGCTTGGCACCAGCGGTTGGATCTGATGGAATTTGCCTATAATAATAGTTTTCATTCAAGTATTGGCATGGCACCATTTGAGGCTTTGTATGGTAGAGCTTGTCGCACGCCGTTGTGTTGGTCAGAAGTCGGAGAAAGGGTCTTAGTAGGTCCGGAGATTGTTGAGGAGACTACCCAGAACGTCCAGGTAATCAAGACTAATTTGAAAGCGGCACAGGACAGACAAAAGAGTTTAGCGGATCGGCATGCTACAGACAGGGTGTACGAGATCGGAGATTGGGTATTTTTGAAGCTTTCGCCGTGGAGAGGTGTAGTGAGATTTGGGAAGAAAGGCAAATTAAGTCCACGGTACATCGGACCATACATGGTCGTGGAGCGAGTTGCTGAGGTAGCTTACAGGTTGGAGTTACCTCCGGAGCTAGTCAGAGTGCATAACGTTTTCCACGTGTCTATGCTCCGACATTATGTTGCTGATCCATCCCATGTGATACCTCCTCAACCGTTAGAAATTAACCCAGACTTGACGTATGACGAGGAACCGGTGACGATCATCGATTGGAAGGAGAAGGTTCTGCGGAACAAGACGGTGAAATTAGTGAAGGTTTTGTGGAGGAACCATTCCGTTGAGGAAGCGACGTGGGAGACAGAAGATCGGATGAGGGATTTGTATCCTAGGTTGTTCTTTGGCTACTAGGGGCATTAATTGGTCATTTTGAATTTCGGGACGAAATTTTATTAAGGTGGGTAGGTTGTGACATCCCGTCCCGGAGTTATTGGAACCGTATGCGTGAAATTACCATTTTACCCCTAGTTATTTTGTTATGTTATTTGGTTATTTGTGTGGTGTTGGCAAACTTTGGGCCACACACACACACACACAGTCTCACTCACCCTCACCCTCTGTCTTTGTCTCTGTCACTCTCTCCCTCCCGTGTCTCTCTCTCCCCCTCCTTCTCCACTTTATACGTACGGACACACACACACACACCCTAAAATGTCACAGATCGAGGGATCCAAGGCTACCATTGAACTCGTGGAGCTGAGAGGAGTCTAGTGGTGCCATTTTCAGGTAAGAATCTCGACGTTTTCACGTCGATTTCACAAGGTCCGTTTTGGGTTACTATTCATGCAAACCTAATCTAGGATGTTTTTGGACTTTTTAAGCTTGTAGTTGTGTTAGTGAGGCCTCAAGGAGCTTGGGAATGCTTCGTTGGGTGAATTTTGATAGGAGCATATTTAGGCGACTTACTTAGCTTGTTTTCGTGCATCTATGTTGTTAATTCATATTTGTTTTAGTAGTTTAAGCCATTTTCGTGTGTTTTTAGGTTCATATGGCTAAGGAAGCAAAAAGATGCATTTTGGAGCATTTTGGAGCAAAATTGGGCTTGGAATGGATAGCATATGCTCGGAGCAAAAGGAATGGACGAAATTGAAGACCTAAAGATCTTTTGTTTGAGCAAAAATCAAGGAATCCTACCTATTCTAGGCCACAAAACAATGTCCCTTCCAACATTGTTACCCTTGCCGTGTGACCCTTGGTGTTTCCCTTCCTTGCCATGCAAGGAAGGGCCTTGTTTCCTATTTTTAACCATACACTCATTCACTTATCATATCATTCACTTATCATAGCATTCACTTATCATATCATTCATTTATCATACCACTCACTTATCAAACCACTCACTTATCAAACCACTCACTTATCACTACCATTTACTTATCACTCACCACATATCATTCATTTATCACACCACATATCATTCACTTATCACTTATCATAATCATACACTTATCAATTATCATACTCATAATCATCTCTACATTTCAACCATTTAAACATATGCATTTCAACTCACATGCACACCCACCTTTTTCCACCTAATCCACATGCTTTCACAACCTAAAAACACATCCACATGCACCACTAATCCCTTCACTTTCATGCCATCATTTCTCCCCCTCCCTTAGCCGTGCATCACACTTCCATTTTCCACATTTTCCCCCATCTTGGCAGCTTTCACATGCACACACATGCAATTCCAACACAAAGCACAAGTCTTGCCGTGTACACCTTATGCATTTTCAGCTTTCTTCTTTGTTGTTGCACATGCATTTTCAGCCACATATCCACCCACATGCACCCTTTAAACATTCAACCATAAAGCCACATGCAATCTCATCTCATTCACAACACAACACTCTTCAAAATCATCCATTCTAACCCCTTTGGCCGTGAGTTTCCCTTCCATCTCTCCTCCATTTCTTCCATTTCCATAATCCCCCAATCCATTCAACACACCAACAACATCCCTTAGTCCTTGTGCCACAATAAAGAGGAAGATAAGAAGGCCTAAACGTTCATACAATTCATGTTTGAGTTGTTGGAATGTTTACGCGTTTCTTTGATTTCAATGTTGTAAATTCAATTCTCTTTGTTTTGTAATATGAGGAATGGAAGAGAAGAGTGCCTAAACGTTCATACAATTCGAGTTTGAGTTGTTGGAATGTTTAGGTGTTTCTTTGATTTCAAAGTTATGAGGAACTAAACCCCCCTTAGCTAGGGGTGATTTCAATACCATGATTGTTTATGTAATATGAATTGATGAATTCCAGTTATGAACTCTTGATTCGTGAATGCAATTGGCTTAACTATTTGATGATTAACTTATTTGTGTTTGTTGATTGAGGGTCGACACTTAATTACATGCATGAATATGTGGCTAAAGTTTAAGAAGGTTTCACATAATCGTTACTAACTTATACTTGAAAGTAGTGAAGGTCGCTTGTCACGATCGCGTTAAGTTTAAATTCTTAGCATGAGTAACATGATGTCATAGTTGCAAGTGCTTTGTCAATGCTTATGGTTTTCATTATTCTTAATGATCTTCGATTGTATCTCTATTATGATGACATGTAGGGAACTTTTGAGAATGTTTTGGGTTGTCGAATGATGCCATCCAATCCAATAATATAAGGAAAATCTGAGGGTTAACTAGTGATGTCACGGTTAATTTGGGGCATTGTCGTTCATAATTCAATGAAGGAATAACTGGAAATTGATTCATATGCATAAATATCATGTGTGGAGAAAGAACCTCTAGCTATCACAACACTTGTTTGTAATCTATCCATATTTACAATTTGTTTTGTTTCCAAGTATCCATTTTAGTTTAAATTCGTCCAAATCCAATTCCCCCCTATTTCGTTGAAGTCTTAGTCTTAATCTTTCTTATTTTTAGTTTTGCTTTCTTCGAGCATTAAATAGTGTTTTATATTGAGTTTTTATGTTTTTAAGTCAATTTAGAAGGTTTTAGCAAGCCCTCCTAATCCCCGGTCTAGAACGATCCCTCACTTATCCATTCTACTACAATTGTCAAACGAGGGTTTAATTTGAGTGTCAAGTAATTATCGCATCAAATTTTGGCGCCGTTGCCGGGGATTAGCAACTTTGCTAATCTCTTGGATTGTTTTATTTTCTTTTATTTTATTCCAGATTCTTGATCTTGTTTTATTTCTTGTTTTAGGTACTAGTTTATGACTAGGAGTTCTCATCCGATTCGTGAACCTATCTCGGTCTTTGACGCAGATTTCGAGCGAGAATTGAGACGAAAAAGAAAGAACCCAGAACCTAGCGAATCAAGCGAAAGCTCCGAGTCCATTTCTGAATTTGAAGAAGAGGAACCCAAGACAACAGCGGGTGAAGAAGACATGGCAGCAGACAACCGAACAATCAAAGAGCTTTCCGCTTCGGGATTGGACAATGCCGCACCCCTATGTATTCAATATCCTAGGGCGGCTCTAGGCAAGACCGATGAGTTCGAATTGAAGTCAAGCTTGCTGCATCATATTCCTAAGTACCATGGGCTGTCCATGGAAGATCCCAACAAACACTTGAAGGAGTTCGAGGTGGTTTGTTCGAGCATGACCCCCGTCATTGTGGATGGGAGTATATTGAAGATGAAGGCCTTTCCATTTTCACTTATGGACAAGGCCAAAGATTGGCTCTATGAACTAGCCCCGGGAACTGTGACTTCGTGGGAAAGTATGAAGCGTGCTTTCTTGGAGAAATTCTTCCCTACTTCGAGAGTGATTCTCCTACGGAAGAAAATTAGTGGTATTCAACAGAACCATGGTGAGACATTCCCGGCTTATTATGAGCGCTTCAAGGGCCTGGTAGCTTCATGTCCTCAACATCAAATGAAGGAAGAACTTCTCCTTCAATATTTCTATGAGGGCCTCCTTCCTATCGAACGTCAAATGCTTGATGCATCAGCGGGAGGAGCATTGGTGGACAAAACACCAAGGGATGCCAAGATTCTCATAACCAACCGAGCGCTCAACGCTCAACAATATGAAGGAGTGGGCCAAAGGGAAGCCCCACGGCAACAAAGTGTAAATGAGGTGAGTGCTATTTCTGAAATTCAATCACAACTTGCTAATCTTACTTCTCTTGTTTCTCAGGTTGTGATTGGTCCAAAAGCACAAGAACACCAAGTTTGTGGCGTGTGCTCAATTCAAGGGCATCCATCTGACAATTGCCCTCAACTAATCGAGAATGGTGGGTGGGAATCTGCCAATGCAATTGGTTTCCAAGGACAAAATCAAAACAACCCATATTCGAACACTTACAATGCTGGATGGAGGGACCATCCAAACTTCAAATGGAGGGAGCCACAACAAGCTGCCCAACAAGGAGGATTTAGGCCAAACCCCCCTGGTTTTTATTCCAAGCCGTATGCACCCCAACAACCCCAACAACCTTCGGCATCATCTCATTCAGGTACGTCCTTGGAAAGTAATCAAGCTATGCAATTACTAACCTCTATTTCGCAGGGGTTGCAAAATCAAAACAACCGGATAGAAAATAACGAGAAGGAGATGATGGATATGAAGAAACAAATAGGGCAGATTTCTGAGTTCCTTGGACAGATTAGAGAGCAAGGAAAGCTTCCTAGCTCAACCACAGTCAATCCAAAGGGAGGATTCGAATCCGCCAAGGCCATCACCCTAAGGAGTGGAAAAGAAGTTGGGACCGAGCCAAACAATCCCAAATCTGCCCAGAAAGTAGATGAAGAGACGACACAACCTGAGGAAGTGTCTAGCTCACCCACGGAAAGAGTGAAAAACCAAATGCCGCAGGCCCCCAATCACCCTAACTCGGCCAAATCAGGTAATTTTAGTTCAAATTCATATACTTCACGTCCTAATCTGCCCAATGTACCTTTTCCTCGCAGATTATTGCAAACAAAGAAGGAGGAGCATGAGAAGGACATTCTTGAAACGTTTAGGAAAGTTCAAGTCAATATCCCGCTCCTAGATGCCATAAAGCAAGTGCCCAAATACGCTAAGTTCTTGAAGGAATTGTGTACTACGAGGAAGAGGGCGTCACACAAAGAGGTAGTAAGGGTAAGTGAGAATGTTTCCGCTGTTTTACAAAGAAAGTTACCACCAAAGTGCAAAGATCCAGGTAGCTTTACAATCCCTTGTATTATTGGTCAAACTAAGTTCGAACATGCTATGTTAGATTTAGGAGCTTCAATTAACGTCATGCCATACTCAATTTATGCTTCAATGAACCTTGGTGAATTGAAAAATGATGGTGTGGTTATTCAGTTGGCCGATAGATCTAATGCATATCCAAAAGGAGTTTTGGAGGATGTGCTTGTGCAGGTGAACCATTTAATTTTTCCGGCTGATTTCTACATCCTAGACATGGAGGATTCAGCCCATTCTACATCTTTGCCGATTCTCCTTGGTAGGCCATTCATGAAGACGGCCCGAACGAAGATTGATGTATACAAAGGCACCTTGACAATGGAATTCGATGGGGAAGTGATTGATTTTAATATTTCTGAAACTATGAGATATCCTGTTGCTGACCATTCTTGTTTTTCCATTAATATTATCGATTCTTTGGCGCAGGTATACCTTGAAGAATTGAACGAGGACGCCCTGGAAACAACCATCACTAAGGCCATAGAATGCAAAAATGACGGATTTGGGCCAATGCAAGGTCACGGCAAGGAAGAGGAATTCTTTGCCATGGGTTCTAGTGAAGAAATAATTGAGGTTGTGGCAGCCCTTGAGTCATTGCCACAACAATATGGTAAGGTTCCACTCTCACTTTCAAATTCAGTTTCCACTAAGATGCTACCTTCTGTTGTTCAGGCACCATCACTTGAACTTAAGCCGTTGCCGGACCATTTGAAGTATGTGTTTTTGGGAGAAGGCGAAACATTGCCCGTCATCATTTCATCAAGTCTCACGGCAATGGAGGAGGAGAAGCTTGTGAGGGTGCTGCGAGAACACAAAACGGCCATAGGGTGGACTTTGGCCGACATTAAAGGAATAAGCCCTACCACATGCATGCACCGTATACTTCTTGAAGAGGGGACTAAGCCATCCCGAGAGGCTCAATGCCGTCTCAACCCTCCAATGATGGAAGTGGTGAAGAAGGAAATAATCAAGCTTTTGGATTGCGGAGTGATCTACCCTATCTCCGATAGCCGTTGGGTCTCTCCAGTTCAAGTCGTTCCCAAGAAGTCCGGAGTAACTGTTATCAAGAATGATGAGAATGAGCTCGTGCCTACACGCATTCAGACTGGATGGCGAGTATGTATCGATTACCGGAAGCTAAATGCCATGACTAGGAAAGATCACTTTCCTTTGCCATTCATCGACCAGATGCTCGAAAGGTTAGCCGGTCATGCTTTTTACTGTTTTCTTGATGGATACTCTGGATATAACCAAATTGTGATAGCCCCGGATGATCAAGAGAAGACCACATTCACATGTCCCTTTGGAACATTTGCTTATCGTCGCATGCCATTTGGTTTATGCAATGCACCGGCCACTTTCCAACGATGCATGGTAAGTATCTTCTCTGATTATGTTGAAAAGATAATTGAAGTATTTATGGACGATTTTAGTGTGTTTGGAGACTCATTTGATGCTTGTTTGCATAATCTCACTTTAATCTTGAAAAGATGCATGGAAACTAACCTTGTTTTGAATTGGGAAAAATGTCATTTTATGGTTAAACAAGGTATAGTTTTGGGTCATATCATCTCAGAAAAAGGGATTGAAGTTGATAAGTCTAAAATAGATCTTGTACGTCACTTACCCTCTCCTATTTCGGTTAGAGAGGTCCGTTCTTTTCTTGGCCATGCAGGATTCTATAGGCGATTTATCAAAGATTTCTCAAAAGTTGCACAACCTCTTTGCCGCCTCCTACAAAAAGACGTGGCATTTGAATTCACTAAGGAGTGCACGGCATCATTCAACCAACTCAAGGAGTTGTTGACCACGGCACCCATTATTGTTCCCCCGGAATGGAGCCTCCCGTTCGAGCTTATGTGTGATGCGTCCGATTATGCTTTAGGGGCTGTTTTGGGACAAAGAAAGGACAAGAGGCCGCATGTCATCTACTATGCCTCACGGACGTTGAACGATGCCCAGTTGAACTACTCCACTACGGAGAAAGAACTTCTTGCCGTTGTCTTTGCTTTAGATAAATTTCGATCATATCTAATTGGTACTAAAGTAATTGTTTTCACTGATCATGCAGCTCTAAAGTACTTGCTCACCAAAAAGGAGGCCAAGCCCCGGCTAATTCGGTGGATGTTGTTACTTCAAGAGTTCGACATCGAGATTCGTGACAAGAAGGGAAGTGAAAACGTGGTGGCTGACCACCTAAGCCGAATGGTGCATAATGAGGAGTCCCTACCCATTGCAGAGACATTCCCCGATGAGCAGCTGCTATCCATTGAGGTAAGTGAACCATGGTATGCAGATTTAGTGAATTACTTGGTGGCTAAACAAATTCCAAATGATCTCAATAGGCACCAACGTGACAAACTTAGGCATGATGCACGGTTTTATGTATGGGATGATCCGTACTTATGGAAATTTTGTCCCGATCAAATTGTACGTAGATGTGTGCATGATTCTGAATTTCACTCAATTCTAAACTTTTGTCACACATATGCATGTGGTGGTCATTTTGGCACACAACGCACTGCCCTCAAGGTTCTAGAGTGTGGTTTTTATTGGCCGACTATATTTAGGGATGCTAGAACCTTTTGTATGTCTTGTGATCGTTGCCAACGAATGGGTAACATAGGTACCAAGGACCAAATGCCGCAAACCCCTGTCTTTAATGTTGAAATTTTTGATGTTTGGGGCATTGATTTCATGGGCCCTTTCCCTCCATCTTATGGTTTCACGTATATCTTGCTAGCCGTTGATTATGTTTCTAAATGGGTGGAAGCAAAAGCCACCCGTACTAACGATTCTAAGGTGGTTGCAGATTTCGTGAAAACTAACATTTTTGCTAGGTTTGGAATGCCGAGAGTAATCATAAGTGATGGAGGGTCTCACTTTTGCAATCGGACCATTGAGGCGTTGCTAAGAAAGTACCATGTCAACCATAAGGTCTCCACACCTTACCATCCTCAAACAAATGGCCAAGCCGAGGTGTCTAACCGAGAAATCAAACAAATTTTGGAGAAGACCGTTGGACCAACAAGGAGGGATTGGAGCTTACGTTTAGATGATGCACTATGGGCATATCGTACGGCGTACAAAACACCCATTGGGATGTCACCTTTTCGGCTCGTCTATGGTAAGCCATGTCATTTGCCCGTAGAATTAGAGCACAAGGCACATTGGGCCGTGAAGACTTTCAACATGGACATAGATGCAGCGGGAGTTCATAGGAAGCTCCAATTGAATGAACTTGAGGAGATTCGGAATGAAGCCTATGAGAATGCCCGGATGTACAAAGCCAAGACCAAAGCATTCCATGATAAAATGATCCGAACCAAGACCTTCACAGTTGGGCAGAAAGTGTTGCTTTTCAACTCTCGCCTACGTTTGTTTCCTGGTAAGTTGCGTTCTAAATGGATTGGCCCGTTTGTTGTTACTAACGTTTTACCTTATGGTGCAGTCCACATAAAAAGCTTAAGGAATGGCGTAGAATTCAACGTGAACGGGCATCGGTTGAAGCCATATTACGAGCATGGTGTGGGGCAAGTGGTGGAAGACATTCCTTTCCATTCCGTGGGCTCAATTAAAGATTGAAGAGAGTACTCGTCCGGCTGCAAGACGTAAAAGAAAGCGCTTCGTGGGAGGCAACCCATGCATCCGAATAGAGAAGAACTTATTTTTATTCATTTCCTTTTCTTTACTGCCTTTACTTTGCTTTCTTTATCGTATTTGTTTATTTATTTGCTCTTTTGACTCTATGCTTAAAACATTGAGGACAATGTTTGATTTAAGTTGGGGGGGTAAACAATTTGTTTTTGCATGAATTTCGTGGGATTTATTCACCTATCACTTAGAATGTTGTTTCTTGCTGTTTTAAGCGTTTTTAGAGTGTTTTAGTGTGTTTTATAGTGTCTTGGCATAAAACTCCGAAAAATTGATAAAAATTTGAAAAAAAAAATACTTTTGAAAACCCCAAAAAGATGTGTTTTTAGAGTCATTTGAGTCATTTTGGTGTTTGTTTGTGTCTTAGGCAACCCAATACAGTAAATAAAACTTTTGCTTGTTCATTGATTTTTTTCGATAAATTACAATTGTATCTAAACATGGCAGAAAGATGGAGCCTTTACAAAGGTTGTGTACGTGAGGCCCCACTACGTGGCAACACTCTTGGAACAGGAGGTCTCGGAACAGAAGGCATTGGAGCAAGAGGCATCGGAGCGGAAGGCATCGGAGCGGGAGGCACCGAAGATAGATCATTCAAGGCCCCAAACCTTGGTGGAACGCTGGATGAACCAGGAAAGAGGTGCCTCTGGAAGAAAGCTGCAAGCCTTTGACGGTCATCAAGCTCGTCAAGTTTCCTCTTCATGCCTGACGAATAATTGTTGGCAAGCACGTGCAAACTTCGGTTCTCGTACTTAAGCTGTTTGATCTCCTGCTTAAGACTCTCCACCTCCGCCATCAAGGATTCAACCTGACGGGAGCGAGCAAGAAGGCGTTGGCCCATGTTGGACACAGAGCCAGCGCACTGAACACTCAGAGCCAGGGATTCTTGAACGGCCAACTCATCGGACCGTCCGGAAAGCAGCTGACTGTCTTTGGGAGTGAGGAGGTTCCGAGCCACTATCGTAGCCGTTGTGGGATCCGTCATCACAGAGTCCTCTTCTGTAAGAGGGCCATGGGAAGATAAGAAAGACGGGCACCATACCTTACCCGGACGAGGCGCGACCGGATCACTGCTTAGACTCAAATCTAAGCAAATGTTCGATGGGTTGGATGAGCTAGCCATTGTTCAAGAAGTTAAAAGAGAAAGGTTGAATGGAGGAAAATCTCGACGGGCCGATGATGATTTTTGGGAAGTCTTCAAAGTGTGCAGATAGAGGTGATCGATCACCTCTATTAAAGGATGGGCGACACAATCACCAATTCAGAATTGAAGAAACACCGCTCTTCAAAACCGGAATTTCCGGCGTAAAGATCGCCAGCTCTTCAGACGCAATCCTAGCTTTTCAGAAAGTGTGTGTAACTTTGTCAAAAGCTCCCAGCTTTTCAGAAGACGCGTGGAAAGGCGAGAAATCAGCTGCACACTTTCGCCGACAAACGTGGGTGACAACGCCGAAAGCTCCCGGCTTTCCAGAAAGCGAGTGCAAATTTGTCAAAAGCTCCCAGCTTTTCAGAAGACGCGTGGAGGTAATTTCCGCATCCACATTGCCACTTGCCATTACAATTTTTATATACATCAACATTCATGGCAAGGCATACACCCAGAAGCGCATGACT
Source organism: Pyrus x bretschneideri (assembly GCF_019419815.1). Taxonomy (NCBI): domain Eukaryota; kingdom Viridiplantae; phylum Streptophyta; class Magnoliopsida; order Rosales; family Rosaceae; genus Pyrus; species Pyrus x bretschneideri. The sequence goes on along the minus strand of NW_025999823.1, from coordinate 1,458,481 downwards.
TTCCTTCTCGGCCGAAAAATGTAAGTTGCAACCAACCCTCTCAAACATGCTCAATTTTCTTCTTCTCTTGAGAACACACTTTCAACCATGGATGTATCCCCCAAAGAAGATACCAAAGGCCCGGAGAACAAAGGAGGCAAGAGGAAACGGTGGATCGAAGCATGTCGATTCATTCGCTGCTTCTTCGAAAACAAAGGTATCTCATATCATCAAGGGCGAAAGCAAAGGTATCTCATATCATGCTCTTTCCCTGTCTTTTCCTTTGTCCTTGATATTACTTGCATGGCAAGGTGAAAGAAGCAATCAGCCGGCACTTGGAGTCTATCTGGACTCTATTCCCTGGTTGCTTACCTAGCTTTGCTAAGCTATCCTCTAACCCTCTTCAATACGAATTGGAGAGATTGAACAAAGAAACAGATAAGAGGAGGAAGCTCAGACCTTCGGGGGAGACCAAAGGAAGCCTGCTGCCCAGTTTAAGAGTAGCACAAAGGAAAATCAACGATGGGAGCAGCGCAGTTCAAGAGTAAGCCTGTGGAATCACAAAGATCCAAGCCTCACTGCAATCACCAAGGAGAAGATGGAACGAAAACTCCATAACCAGATTTGCATCTCTAAACTCTTCTCTTTGTTAGATACATTCTGCCATGTTTAGTATGTTTAAATGCTGTTTATATGTTTGTTTGTGTTTAGTGTGGTTTTTAACATTGAGGACAATGTTTGTTTTAAGTGTGGGGGAGTGACTAAAGTGTTTTGATGCAAATTCGTAGGGTTTTATCCACCATAACTTCAAATGTTGTTTCTTGCTGTTTTTAAGTGTGTTTAGTGTGTTTTGACTTAAAAATTCGAAAATCACATAAAAATTTGAAAAACATGTTTTGAAAAGCCTAAAAAAGAGTGTTTTGAGTCATTTTTGTGTCGTAGGTCACCTTCCAACACAATGATAAGGATTTGGTTTCTAATTGCATGACTGTTAAAAAGAGTTATAAACATGGAGAAAAGTTTGATTTACTCTTGGTATATGCTTGGTTATGGTTATAATGTATGACTTCACATGCAATCATAAAAGAAAAAAAATTAGTTATGTAACATGCTTGAAGGAAGGAACTCAAACAAACGCTACAACCCTGAGAGACTTGAGCCTATAACGTTCTTTGGAGAGTATAATCTGTGATTTCTTGTTTTCCAAAGTTGTTGCATGATCTCATTATTCTTTGCTTGGTTACTACTTAGAAGGCGTTTCATCATATAGTTCCAAATGCTAGAACTCATGCCCATTTCATTCAAAGCATGTTATTGATTTGCATAACATATATCAAGATGAAGTTGTGTAGTTGCCACCATAGCCAAATAGCCTCACTTCCCATATTTCGTATTTGTTGTAAGTTTTAACCCCGTTGAGCCTTGTGTAGCCTTTAATTCTTTGTTTACCCACATTTTCCTTACCTAGCCTAGTTTAGGACAATCCACACCCTTGTTCTTAAAAGATAGTGAGCATAACTTAAATGAATTCCTTTTGAGTTACATTATGCAAGAAAATGAGTGTGGGGGAGTAAAAGTTTGTTCTTACGTTTATATGTATGTTTTAAGATTAAAAAAAAAAAAAAAAAAAAAAAAAAAAAAGAGAAAATAAGTAAGGATGAACTCACGAGCGTTGATGGTTGAAGAAAGGGTCCAAAAAGTGAATATGGCCCTAAGTTTTATGTGACTTTCCCTTGGGTGTTCAAAGTTGACTTCTGCGTTCTTAAGGGAATTCTAAGTGCCTAATTCAATACTTTGCTCACTATTGCTTTAAGAATGTTTGTTTATCCTTCACCTTTCATTGTTAGCCAATACCCCAAGCCCCATTACAACCCGTGACTTCAATCTTGAGTGTTATGTGTTTCAATTTGTGGAGTTTGAACTTGGTATGAGCATATGGTGTCACTGGTTCTCGCGTCTAAGTAGTAGCATTCCATTCATGAGATCATAATCTAAACATGCTTATTAACTCCAAAAAAAAAAAAAAAAAAAAAAAAAAAAAAAAATTGCGTTCTTTGTGATACATATATGTGAGTGTTCCTTTTCATGTTTACATCAATCTTCTCACATATGACTAGATTAGGGTGTGTAGTTAGAAAATCTGAGTGAAAATTGAGTGCATATCTTGTAAGGAATTGAGCAAATTCTCTAAGGCATGTTACTACATTCAAAACATGGTTTTAAATGCTTAATTGTGAACTAGTATATGGTGACTATGATTAAGAATGTACTTAAGTGTGAAGATGACTAAAATCTGTGGGAATGACGATTTTTAACGTGTCATGTGCATTGGAAATCCCTAAGACAGTTGTTGGAAGGTTTAGGTGGTGTTTTACTTGTTTTGTTTCATTTTGTTTTGTTTTGTTTTTCTTTCTGTTTTGCTCGAGGACTAGCAAAAGAGAAGTGTGGGGGTATTTGATAGGAGCATATTTAGGGGACTTACTTAGCTTGTTTTCGTGCATCTATGTTGTTAATTCATATTTGTTTTAGTAGTTTAAGCCATTTTCGTGTGTTTTTAGGTTCATATGGCTAAGGAAGCAAAAAGATGCATTTTGGAGCATTTTGGAGCAAAATTGGGCTTGGAATGGATAGCATATGCTCGGAGCAAAAGGAATGGACGAAATTGAAGACCTAAAGATCTTTTGTTTGAGCAAAAATCAAGGAATCCTACCTATTCTAGGCCACAAAACAATGTCCCTTCCAACATTGTTACCCTTGCCGTGTGACCCTTGGTGTTTCCCTTCCTTGCCATGCAAGGAAGGGCCTTGTTTCCTATTTTTAACCATACACTCATTCACTTATCATATCATTCACTTATCATAGCATTCACTTATCATATCATTCATTTATCATACCACTCACTTATCAAACCACTCACTTATCAAACCACTCACTTATCACTACCATTTACTTATCACTCACCACATATCATTCATTTATCACACCACATATCATTCACTTATCACTTATCATAATCATACACTTATCAATTATCATACTCATAATCATCTCTACATTTCAACCATTTAAACATATGCATTTCAACTCACATGCACACCCACCTTTTTCCACCTAATCCACATGCTTTCACAACCTAAAAACACATCCACATGCACCACTAATCCCTTCACTTTCATGCCATCATTTCTCCCCCTCCCTTAGCCGTGCATCACACTTCCATTTTCCACATTTTCCCCCATCTTGGCAGCTTTCACATGCACACACATGCAATTCCAACACAAAGCACAAGTCTTGCCGTGTACACCTTATGCATTTTCAGCTTTCTTCTTTGTTGTTGCACATGCATTTTCAGCCACATATCCACCCACATGCACCCTTTAAACATTCAACCATAAAGCCACATGCAATCTCATCTCATTCACAACACAACACTCTTCAAAATCATCCATTCTAACCCCTTTGGCCGTGAGTTTCCCTTCCATCTCTCCTCCATTTCTTCCATTTCCATAATCCCCCAATCCATTCAACACACCAACAACATCCCTTAGTCCTTGTGCCACAATAACGAGGAAGATAAGAGGGCCTAAACGTTCATACAATTCATGTTTGAGTTGTTGGAATGTTTACGCGTTTCTTTGATTTCAATGTTGTAAATTCAATTCTCTTTGTTTTGTAATATGAGGAATGGAAGAGAAGAGTGCCTAAACGTTCATACAATTCGAGTTTGAGTTGTTGGAATGTTTAGGTGTTTCTTTGATTTCAAAGTTATGAGGAACTAAACCCCCCTTAGCTAGGGGTGATTTCAATACCATGATTGTTTATGTAATATGAATTGATGAATTCCAGTTATGAACTCTTGATTCGTGAATGCAATTGGCTTAACTATTTGATGATTAACTTATTTGTGTTTGTTGATTGAGGGTCGACACTTAATTACATGCATGAATATGTGGCTAAAGTTTAAGAAGGTTTCACATAATCGTTACTAACTTATACTTGAAAGTAGTGAAGGTCGCTTGTCACGATCGCGTTAAGTTTAAATTCTTAGCATGAGTAACATGATGTCATAGTTGCAAGTGCTTTGTCAATGCTTATGGTTTTCATTATTCTTAATGATCTTCGATTGTATCTCTATTATGATGACATGTAGGGAACTTTTGAGAATGTTTTGGGTTGTCGAATGATGCCATCCAATCCAATAATATAAGGAAAATATGAGGTTTAACTAGTGATGTCACGGTTAATTTGGGGCATTGTCGTTCATAATTCAATGAAGGAATAACTGGAAATTGATTCATATGCATAAATATCATGTGTGGAGAAAGAACCTCTAGCTAATTCACCAACCATCTAATTTCACAACACTTGTTTGTAATCTATCCATATTTACAATTTGTTTTGTTTCCAAGTATCCATTTTAGTTTAAATTCGTCCAAATCCAATTCCCCCCTATTTCGTTGAAGTCTTAGTCTTAATCTTTCTTATTTTTAGTTTTGCTTTCTTCGAGCATTAAATAGTGTTTTATATTGAGTTTTTATGTTTTTAAGTCAATTTAGAAGGTTTTAGCAAGCCCTCCTAATCCCCGGTCTAGAACGATCCCTCACTTATCCATTCTACTACAATTGTCAAACGAGGGTTTAATTTGAGTGTCAAGTAATTCTCGCATCAAATTTGGACGTCGGGAAAGCTAAGTTTCAAAGTTGGCCGAACTTGGATCGTTGTTGCAGGTGAGATTCTTTGATTTTTAGGCCTTAAAAGTAGTCTAACGTGATTCTACTAGTCCTAAGCTTCATTTTGGTATAAAGAACGTGAAAAATGGTTGAAAAACGAGTGAGAAAACAAAGTTTGAAAAATTTCCAGTTTTCCGGCGACGGCGGCGGCGGCGCAGACGGCGGCGGCTCGCCGGAGAAGACAGGGGAATATTCCGTTAAGGTTAACGGAATATTCCTAACAGACAATAACGGCGTCAGTCAAGGTTAACGGAATATTCCAGGGAATATTCCTGACGGCGTCACCTGACGCCGTCAGTGTGCAGGTCACGTGGCCGCGCGTGGGGGCGCGTGGACCCGTGCCTGTGCTGGCGCGTGGGGGCGCGTGACATGTCCAAAAATTATTTTAAAAATATGGTTGTGATCGTGAGGTTGTGTAGATCACGTTGGTATATTCATTTGTCCATTTTGAGCAATGTATGAGAAGTTATTTTGAACGGACGGTTATGTGCTTTAAAGTTAACGTTTTTGTAGTTAATTCGCATATAGGTGACACGTATCCCGAGGACGAGCGTGCACATTCGAGGCAGGGGGGCTACGACCCTTCTACTTACCAGTGAGTGGGCTTTTGTTTTCCGTATATACCTATATACATTTATATTCCCAGAAATTGATTTAAAAAGGGTTATTTGCCTTATGCCATGTACTTTATTATTTATCGTTTATGCATCGTTGCATGCATTATTTGTGGCATACATATACATATGCATATGTCATATATATTTATGTGTGGGTGCTGTGGAGGCATAGGTAAGTGCCAGGTAAACGTTAATTAACGATTGCATTACATAGTGTTTAGAGATGCTTAGAGAGCTCATAACCTGCACCCCCGGTGTTAGTGCTCCCACCCAGAGTAGGGCACAGTCCTTCACGTGTTGTTCACCTCCCGCACCATACGCTCAGCTTGGATCCAAGTTAGGTGCATAGGCCTGTCGTACAGACCACAGTAGGTGGTTCCGACTCGTAGGTGACCCGCGATTATTCGCACAGCCTTCACGTGATCGTAGCACTAGAGCGTATATACTTGTTACACCCAGGCCTGTCGTACAGACCCCTTTAGGTGGTTCTGACTCGTGGGTAGGTTTATTTGTGAGATTGATATTTGAGCTCTATATACAGCCGTACAGGTCACGTTAGGTGACTCCGGCTGCCAGAGGATTGGGTGATTGATACGACTCACACCTGAGCACTTGCATATCATTAGGAGATTTTTGACATAGCATATATTGAGCATGATTGGCATACCCTTGAGCATGTTTGGGCATATCTATACATACGTACATATGTTATTTTTCTGGGAAGTATACAGGTTTTACGGCGATGGGTTAGATTGTGTTTTGCTAAATGGTTTTCAAAGAGCTTTGTTTTTGCCCACTCACGCTTTTGTTTTGCGCCTCTCCAGGTTCTAGTTGCTTAGCCGTTGCGGTGGTTTCCCTTGCGAGCTTTTCGGCGTTCTGACAGACACTCCACATTGTAGGGTCGCCTTCGGGCGTACTACTGTTGTTGTTTTATTTGGACTGCTATAGACCTGCTCTGAATTTGTATCGCACTAACTAGCACTTATTCTAGTACTAGAATGCTAGTTTTTAATTATTCGTACTTTTATTTTACTACTCTTTTAGCTTCCGCACGTGCACATGGCTACGTCGCCTGTGTGTGACGGCCAGCACGCTCCTTTCTCGGTCGGGGTGTGTCATATAACATATGTGGAGATGAACCCCTTAGCTAGCTTCCCATCCATTCATTTCCGTCAAATCCATATTTACAATTTGTTTTATTTCCAAGTTTCCATTTTTAGTTTAAATTCGTCCAAATCCAATCCCCCTTTACTTAATTGTTCAATTTAGTTAGAAATCAATTTAGTTTGTGTTTTTAAAGCATTTTGAGTCTTTTGGTTTGTCTTAGTGTTTTAACGTTTAGTTTCACATTCTTTGAGTCTAGTTTAGTGTTTTATCTTGTTTTTACGTTTTTGAGTCAGTTTCCAAGAGATTAACAATCCCTCCTAATCCCCGGTCCAGAACGATCCCTACTTACATACTTACTACAATTGACGAAAAGAGGGTTTAATTTGTGCGCGTATAATTCTCGCATCAAATTTTGGCGCCGTTGCCGGGGATTAGCAACTTTGCTAATCCCTTGGATTGTTTTATTTTCGTTTGTTTTTATTTTTCCAGATTCTTAAATTTGTTTTGTTTCTTGTTTTAGGTACTAGTTCATGACTCGGAGTTCTTATCCGATTCGTGAACATATCCTGGAGTGATTGGGTTCTTCGTCCGGCTGTACGACGTTAAAGCAAGCGCTACTTGGGAGGCAACCCAATACAGTAAATAAAACTTTTGCTTGTTCATTGATTTTTTTTCGATAAATTACAAAGGTGTCTAAACATGGCAGAAAGATGGAGCCTTTACAAAGGTTGTGTACGTGAGGCCCCACTACGTGGCAACACTCTCGGAGCAAGAGGCATCGGAGCAGGAGGCATCGGAGCAGGAGGCATAGGAGCAGGAGGCACCGAAGATAGATCATTCAAGGCCCCAAACCTTGGTGGAACGCTGGATGACCCAGGAAAGAGGTGCCTCTGGAAGAAAGCTGCAAACCGTTGACGGTCATCAAGCTCATCAAGCTTCCTCTTCATGCCTGTTGAATAATTGTTGGCAAGCACGTGCAAACTTCGGTTCTCGTACTTAAGTTGTTTGATCTCCTGTTTAAGACTCTCCATCTCTGCCATCAAGGATTCAACCTGACGGGAGCGAGCAAGAAGGCGTTGGCCCATGTTGGACACAGAGCCAGCACACTGAACACTCAGAGCCAGGGATTCTTGAACGGCCAACTCATCGGACCGTCCTGAAAGCAGCTGACTGTCTTTGGGAGTGAGGAGGTTCCGAGCCACTATCGTAGCCGTTGTGGGATCCGTCATCACAGAGTCCTCATCTGTAAGAGGGCCATGGGAAGATAAGAAAGACGGGCACCATACCTTGCCCTGACGAGGCGCGACCGGGTCACTGCTTAGACTCAAATCTAAGCAAATGTTCGATGGGTTGGATGAGCTAGCCATTGTTCAAGAAGTTAAAAGAAAAGGGTTGGATGGAGGAAATTCTCGACGGGCCGAAGATGATTTTTGGGAAGTCTTCAAAGTGTGCAGATAGAGGTGATCGATCACCTCTATTAAAGGATAGGCGACACAATCACCAATTCAGCATTGAAGAGACACCGCTCTTCAAAAATCGGATTTTCTGGCGTAAAGATCGCCAGCTCTTCAGACGCAATCCAAGCTTTTCAGAAAGCGTGTGCAAATTTGTCAAAAGATCCCAGCTTTTCAGAAGACACGTGGAAGGCGAGAAATCAGTTGCACACTTTAGCCGACAAACGTGGGTGACAAAGCCAAAAGCTTCCGGCTTTCCAGAAAGCGAGTGCAACTTTGTCAAAAGCTCCCGGCTTTTCAGAAGACGCGTGCCACTTTGTCAAAAGCTCCCAGCTTTTCAGAAGACGCGTGGAGGACATTGCCGCATCCGCACTGCCATTTGCCATTACAATTCCTATATACATCAACCTTCATGGCAAGGCATACACCCACAAATGCATAATTTTCCTTCTCAGCCGAAAATGTAAGCTGCAACCAACCCTCTCAAACATGCTCAGATTTCTCCTTCTCTTGAGATCACACTTTCAAACATGGATGTATCCCCCAAAGAAGATACCAAATGCCTGCAGTACGAATGAGGAAAAGGAAACGGTGGATCGAAACATGTGGATTCATTCGCTGCCTCTTCGAAAGCAAAGGTATCTCATATCATCAAGGGCGAAAGCAAAGGTATCTCATATCATGCTCTTTCCCTGTCTTTTCCTTTGTCCTTGATATTACTTGCATGGCAAAGTGAAAGAAGCAATCAGCCGGCACTTGGAGTCTATCTGGACTCTATTCCCTGGTTGCTTACCTAGCTTTGCTGAGCTATCCTCTAACCCTCTTCAATACGAATTGGAGAGATTGAACAAAGAAACAGATAAGAGGAGGAAGCTCAGACCTTCGGGGGAGACCAAAGGAAGCCTGCTGCCCAGTTCAAGAGTAGCACAAAGGAAAATCAACGATGGGAGCAGCGCAGTTCAAGAGTAAGCCTGTGGAAACTCAAGATGAAGCCTCACTGCAATCACCAAGGAGAAGATGGAACGAAAACTCCATAACCAGATTTGCATCTCTAAACTTTTCTCTTTGTTAGATACATTCTGCCATGTTTAGTATGTTTAATTGTTGTTTATATGTTTGTTTGTGTTTAGTGTGGTTTTTAACATTGAGGACAATGTTTGATTTAAGTGTGGGGGAGTTACTAAAGTGTTTTGATGCAAATTCGTAGGGTTTTATCCACCATAACTTCAAATGTTGTTTCTTGCTGTTTTTAAGTGTGTTTAGTGTGTTTTGACTTAAAAATTCAAAAATCACATAAAAATTTGAAAAACATGTTTTGAAAAGCCTAAAAAGAGTGTTTTGAGTCGTTTTTGTGTCGTAGGTCACCTTCCAACACAATGATAAGGATTTGGTTTCTAATTGCATGACTGTTGAAAAGAGTTATAAACATGGAGAAAAGTTTGATTTACTCTTGGTATATGCTTGGTTATGGTTATAATGTATGACTTCACATGCAATCATAAAAGAAAAAAATTAGTTATGTAACATGCTTGAAGGAAGGAACTCAAACAAACGCTACAACCCTGAGAGACTTGAGCCTATAACGTTCTTTAGAGAGTATAATCTGTGATTTCTTGTTTTCTAAAGTTGTTGCATGATCTCATTATTCTTTGCTTGGTTACTACTTAGAAGGCGTTTCATCATATAGTTCCAAATGCTAGAACCCATGCCCATTTCATTCAAAGCATGTTATTGATTTACATAACATATTCAAGATGAAGTTGTGTAATTGCCTCCATAGCCAAATAACCTCACTTCCCATATTTCGTATATGTTGTAAGTTTTACCCCCGTTGAGCTTTGTTTAGCCTTTATTCTTTGTCAACCCACATTATCCTCACCTAGCCTAGTTTAGGACAATCCACACCTTTGTTCTTAGAAGATAGTGAGCATGACTTAAATGAAATCCTTTTGAGTTACATTATGCAAGAAAATGAGTGTGGGAGAAGGAATGCTTGTTCTTAAGTATGTTTTGAGTTTCAAAAGAAAAGAAAAACAGAAAAGAAAAGAAAGAAAGAAAAAAGAGCTTGAAAAAAAATGAAAGAATGAGTGATTGAAGTAAGGGCTCAAAACACCAATTCTGGCCCTAAATTGTCTCTCTTTTTTTTTTTTTTTTTTTTTTTTTTTTTTTTTGTTCCAAAGTTGAGTTTTCATTCAAAAGTGAATTCTAAGTTGATTCAATTGCCTTGCTCACTATTTCTTTAAGAACCTTTGTTTTCCATATCCCTTCTTTGTTATCCACACGCCCCAAGCCCCATTACAACCCGTGACTTCAATCTTGAGTGTTATGTGTTTCAATTTGTGGAGTTTGAACTTGGTATGAGCATATGGTGTCACTGGTTCTCGCGTCTAAGTAGTAGCATTCCATTCATGAGATCATAATCTAAACATGCTTATTAACTCCAAAAATTGCGTTCTTTGTGATACATATATGTGAGTGTTCGTTTTCATGTTTACATCAATCTTCCCACATATGACGAGATTAGGGTGTGTAGTTAGAAAATCTGAGTGAAAATCGAGTGCATATCTTGTAAGGAATTGAGCAAATTCTCTAAGGCATGTTACTACATTCAAAACATGGTTTTAAATGCTTAATTGTGAAATAGTATGTGGTGACTATGATTAAGAATGTACTTAAGTGTGAAGATGACTAAAATCTGTGGGAATGATGATTTTTAACATGTCATGTGCATTGGAAATCCCTAAGACGGTTGTTGGAAGGTTTAGGTTGTGTTTTACTTGTTTAGTGTCATTTTGTTTGTTTGTTATTATTTTGTTTTGCTCGAGGACTAGCAAAAACTAAGTGTGGGGGAATTTGATAGGAGCATATTTAGGCGACTTACTTAGCTTGTTTTCGTGCATCTATGTTGTTAATTCATAGTTGTTTTAGTAGTTTAAGCCATTTTCGTGTGTTTTTAGGTTCATATGGCTAAGGAAGCAAAAAGATGCATTTTGGAGCATTTTGGAGCAAAATTGGGCTTGGAATGGATAGCATATGATTGGAGCCAAAGTGTTGGACGAATTTGAAGGCCTTGTATTCATTTTGGACATAAAACAAAGGGCCTAGCCCATTCTCTCTTAAACCAACCCCAAGGCCATGCATTTCCTTCCAATTCCAAAGCCCACAATCACTTCAAAAGCCATGCAAAGAACCATCCATTCCATCAAAAACAATCCATCAATTCACATGCAAAACCACCATTAACAAACATGCACCCAAACAAAGCCAACCTAGCTAACCTTACATGCATTCTTTACGCAACTCTTCATCATTCCACCATTCATTCTTTATTCCACAAACAAGTCACATGCATTTCCACCTTCCTACTTCATCATTTCACCACATTCTCCCTCTTTAACTCATTTCATTATTCATTCACTTTGCATTCATTCAATTCCACCCCACATGCACCCTTTATTCTTCATCATTGCAACCATGGCACATTTACACCAACAAAACAACTCCCATGCCATGGCCTACTCATATTCCCATTTCCTTTCCAACATCTCACATGCATTTCCACCTTCCTACTTCATCATTTCACCACATTTTCCCTTTTATTTCCACATGCAATTCTTCATCATTGTAGCCACAAACACCTTAAACAAATAGCCATATACATCTCCACTCCTCCTATAAATACCCTTGCATTCATTCATTCAAGGATCATCTCATCTCATTCACAACACAACACACCACAAACACTTCCCTAGCCGTGAGTTTCTCTCCCTTAGAATCCAAAAACCATCTTCCATTTCCACCACTCCTCATCCATTTCCATAATTTCCCAACACTTCCATCCCCCCAACCAACTATCCCTAGACCTTATGCTTCAATAAAGAGGAAGATAAGAGGGCCTAAACGTTCATACAATTCAAGATTGAGTTGTTGGAATGTTTAGGCGTTTCGTTGATTTCAATGTTTAATTTCAATTCTCTTTGTTTTGTACGTATGAGGAAATAAACCCCCTTTAGCTAGGGGGTGATTCGAAACTATGTTTATGTTTGTAATATGATTTGATTACTTTTAATTACGTTTCATAAGTTGTGAATTCAATTTGTTTAACTGTTTGATTGATAACCTATTTATGTATGTTTATTAAGAATGAACGCTTAATTTTCATGCATGAATTTGACGCTAGAATATAAGTGAGTTTCACGTAATAGTTATGAACTTATATTCACAAGTAGTGGAGGTTGCTTATAAACAATCGTGTTAAACATATTCTTGGCATAAGTTTCATGCAATCATAGTAACGAATGCCTCGTCAACACTTATAGTTTTCATGATGCTTAATGATTCTTGCTTGTATCTCTATTATGCAATTCATGTAGGGAACTTGTGAGGAATGCTTTGGATTGTCGTATGCAATCATCCAATTCATTAACTTAAGGAAAACTTGACGGTTAATTTAAGCGGACCTAATTAACCCGGGGCGTTGAGAATTCATGGTTTATTGAAAAGCAATTAGACATCGTTTTGTATGCAAGTGTAACATGTATAGAGATGAACCCCTTAGCTAGCTTCCCATCCATTCATTTCCGTCAAATCCATATTTACAATTTGTTTTATTTCCAAGTTTCCATTTTAGTTTAAATTCGTCCAAATCCAATCCCCCTTTACTTAATTGTTCAATTTAGTTAGAAATCAATTTAGTTTGTGTTTTTAAAGCATTTTGAGTCTTTTGGTTTGTCTTAGTGTTTTAACGTTTAGTTTCACATTCTTTGAGTCTAGTTTAGTGTTTTATCTTGTTTTTACGTTTTTGAGTCAGTTTCCAAGAGATTAACAATCCCTCCTAATCCCCGGTCCAGAATGATCCCTACTTACATACTTACTACAATTGACGAAAAGAGGGTTTAATTTGTGCGCGTATAATTCTCGCATCAGACAACACGCCTTAATGTGATTAAACGCGTAACTAAAATCAATCTCCATCCCTAGACCAAGATTCAACACTAGGCTCGTGTTGAATCTAATCAAAGGTTCATAGTCATCCTAAGGCCCTAAGACAACTATATAGTCCATCAATGAATGCAAACCTTATGTTAGTAGTATCATATACTCTTGCTTTAAAAACCGTTTTAAAAGCTTAGTGGGAGTATTATATATGATGCGAGAATTATACGCACACAAATTAAACCCTCTTTTTGTCAAATTGTAGTAAAGATGTAAGTAGGGATCGTTCTAGACCGGGGATTAGGAGGGATTGCTAAACACTTGGAAACTGACTTAAAAACTCAAAAACAAAGTTTAAAACACTAAACTCGACTCAAAGAATGCAAAACTAAACTTTAAAACACTAAAACAAACCAAAAGACTCAAAACAGCACCAAAACACTCAAAACTGCCTTAAAAACACTTTCTGGGCAGTTTTGAGCACTTTGAGTACTTTGGACGAATTTGGATAACAAATTGAATCAAAACACTTTCTAACTAATTTGAACAATACAAAGACTCAAAGGACTCAAAACAAGTTCAAAAGACTCAAAACTGCCTAAAAACACTAACTAGGCAGTTTCTGACCTTAAACCCAAATTTGGACGAAATTAAGTTGTAACTTGACTCAAGACTCTTAAAAACACAAACTAAATTGATTTCTAACTAATTTGGACATTAAAGTAAGGGGGGATTGAGTTTTGGACGAAATTACACTAATTGCACAGATTCTAATTAAAAACAGAATGTAAATATGAATGTGATGGATTTGAATGGATGGGATGACTAGCTAAGGGGTTCATCTCCACACATGTTACACTTGCATAATAAAAAGATTTCCAATTGCATTTCAATAAACCATGAATTCTCAACGCCCCGGGTTAATTAGGTCCGCTTAAATTAACCGTCAAGTTTTCCTTAAGTTAATGAATTGGATGATTGCATACGACAACCCAAAGCATTCCTCACAAGTTCCCTACATGAATTGCATAATAGAGATACAAGCAAGAATCATTAAGCAACATGAAAACTATAAGTGTTGACGAGGCATTCGTTACTATGATTGCATGAAACTTAAGCCAAGAATATGTTTAACGCGATTGTTTATAAGCAACCTCCACTACTTGTGAATATAAGTTCATAACTATTACGTGAAACTCACTTATATTCTAGCGTCAAATTCATGCATGAAAATTAAGCGTGTACTCTCAATAAACATACATAAATAAGTTATCAATCAAACAGTTAAACAAATTGAATCCACAACTTATGAAACGCAATTAGAAGTAATCAAATCAAAATGCAAGCATAAACATATATTTCGAATCCCCCCCTAGCCAAGGGGGGGGGGGTTTAGTTCCTCATACGTACAAAACAAAGAGAATTGAAATTAAACATTGGAATCGATGAAAAGAAACACCTAAACATTCCAACAACTCAAACTTGAATTGTATGAACGTTTAGGCACTCTTCTCCTCCTCTTCGTTGTAGCACAAGGGCTAATGATAGGTTTGGAGGGATGGGGAGTTATGGATGGTGTAGAATGATGTGTTTAGGATAGGGATGGATGTAGGGGACCTCAAAGTTTCTTTTTGGGCAGAAAATATGAAGAATGGTGAAGTATGGATGTGTTATAGAGAGGGGATGAATTTCTGGCGTGAATGGTGAATGAATTGTGTATGAATGGGAATGAATGAATTGTGGCTGCAATGGATGCTTATTTATAGGTGAAAAGGAGGGAATATGACAGCTAGGAACTTGGTGGAAATCTGGAATGGTGATGGGAGATGCATGTGGCTGATTTATGCATGTGATTAAAGGGTAATGACAGCTAGGTTATGATGATGAATGCATGTGGAAAGTTGGTTGAATGATTATGGGTGCATGTGGCTGATTTATATGAAGGGAATGCATGATTGTTTACATGTGAATTAAAGCTATATGTGGCTGCAATGATGAAATGGATGGGAGTGCATGTGCTTTGACAGCTAGGTTGAATAAATTAAAGGGAGTGCATGTGGCTTGGCTGGAATGATTGGAATGCAATCTGAAATGGGATGTGTTGGTGTGAATTTCTGGTACAAAGGGCCTCCTTTGGTCTTCAATTTCGTCCATCTACTTGACTTCAAGTATATGCAATCCATTTAACGCCCCAAACTATTCCAAAATGCACCATTTTGCATACTTTGCCCTTAGAACCTGAAAACACACAAAAGAAGCATAAAGGACTAAAATAACTAAAGAAACATAACATAAATGCACGAGAACAAGCCATTTAAGTCGCATGAATATGCTCCTATCAAATTCCCCTACACTTAGCTTTTGGTAGTCCTCGAGCAAAACAAAGCAAAAGAAACCAAAAACAAAACAAAACGAACAAAACACATAAAACACAACCTAAACCTTCCAACAACCGTCTTAGGGATTTCCAATGCACATGACGTGTTAAAAATCATCATTCTCACAGATTTTAGTCATCTTCACACTTAAGTACATTCTTAATCATAGTCACCACATACTATTTCACAATTAAGCATTTAAAACCATGTTTTGAATGTAGTAACATGCCTTAGAGAATTTGCTAAATTCCTTACAAGATATGCACTTGATTTTCACTCAGATTTTCTAACTACACACCCTAATCTAGTCATATGTGAGAAGATTAATGAAAACGAACACTCACATATATATATATATATATATCACAAAGAGAGCAATTTCCGGAGTTAATAAGCATGTTTAGATATGATCTCATGAATGGAATGCTACCACTTAGATGCGAGAACCAGTGACACCATATGCTCATACCAAGTTCAAACTCCACAAATTGAAACACATAACACTCAAGATTGAAGTCACGGGTTGTAATGGGGCTTGGGGCGTGTGGATAACAAAGGAGGGATATGGAAAACAAAGGTTCTTAAAGAAATAGTGAGCAAAGCACTTGAATCAACTTAGAATTCACTTTTGAATGAAAACTCAACTTTTGAACAAAAGGGAGAATTTAGACAATTTACGGCCAGAATTGGTGTTTTGGACCCTTTCTTCAATCACTCATTCTTTCATTTTTTTCAAGCTCTTTTTTCTTTCTTTCTTTCTTTTCTTTTTTTTTTTTCTTTTCTTTTGAATCTCAAAACATACATAAACACTTAAACATTCTCTCCCCCACACTCATTTTCTTGCATAATGTAACTCAAAAGGAATTCATTTAAGTCATGCTCATTATCTTTTTAAGACAAGGGTTGAAATGTCCTAATCTAGGCTAGGTGAGGAAAATGTGGGTTAACAAAGAATAAAGGCTAAACAAAGCTCAACGGGGGTAAAACTTACAACAAATACGAAATATGGGAAATGAGGCTATTTGGCTATGGTGGCAACTACACAACTTCATCTTGATATATGTTATGCAAATCAATAACATGCTTTGAATGAAATTGGCATGGGTTCTAGCATTTGGAACTATATGATGAAACGCCTTCTAAGTAGTAACCAAGCAAAGAATAATGAGATCATGCAACGACTTTAGAAAACAAGAAATCACAGATTATACTCTCCAAAGAACGTTATAGGCTCAAGTCTCTCAGGGTTGTAGCGTTTGTTTGAGTTCCTTCCTTTAAGCATGTTACATAACTAATTTTTTCTTTTATGATTGCATGTGAAGTCATACATTATAACCATAACCAAGCATATACCAAGAGTAAATCAAACTTTTCTCTATGTTTATAACTTTTTTTAACAGTCATGCAATTAAAAACCATATCCTTATCATTGTGTTGGAAGGTGACCTACGACACAAACACACAAAAATGACTCAAAACACTCTTTTTAGGCTTTTCAAAACATGTTTTCAAATTTTTATGTGATTTTCAGAGTTATCAAAACAAAACATACTAAAACACTCTAAAACAACTTAAAAATACCTTAAAACAGCAAGGAACAACATTTGAAGTTATGGGTGATAAAATCCCACGAATTTGCATCAAATATACTTAGTTACCCCCCCCCCCCCCCCCCCCACACTTAAATCACACATTGTCCTCAATGTTTTAAGCATAGATTTACATAAAACATAAGTAAAAACACAAACAGCATTTATACATACATAAACAAGGCAGAATGTAACTAACAAAGAGAAGAGTTTAGGGACGCAAATATGGAATTGGAGTGCTTTCTCGGTCTTCCTTTGTTGAATGCATGGGTTGATCTTGGTGATTCCACAGGCTTACTCTTGAACTGGGCTGGAGGATTCTTTTTGGTCTCCTCCACTCGTTGATTTTCCTTTGTGCTACTCTTGAACTGAGCAGCAGGATTCTTTTAGTCTCCCCCGAAGGTCTGAGCTTCCTCCTTTTATCTGTTTCTTTGTTCAATCTCTCCAATTCGTATTGAAGAGGGTTAGAGGATAGCTCAGCATATGCAGTTGTAGCTTGTCTCCACATGCTTCAATGTATCATTTTCACTTGCCTTACTTGCTCCCCTTTGCAGAAGTGGTCCCTTCTCTGGAAGTGTATCAACCGTTGAAGATGACTACTCGAGAGCAACGCTAGGTAAGCAATCAGGGAAGGGATTCCAGGCAGTTGGTTCCAGATCGGAAGACTGACTCCAAGTGCCGGCTGATTGCTTCTTTCACTTTGTCATGCGAGTAAGAACAAGGACAAAGAAAAGGACAGGGAAAGAGCATGATATGAGATACTTTTGCTTTTGACCTTGATGATATGAGATACCTGATGCGATAATTACTTGACACTCAAATTAAACCCTCGTTTGACAATTGTAGTAGAATGGATAAGTGAGGGATCGTTCTAGACCGGGGATTAGGAGGGCTTGCTAAAACCTTCTAAATTGACTTAAGAACGTAAAAACAATATAAAACACTAAACTAGACTCAAAGAATGCAAAACTAAAATTTAAAACATTAAGACAAACCAAAAGACTCAAAACTAATTTTGGACGAATTTAAGATTATGGCTTGATTCAAAATACTTTAAAACATAAACTAAACAGATTCTAAGCACTAAAGAACAAGAAAGTAAAAGGGGGGGGGGAAAAGTTTTGATTTGACGAAAATTGAAATAACAAAACAAAGTAACAAACTAAGCGGAATGTAAATATGAATTTGTGATGGAATGAATGGAATGAAGGCTAGCTAAGGGGTTCTTCTCCACACATGTTATACTTGCATACAAGATTGATTCTCAGTTGGTCTTTCGATAAATTATGAAACTCAACACTCCGGATTAATTAGGTCCGCTTAAATTAACCGTCAAATTTTCCTTAAGTTAATGAATTGGATGGGTTTGCGCAACGCAATTCACAACATTCTCCAAAAGTCCTTTACGTGAACAGCACAATAAAGATACAATCAAAGATCATTAAGTATTATGAAAACTATAAGTGTTGACGAGGCATTCGTTACTATGATGAGCATGAAACTCGTGCCAAGAATTCATTTAACGCGATTGTTTATAAGCAACCTCCACTACTTGTGAATATAAGTTCATAACGATTAGGTGAAAATCACTTATATTCTAGCGTCATATTTATGCATGAAAATTAAGCGCGCATTCTTAATAAACATTCATAAATAAGTTATCAATCAAACGGTTAAACAAATTGAATCCACAACTTATGAAATTCCAACGAAAGTTAATCAATTCATATTGCAAATATAAACATAGTTTCGAATCACCCCCTAGCTAAAGGGGGTTTAGTTCCTCATACCTTTGAAATCAAAGAAACACCTAAACATTCCAACAACTCAAAACTTGAATTGTATGAACGTTTAAGCACTCTTCTCTTCCATTCCTTATACGTACAAAACAAAGAGAATTAAAATGAAACTTTGAAATCAAAGAAACACCTAAACATTCCAACAACTCTGATGCGAGAATTACTTGACACTCAAATTAAACCCTCGTTTGACAATTGTAGTAGAATGGATAAGTGAGGGATCGTTCTAGACCGGGGATTAGGAGGGCTTGCTAAAACCTTCTAAATTGACTTAAAAACATAAAAACACAATATAAAACACTATTTAATGCTCGAAGAAAGCAAAACTAAAAATAAGAAAGATTAAGACTAAGACTTCAACGAAATAGGGGGGAATTGGATTTGGACGAATTTAAACTAAAACGTAAAAACAATATAAAACGTTAATCTAGACTCAAAGAATGTGGAACTAAACGTTAAAACACTAAGACAAACCAAAAGAATCAAAATGCTTTAAAAACACAAACTAAATTGATTTCTAACTATACTGCACATTAAAGCAAAAGGGGGATTG
Source organism: Pyrus x bretschneideri (assembly GCF_019419815.1). Lineage (NCBI taxonomy): Eukaryota > Viridiplantae > Streptophyta > Magnoliopsida > Rosales > Rosaceae > Pyrus > Pyrus x bretschneideri. The sequence continues at coordinate 1,439,340 of NW_025999823.1, read as the reverse complement.
AGGTTTGATGAAAATTGAAATAACGAAACAAGAATGTAATTGATGAAATAAGATGATTGGTGAATTAGCTAGAGGTTCTTTCTCCACACATGATATTTATGCATATGAATCAATTTCCAGTTATTCCTTCATTGAATTATGAACGACAATGCCCCAAATTAACCGTGACATCACTAGTTAACCCTCAGATTTTCCTTATATTATTGGATTGGATGGCATCATTCGACAACCCAAAACATTCTCAAAAGTTCCCTACATGTCATCATAATAGAGATACAATCGAAGATCATTAAGAATAATGAAAACCATAAGCATTGACAAAGCATTTGCAACTATGACATCATGTTACTCATGCTAAGAATTAAACTTAACGCGATCGTGACAAGCGACCTTCACTACTTTCAAGTATAAGTTAGTAACGATTATGTGAAACCTTCTTAAACTTTAGCCACATACTTATGCATGCTAATTAAGTGTCGACCCTCAATCAACAAACACAAATAAGTTAATCATCAAATAGTTAAGCCAATTGCATTCACGAATCAAGAGTTCATAACCGGAATTTATCAATTCATATTACATAAATAATCATGGTATTGAAATCACCCCTAGCCAAAAAGGGTTTAGTTCCTCATAACTTTGAAATCAAAGAAACACCTAAACATTCCAACAACTCAAACGTGAATTGTATGAACGTTTAGGCACTCTTCTCTTCCATTCCTCATATTACAAAATAAAGAGAATTGAATTTAAACATTGAAATCAAAGAAACGCGTAAACATTCCAACAACTCAAACGTGAATTGTATGAACGTTTAGGCCCTCTTATCTTCCTCTTTATTGTGGCACAAGGACTAAGGGATGTTGTTGGTGTGTTGAATGGATTGGGGGATTATGGAAATGGAAGAAATGGAGGAGAAATGGAAGGGAATGGTGCAGAAAATGGAGAGACACTCACGGCTAGGGAGAAGATGGAAGTGTTTGTGGTGTGTTGTGTATGAAATGAGATGATTTTTGAATGAATGAATGCAAGGGTATTTATAGGAGGAGTGGAGATGTATATGGCTATTTGTTTAAGGTGTTTGTGGTTGCAATGATGAAGAATTGCATGTGGAAATAAAAGGGAAAATGTGGTGAAATGATGAAGTAGGAAGGTGGAAATGCATGTGAGATGTTGGAAAGGAAATGGGAATATGAGTAGGCCATGGCATGGGAGTTGTTTTGTTGGTGTAAATGTGCCATGGTTGCAATGATGAAGAATAAAGGGTGCATGTGGGGTGGAATTGAATGAATGCAAAGTGAATTAATAATGAAATGAGTTAAAGAGGGAGAATGTGGTGAAATGATGAAGTAGGAAGGTGGAAATGCATGTGACTTGTTTGTGGAATAAAGAATGAATGGTGGAATGATGAAGAGTTGCATAAAGAATGCATGTAGGGTTAGCTAGGTTGGCTTTGTTTGGGTGCATGTGTGTTAATGGTGGTTTTGCATGTGAATTGATGGATTGTTTTTGATGGAATGGATGGTTCTTTGCATGGCTTTTGAAGTGATTGTGGGCTTTGGAATTGGAAGGAAATGCATGGCCTTGGGGTTGGTTTAAGAGAGAATGGGCTAGGCCCTTTGTTTTATGTCCAAAATGAATACAAGGCCTTCAAATTCGTCCAACACTTTGGCTCCAATCATATGCTATCCATTCCAAGCCCAATTTTGCTCCAAAATGCTCCAAAATGCATCTTTTTGCTTCCTTAGCCATATGAACCTAAAAACACACGAAAATGGCTTAAACTACTAAAACAACTATGAATTAACAACATAGATGCACGAAAACAAGCTAAGTAAGTCGCCTAAATATGCTCCTATCAAACTCAAACTTGAATTGTATGAACGTTTAGGCACTCTTCTCTTCCTCGTTGTTGTAGCACAAGGTTTAAGGATAGGTTGGTTGGGGGGATAGAAGTGTGGAATGGAGTGGAAATGGAGAAGATGGAGAAAGGGAAGTGTTTGTGTATTACAATGGAAAATGAGATGATTTGGTGAATGGAATGAATGGGTATTTATAGGAAGAGAATGGGTGTTAATGGATGTTTGTTTAAGGTATTTGGTGGATGGGAAAAGGTGTGGATGGTGGGAATTATGGTGGATGGATGGTTTAGTGGATGTAATTTAGGGTTTATTTAGGTGAATGTGGATGCATGGTTTAGTGGATGTAAAGGATAATGGGATGGTGTGGAATTAAAAGCTAAAAAAAAATGGGATAATGGGCATTTAAGTGTGAATGGAATGGTGGGATGCACTAATGGAAATTATGGAATGGAATGGTGGGATGCACTAATGGAAATTATGGAATGGAATGGTGGGATGCACTAATTAGGAGGAAGAATTAGGGTGAAGGGCTTAATGCATGGATTTGGGCCAACTAGGGTGAAGGGCTTAATGCATGGATTTGGGCCAATTAGGGTGAAGGGCTTAATGCATGGATTTGCGCCTAAAATGCCCCCCCCTTGCATGGCAAGGGAAAGGACTTGGGCTAAAGCCCACGGCAATGGCTCTAAAATGGGCTAAGGTTAGGGTTTAGGTGCGGCATAGGCTTAGGGTCCACAAAGAGTTAGGGTTTAGGTCATCTAAAAGCCCAAAGCCAAGAATAGAAACTCACGACAATGGAAACCTCCAAGAATAGAAACTTCCAACTTTAGAAACTTTGGTTACCAATTCCGACTTCCTTGCTCTTCACTTTCATTTCTTCATTTCTTAAGCTCCTTTGACCTTCAACCTCGTTCATTCCTCATGCTCCATTTGCATACACCACATTCCAGCTCAGTTTTGCTCCAAAAGCTCCCAATTGCATCATTTCATGTAATATGTCCTTTAAACCTGAAAACACATGAAAGTAGCTTAAAAGACTACTTTAACGAATAAAACATAACAAAAATGCATAAGAACTAGCTAACTAAGGCGCATAAATATGCTCCTATCAAATTCCCCCACACTTAGCTTTTGCTAGTCCTCGAGCAAAACAAAACAACTAAATTAAACAAGACGAAACAAAACAAACAAAACATAACCTAAACCTTCCAACGTTTGCCTCAGGGATTTCCAATGAAACATGACATGTCAAAAATCATTACGCACATAACTTTTAGTCTTACTTCCCCTTAGGCACATACTTAATCATAGTCACCATTCACTAGTTCGCATTTAATCAATTAAAACATATTTTGAATGTAGTAACATGCCTTAGAGAATTCCCTCAATTCCTCACTAGTTATGCACTCAATTTTCACTCAGATTTTCTGACTACACACCCTACACTAGTTATATGTGAGAAGATTGATATACACATGAAAGACTAGTACTCACATACGTTATAACCGAGAAAGCAATTTCTAGAATAATTAAACGTGTTTGGATATGATCTCATGAATGGAATGCTACTACTTAGATGCGAGAACCAGTGACACCATATGCTCATACCAAATTCAAACTCCACAATTGAAATGCACAACACTCAAGATAGAAGTCGAAGGTTGTAACGGGGCTTGGGGAATTGGCTAACAAGGAAAGGTAGGGATAAACAAATGTTCTTTAAGCAATAGCAAGTAAAGCAATGAAATTAAGACCTAAAATTTCCTTAGAATCCAAAAATCAACTTTTAGACAAATAAGGGAAACACAAACAACTCTTAGGGCCTAATTCATTGTTTTGGGCCCTTACTTCAACAACTAATACTTTGGAACTCTTTTTCACTTCTTTTCAACTCTTTTTCATTTTTTCTTTTCTTTTCTTCTTTTTTTTTTTTTTTTTTTTTTTTTTTTTTTTTTTTTACTCGTGCCTATGGCACATAACTCACATCAATAATCCTTCCCCCACACTTATTTTCTGCACACATTAATCAAAGGGAATTCATTCATGCTTACTCTGCTTCGAGAACAAGGGTAAGGATGGTCCTAATCTAGGCTAGGTGAGGATAATGTGGGTTAACAAAGAACATGGGCTAACACGGCTCAACGGGGTTAAACTTAAACACAAAATGAGTGAAGGGCACATGGCTGTTTGGCTTTGATGGTGGTCACTACACAACTTCATCTTGAGTATGTGGTATGCAAATCAATGACATGCTTTGAATGAAATGGGCATGAGTTCTAGCATTTGGAACTAAGTGATGAAACGCCTTCTAAGTAGTAACCAAGCAAAGAATAATGAGATCATGCAACGACTTTAGAAAACAATGACGCACAGATTATTACTCTCCAAATAACGTTTAGGCTCAAGTCTCACAGGGATGTATCGTTTGTTTAAGTTCATTCCTTCAAGCATGTTACAAAAACTAATTTTTATCATTTGTGATTACATGTGAATTCGTAAACTATAACGACAACCAAGCATAAACCAAAGAGTATATCAAACGTCCTTCCATGTTTGTAACTTTCTTTAACCATCATGCAATTAAAAACCAAATCATCATCATTGCGTTGGAAGGTACCCTACGACACAAACACACAAACACACAAAAACAACTTTAAAACAACTCTTTTTGGGTTTTTTAAAACAATGTTTCAAATTTTTATGGGATTTTCGAATTTTTAACTCAAAACACACTAAAACAGTTTAAAAACATTTTAAAACAGCAAGGAACAACACTTGAAGTTATGGGTGATAAAATCCAACAAATTTGCATCAACATACTTAGTTACCCCCCCCCCCCCCCCCCCACAGTTAAATCAAACATTGTCCTCAATGTTTTAAGCTTAAAACACACCAAACAAAAGAAAACATATAAAACAACAACTAAACATACTAAACATGGCATAATGTATCTATCAAAGAGAAGAGTTTTAGAGATGCAAATCTGGTTATGGAGTGTAAATTTCATCTTCTCCTTGGTGATTGCAGTGAGGCTTCATCTTGAGTGATTCCACAGGCTTACTCTTGAAATGCGCTGCTCCCATCGTTGATTTTCCTTTGTGCTACTCTTGAACTGGGTAGCAGGCTTCCTTTGGTCTCCCCCGAAGGTCTGAGCTTCCTCCTCTTATCTGTTTCTTTGTTCAATTTCTCCAATTCGTATTGAAGAGGGTTAGAGGATAGCTTAGCAAAGCTAGGTAAGCAACCAGGGAATAGAGTCCAGATAGACTCCAAGTGCCGGCTGATTGCTTCTTTCACTTTGCCATGCAAGTAATATCAAGGACAAAGGAAAAGACAGGGAAAGAGCATGATATGAGATACCTTTGCTTTTGCCCTTGATGATATGAGATACCTTTGCTTTTGAAGAAGCGGTGAATGAATCAGCACATGTATTTATGGTGCTGTTTCCTCCTGGGTCATCTGTACTCCAGGCATCTGGTAACATCTTTGGGGAAGAAGAAAGAATGGAGTATTTCAAAAGGCTTTGCTGGGAGTGCGCCCTCAGAGGTGAGAAAGAGTTGGGCATTTTCTTCAGTTCTGTCTTGCCAAAAAAAATGAAGGCCGACATATATAGAGAATTTAATAGCAAGTGGTGGTACTGTTCTTTTACCGTTGTCGACAAATGTTTTGATCCCGCAAATCCGGCTTTTTGAAATAGTGACGACTCTTCGATCTTTGAATTTGCCTCTTCGATTTCTGAGCAGTCGGCCCTTCGATTTCTGAACGATGCCCTTCGCTTTCTGAATGACACGTAGTAGCGCGAATGCGGCTCTGTCTGAGATCTTTTGACAAGTGGCACGCGTTTTCTGCAAAGCCGGGAGCTTTCGGCTTTGTCTCCCACGTTTTTCGGCTAAAGTGTGCAGCTGATTTCTCGCCTTCCACGCGTCTTCTGAAAAGCTGGGATTGCGTCTGACGAGCTGGCGATCTTTACGCCAGAAATTCTGGTTTTGAAGAGTGGTGTCTCTTCATTCTGAATTGGTGAACGCCTCTCCTTTAATAGAGGTGATTGATCACCTCTAGCATGCACACTTGAAAATTGCCCAGAAATCGTCTCCGGCCCGTTGAGATTTCACTCCATCCAACCCTTCTCTTTTAACTTCGTGAACAATGGCTAGCTCATCCAACCCATCGAACCTTTGCTTAGATTTGAGTCTAAGCAGTGATCCGGTCGCGCCTCGTCAGGGTAAGGTATGGTGCCCGTCTTTCTTATCTTCCCATGGCCCTCTTACAGATGAGGACTCTGTGATGACGGATCCCACAACGGCTATGATAGTGGCTCGGAACCTCCTCACTCCCAAAGACAGTCAGCTGCTTTCAGGACGGTCCGATGAGTTGGCCATTCAAGAGTCCTTGGCTCTTAACGTTCAGTGCGCTGGCTCTGTGTCCAACATGGGCCAACGCCTTCTTGCTCACTCCCGTCAGGTTGAATCCTTGATGACGGAGGTGGAGAGTCTTAAGCAGGAGATCAAACAGCTTAAGTACGAGAACCGAAGTTTGCACGTGCTTGCCAACAATTATTCATCAGGCATGAAGAGGAAGCTTGATGAGCTTGATGACCATCAAAAGCTTGCGGCTTTCTTCCAGAGGCACCTCTTTCCTGGGTCATCCAGCGTTCCACCAAGGTTTGGGGCCTTGAATGATCTATCTTCGGTACCTCCCGCTCCGATGCCTTCCGCTCCGATGCCTCTTGCTCCGATACCTTCTGCTCCGATGCCTCTTGCTCCGATGCCTCTTGCTCCGAAAGTATTGCCATGTAGTGGGGCCTCACGTACACAACCCTTGTGAAGGCTCCATCTTTCTGCCATGTTTAGATACAATTGTAATTTCTCAAAAATAAATGAACAAGTTTTTTTTTTTTTTTTTTTTTAATTACAATCACTCGGAAATCAATGAACAAGGTTTATTCACTGTATTGGGTTGCCTCCCAAGTAGCGCTTTCTTTTACGTCTTGCAGCCGGACGAAACCTTCTTAAGCTCATTTAGGACTCACGACATGGAATTTATCTCTGAATGGGGGGTGATACTTGAGATGATCCGGTAATGGTTCAAATTCTAAAGTGGGTGCCTGGATCATTAACAACATATTAGTATAAAAGAAAATTGAAATTCGGGGAGGCGGCTTACCTGTGTGCTCCGACAAGAACTCAAGGATAAACACATCTTCTTTGAACGTTTCAGGGACTTTGCACTCGCCCAGATGTGGTGTGAGGATTGGTCCTTGTCCTGTGTCATAAAATTCAATTTCTTTGGGGTTGTTTGCCTCAAGTATATCCTCTTCTAGACATTCCCCAGTCACATCTTGCTCTTGATTCTTTGGAAATGATTCGAAGATGCCTTTCTCACCCTCTTCTTCCTTGGATTGCATGATCCTGCAAGGAATAGGGACATTCAGTGGAATGGGGTTAGAATTAATTAAATTTGGAACAACCTTACTTGAATTAGATGGCGTGAGAGCAATAGGTGCCTGCGGCAAAGGTTTTTCCACCCTTGCCATAGGTTGCGTGTGTTCCTCTTCCTCAAATTGCAACCTTTCATCTTCCTTGTAATTTGATTTAAGGTCCGTTCCAACCTCCATAGCATTTCCCAAAGTTATAGCATTATGGATTTCAAAATCTTCCTTCGAGTTTTCAATAGTTGAGTTGGAGAGTTCACTTTGCTCTTGAATTTGTTTCATGAACCCCATAATCTGCTCAATTTGCTCCTCCAATTTACCCAACTTCTTGTCTTGATTTTGTTCGTCCTTGTTTTGAGTTTGGACTTCATTGCTTTGGGCAGGTTGTGGTGGCCGCATAGGTGCTGTATAGAACTCCTCATATGGTTGCCAATATGCTTCTTGTTGAGCCTCCGTGGCTTGATTTTGCGACCCCTGCACCAAAGAATTTAATTCATTAAGAATTTGATTATAATCTATTGACGAACTTGAATTTAATTGAACATATTGCATATCAAGTTGTGGTGGCTGCATAGGTCTTGAATAGAACTCCTCATATGGCTGCCAATATGCTTCACGTTGAACTTGTTGAGCTTCCCACCACATAGAGTTTGAATGATCCCTCCAATCTCTTTGTGGACATTGATTGGCTTGAAATCCTTGCCTATATGAAGCACCAAATGTAGGGACACTCTGCATTGTGGTCCCTTCGGCATATGGCGACAATTGAGAAGTAAGATTTGCCAATTGAGCTTGAATGCTAGCAAAATCCATTTCTTACTTCTCTAGTACCTAACATCAAAGAAAGAGAACTAAATCAACTATCAAAAGTAGCAACAAACAAAGAAAACAACACTAAGTTAGAAAATAAAACGAAAACAACTAAACCAAAAAGAAAAGAACCAAGGGATTAGCAAAGTTGCTAATCCCCGGCAACGGCGCCAAAATTTGATGTGAGAATTACTTGACACTCAAATTAAACCCTCGTTTGACAATTGTAGTAGAATGGATAAGTGAGGGATCGTTCTAGACTGGGGATTAGGAGGGCTTGCTAAAACCTTCTAAATTGACTTAAGAACGTAAAAACAATATAAAACACTAAACTAGACTCAAAGAATGCAAAACTAAAATTTAAAAACATTAAGACAAACCAAAAGACTCAAAACTAATTTTGGACGAATTTAAGATTATGGCTTGATTCAAAATACTTTAAAACATAAACTAAACAGATTCTAAGCACTAAAGAACAAGAAAGTAAAAGGGGGGGGGGAAAAGTTTTGATTTGACGAAAATTGAAATAACAAAACAAAGTAACAAACTAAGCGGAATGTAAATATGAATTTGTGATGGAATGAATGGAATGAAGGCTAGCTAAGGGGTTCTTCTCCACACATGTTATACTTGCATACAAGATTGATTCTCAGTTGGTCTTTCGATAAATTATGAAACTCAACACTCCGGATTAATTAGGTCCGCTTAAATTAACCGTCAAGTTTTCCTTAAGTTAATGAATTGGATGGGTTTGCGCAACGCAATTCACAACATTCTCCAAAAGTCCTTTACGTGAACAGCACAATAAAGATACAATCAAAGATCATTAAGTATTATGAAAACTATAAGTGTTGACGAGGCATTCGTTACTATGATGAGCATGAAACTCGTGCCAAGAATTCATTTAACGCGATTGTTTATAAGCAACCTCCACTACTTGTGAATATAAGTTCATAACGATTAGGTGAAAATCACTTATATTCTAGCGTCATATTTATGCATGAAAATTAAGCACGCATTCTTAATAAACATTCATAAATAAGTTATCAATCAAACGGTTAAACAAATTGAATCCACAACTTATGAAATTCCAACGAAAGTTAATCAATTCATATTGCAAATATAAACATAGTTTCGAATCACCCCCTAGCTAAAGGGGGATTAGTTCCTCATACCTTTGAAATCAAAGAAACACCTAAAAATTCCAACAACTCAAAACTTGAATTGTATGAACGTTTAAGCACTCTTTTCTTCCATTTCTCATACGTACAAAACAAAGAGAATTAAAATGAAACTTTGAAATCAAAGAAACACCTAAACATTCCAACAACTCAAAACTTGAATTGTATGAACGTTTAGGCACTCTTCTCTTCCTCGTTGTTGTAGCACAAGGTTTAAGGATAGGTTGGTTGGGGGGATGGAAGTGTGGAATGGAGTGGAAATGGAGGAAATGGAGAAGGGGAAGTGTTTGTGTATTACAATGGAAAAATGAGATGATTTGGTGAATGGAATGAATGGGTATTTATAGGAAGAGAATGGGTGTTAATGGATGTTTGTTTAAGGTATTTGGTGGATGGGAAAAGGTGTGGATGATGGGAATTATGGTGGATGGATGGTTTAGTGGATGTAATTTAGGGTTTATTTAGGTGAATGTGGATGCATGGTTTAGTGGATGTAAAGGATAATGGGATGGTGTGGAATTAAAAGCTAAAAAAAATGGGATAATGAGCATTTAAGTGTGAATGGAATGGTGGGATGCACTAATGGAAATTATGGAATGGAATGGTGGGATGCACTAATTAGGAGGAAGAATTAGGGTGAAAGCTTAATGCATGGATTTGGGCCAATTAGGGTGAAGGGCTTAATGCATGGATTTGGGCCTATTAGGGTGAAGGGCTTAATGCATGGATTTGGGCCTAAAATGCCCCCCCTTGCATGGCAAGGGAAAGGACTTGGGCTAAAGCCCACGGCAATGGCTCTAAAATGGGCTAAGGTTAGGGTTTAGGTGCTCTAAAAGCCCAAAGCCAAGAATAGAAACTCACGACAATGGAAACCTCCAAGAATAGAAACTTCCAACTTTAGAAACTTTGGTTACCAATTCCGACTTCCTTGCTCTTCACTTTCATTTCTTCATTTCTTAAGCTCCTTTGACCTTCAACCTCGTTCATTCCTCGTGCTCCATTTGCATACACCACATTCCAGCTTAGTTTTGCTCCAAAAGCTCCCAATTGCATCATTTCATGTAATATGTCCTTTAAACCTGAAAACACATGAAAGTAGCTTAAAAGACTACTTTAACGAATAAAACATAACAAAAATGCATAAGAACTAGCTAACTAAGGCGCATAAATATGCTCCTATCAAATTCCCCCACACTTAGCTTTTGCTAGTCCTCGAGCAAAACAAACAAAAGAAAGAAAACAAAACGAAACAAACTAACCAAAACCAAAAACTAAACCTTCCAACGTTCGCCTCAGGGATTTCCAATGAAACATGACATGTCAAAAATCATTACTCACATAGCTTTTAGTCTTACTTCCCCTCAAGCACATACTTAATCATAGTCACCATTCACTAGTTCGCATTTAATCAATTAAAACACATTTTGCATGTAGTAACATGCCTTAAAGAATTCCCTCAATTCCTCACTAGTTATGCACTCAATTTTCATTCAGATTTTCTGACTACACACCCTATACTAGTTATATGTGAGAAGATTGATGTAAACATGAAAGACTAGTACTCACATAGGTTATAACAAAGAATGCACTTTCTGGAGTAATTAAACGTGTTTAGATATGATCTCATGAATGGAATGCTACTACTTAGATGCGAGAACCAGTGACACCATATGCTCATACCAAATTCAAACTCCACAATTGAAATGCACAACACTCAAGATAGAAGTAGAGGGTTGTAACGGGGCTTGGGGTGTTGGCTAACAAGGAAAGGTAGGGATAAACAAAAGTTCTTTCAGCAATAATAAGTAAAGTAATGAAATTAAGACCTAGAATTCCCTTAGAATGCAGAAATCAACTTTTAAATAATTAGGGGAGATTCAAACAATTCGTAGGGCCTAATTCATTGTTTTGGGCCCTTACTTCAACAAACAATACTTTGGAACTCTTTTTCAAATTTTTTTTTTTTCTTTTTCTAGCCGTGCCTATGGCACAAAAACTCACATAAATACTCTTTCCCCCACACTTATTTCCTGCAACACATTAATCAAAAGGAATTCATTGCTTACTATGCTTCAAGAACAAAGGTAAGGATGGTCCTAATCTAGGCTAGGTGAGGATAATGCGGGTTAACAAAGAATATGGGCTAACACGGCTCAATGGGGTTAAACTTAAACACAAAATGAGTGAAGGGCACATGGCTGTTTGGCTTTGATGGTAGTCACTACACAACTTCATCTTGAATATGTGGTATGCAAATCAATGACATGCTTTGAATGAAATGGGCATGAGTTCTAGCATTTGGAACTAAGTGATGAAACGCCTTCTAAGTAGTAACCAAACAAAGAATAATGAGATCATGCAACGACTTTAGAAAACAATGACGCACAGATTATTACTCTCCAAATAACTTTTAGGCTCAAGTCTCACAGGGATGTAGCGTTTGTTTGAGTTCCTTCCTTCAAGCATGTTACAAAAACTAATTTTTATTATTTGTGATTACATGTGAATTCGTAAACTATAACGACAACCAAGCATAAACCAAAGAGTATATCAAACGTCCATCCATGTTTGTAACTTTCTTTAACCATCATGCAATTAAAAACCAAATCCTCATCATTGTGTTGGAAGGTGACCTACGACACAAACACACAAAAACAACTCTTTTTGGGTTTTTCAAAACAATTTTTCAAATTTTTATGGTATTTTCGGATTTTTAAGTCAACACACACTAAAACAGTTTAAAAACATTTTAAAACAGCAAGGAACAACACTTGAAGTTATGGGTGATAAAATCCAACAATTTTGCATCAACATACTTAGTTACCCCCCCACACTTAAATCAAACATTGTCCTCAATGTTTTAAGCTTAAAACACACCAAACAAAAGAAAACATATAAAACAACAACTAAACATACTAAACATACTAAACATACTAAACATGGCAGAATGTATCTATCAAAGAGAAGAGTTTTAGAGATGCAAATCTGGTTGTTGAGTGTAAATTCCATCTTCTCCTTGGTGATTGCAGTGAGGCTTCATCTTGAGTGATTCCACAGGCTTACTCTTGAAATGCGCTGCTCCCATCGTTGATTTTCCTTTGTGCTACTCGTGAACTGGGTAGCAGGCTTCCTTTGGTCTCCCCCGAAGGTCTGAGCTTCCTCCTCTTATCTGTTTCTTTGTTCAATCTCTCCAATTCGTATTGAAGAGGGTTAGAGGATAGCTTAGCAAAGCTAGGTAAGCAACCAGGGAATAGAGTCCAGATAGACTCCAAGTGCCGGCTGATTGCTTCTTTCACTTTGCCATGCAAGTAATATCAAGGACAAAGGAAAAGACAGGGAAAAAGCATGATATGAGATACCTTTGCTTTTGCCCTTGATGATATGAGATACCTTTGCTTTTGAAGAAGCGGTGAATGAATCAGCACATGTATTTATGGTGCTGTTTCCTCCTGGGTCATCTGTACTCCAAGCATCTGGTAACATCTTTGGGGAAGAAGAAAGAATGGAGTATTTCGAAAGGCTTTGCTAGGAGTGCGCCTTCAGAGGTGAGAAAGAGTTGGGCATTTTCTTCAATTCTGTCTTGCCAAAAAAAATGAAGGTCGACATATATAGGGAATTCAATAGCAAGTGGTGATACTGTTCTTTTACCGTTGTCGACAAACATTTTGATCCCGCAAATCCAGCTTTTTGGAATAGTGACGACTCTTCGATCTTTGAAGACGCCTCTTCGATAAAGCTGCACGCGTTTTCTGAAAAGCAGATAAAGCGTCGCCGAACTTTTCGCTTGTCGCCTAAAGACGTGTAGTTGCGATGATGGCCTCCACGTGTTGAACGCGATTTCTGAAAAGCCGAGGCTTTTTGAATTTGTGGACGCGTTGCCTTGGCTTTTTATAGAGCTATCGATCACCGCCAACTTACACACTCTGAAGATTTTCCATTCTTGAAACTCGTCTCCGGCCCTTTTGAAAATCTACTCCGTCCACCCCTTTTCTTTTAACTTCGTGAACAATGGCTAGCTCATCCAACCCATCGAACCTTTGCTTAGATTTGAGTCTAAGCAGTGATCCGGTCGCGTCTCGTCAGGGTAAGGTATGGTGCCCGTCTTTCTTATCTTCCCATGGCCCTCTTACAGATGAGGACTCTGTGATGACGGATCCCACAACGGCTACGATAGTGGCTCGGAACCTCCTCACTCCCAAAGACAGTCAGCTGCTTTCAGGACGGTCCGATGAATTGGCCGTTCAAGAATCCCTGGCTCTGAGTGTTCAGTGCACTGGCTCTGTGTCCAACATGGGCCAACGCCTTCTTGCTCGCTCCCGACAGGTTGAATCCTTGATGGCGGAGGTGGAGAGTCTTAAGCAGGAGATCAAACAGCTTAAGTACGAGAACCGAAGTTTGCACGTGCTTGCCAACAATTATTCAACAGGCATGAAGAGGAAGCTTGATGAGCTTGATGACCGTCAACGGTTTGCAGCTTTCTTCCAGAGGCACCTCTTTCCTGGGTCATCCAGCGTTCCACCAAGGTTTGGGGCCTTCAATGATCTATCTTCGGTGCCTCCCGCTCTTATGCCTTCCGCTCCGATGCTTCCTGCTCCGATACCTCCTGTTCCGATGCCTCCTGTTCCGATGCCTCCTGCTCCGATGCCTCCTGCTCCGAGAGTGTTGTCACGTAGTGGGGCCTCACGTACACAACCTTTGTAAAGGCTCCATCTTTCTGCCATGTTTAGATACAATTGTAATTTATCGAAAAAAATCAATGAACAAGCAAAAGTTTTATTTACTGTATTGGGTTGCCTCCCAAGTAGCACTTTCTTTTACGTCTTGCAGCCGGACGAAGAACCCAATCACTCCAGGATATGTTCACGAATCGGATGAGAACTCCGAGTCATGAACTAGTACCTAAAACAAGAAACAAAACAAATTTAAGAATCTGGAAAAATAAAAACAAACGAAAATAAAACAATCCAAGGGATTAGCAAAGTTGCTAATCCCCGGCAACGGCGCCAAAATTTGATGCGAAAATTACTTGACACTCAAATTAAACCCTCTTTTTATCAATTGTAGTAAGTACGTAAGTAGGGATCGTTCTGGACCGGGGATTAGGAGGGATTGTTAATCTCTTGGAAATTGACTCAAAAACGTAAAAACAAGATAAAACACTAAACTAGACTCAAAGAATGCAAAACTAAAATTTAAAACATTAAAACAAACCAAAAGACTCAAAACTAATTTTGGACGAATTTAAGATTATGACTTGATTCAAAATACTTTAAAACATAAACTAAACAGATTCTAAGCACTAAAGAACAAGAAAGTAAAGGGGGGGGGGAAAAGTTTTGATTTGACAAAAATTGAAATAACAAAACAAGTTAATAAACTAAGCGGAATGTAAATATGAATTTGTGATGGAATGAATGGAATGAAGGCTAGCTAAGGGGTTCTTCTCCACACATGTTATACTTGCATACAAGATTGATTCTCAGTTGGTCTTTCGATAAATTATGAAACTCAACACTCCGGATTAATTAGGTCCGCTTAAATTAACCGTCAAGTTTTCCTTAAGTTAATGAATTGGATGGGTTTGCGCAACGCAATTCACAACATTCTCCAAAAGTCCTTTACGTGAACAGCACAATAAAGATACAATCAAAGATCATTAAGTATTATGAAAACTATAAGTGTTGACGAGGCATTCGTTACTATGATGAGCATGAAACTCGTGCCAAGAATTCATTTAACGCGATTGTTTATAAGCAACCTCCACTACTTGTGAATATAAGTTCATAACGATTAGGTGAAAATCACTTATATTCTAGCGTCATATTTATGCATGAAAATTAAGCGCGCATTCTTAATAAACATTCATAAATAAGTTATCAATCAAACGGTTAAACAAATTGAATCCACAACTTATGAAATTCCAACGAAAGTTAATCAATTCATATTGCAAATATAAACATAGTTTCGAATCACCCCCTAGCTAAAGGGGGATTAGTTCCTCATACCTTTGAAATCAAAGAAACACCTAAACATTCCAACAACTCAAAACTTGAATTGTATGAACGTTTAAGCACTCTTTTCTTCCATTTCTCATACGTACAAAACAAAGAGAATTAAAATGAAACTTTGAAATCAAAGAAACACCTAAACATTCCAACAACTCAAAACTTGAATTGTATGAACGTTTAGGCACTCTTCTCTTCCTCGTTGTTGTAGCACAAGGTTTAAGGATAGGTTGGTTGGGGGGATGGAAGTGTGGAATGGAGTGGAAATGGAGGAAATGGAGAAGGGGAAGTGTTTGTGTATTACAATGGAAAAATGAGATGATTTGGTGAATGGAATGAATGGGTATTTATAGGAAGAGAATGGGTGTTAATGGATGTTTGTTTAAGGTATTTGGTGGATGGGAAAAGGTGTGGATGATGGGAATTATGGTGGATGGATGGTTTAGTGGATGTAATTTAGGGTTTATTTAGGTGAATGTGGATGCATGGTTTAGTGGATGTAAAGGATAATGGGATGGTGTGGAATTAAAAGCTAAAAAAAATGGGATAATGGGCATTTAAGTGTGAATGGAATGGTGGGATGCACTAATGGAAATTATGGAACGGAATGGTGGGATGCACTAATGGAAATTATGGAATGGAATGGTGGGATGCACTAATTAGGAGGAAGAATTAGGGTGAAAGCTTAATGCATGGATTTGGGCCAATTAGGGTGAAGGGCTTAATGCATGGATTTGGGCCTATTAGGGTGAAGGGCTTAATGCATGGATTTGGGCCTAAAATGCCCCCCCTTGCATGGCAAGGGAAAGGACTTGGGCTAAAGCCCACGGCAATGGCTCTAAAATGGGCTAAGGTTAGGGTTTAGGTGCTCTAAAAGCCCAAAGCCAAGAATAGAAACTCACGACAATGGAAACCTCCAAGAATAGAAACTTCCAACTTTAGAAACTTTGGTTACCAATTCCGACTTCCTTGCTCTTCACTTTCATTTCTTCATTTCTTAAGCTCCTTTGACCTTCAACCTCGTTCATTCCTCGTGCTCCATTTGCATACACCACATTCCAGCTTAGTTTTGCCCCAAAAGCTCCCAATTGCATCATTTCATGTAATATGTCCTTTAAACCTGAAAACACATGAAAGTAGCTTAAAAGACTACTTTAACGAATAAAACATAACAAAAATGCATAAGAACTAGCTAACTAAGGCGCATAAATATGCTCCTATCAGAATGGTGGGATGCACTAATTAGGAGGAAGAATTAGGGTGAAGGGCTTAATGCATGGATTTGGGCCAATTAAGGTGAAGGGCTTAATGCATGGATTTGGGCCTAAAATGCCCCCCCCTTGCATGGCAAGGGAAAGGACTTGGGCTAAAGCCCACGGCAATGGCTCTAAAATGGGCTAAGGTTAGGGTTTAGGTGCGGCATAGGCTTAGGGTCCACAAAGAGTTAGGGTTTAGGTCATCTAAAAGCCCAAAGCCAAGAATAGAAACTCACGACAATGGAAACCTCCAAGAATAGAAACTTCCAACTTTAGAAACTTTGGTTACCAATTCCGACTTCCTTGCTCTTCACTTTCATTTCTTCATTTCTTAAGCTCCTTTGAACTTCAACCTCGTTCATTCCTCGTGCTCCATTTGCATACACCACATTCCAGCTCAGTTTTGCTCCAAAAGCTCCCAATTGTATCATTTCATGTAATATGTCCTTTAAACCTGAAAACACATGAAAGTAGCTTAAAAGACTACTTTAACGAATAAAACATAACAAAAATGCATAAGAACTAGCTAACTAAGGCGCATAAATATGCTCCTATCAATACCTTTGCTTTTGAAGAAGCGGCGAATGAATCAGCACATGCTTCCATCTACCGTTTCCTCCTGGGTCATCTATACTCCAGGCATCTGGTATCATCTTTGGGGAAGAAGAAAAAATTGAGTATTTCGAAAGGCTTTGCTAGGAGTGCGCCCTCAGAGGTGAGGAAGAGTTGGGCATTTTCTTCAGGTCTGCCTTGCCATAAAAGATGAAGGTCGACATATATAGGGATTTCCCAATAGCAAGTGTTGTTCTTTTACCCTTGTCGACAAACGTTTTGATCCCGCAAATCCGGCTTTTTGAAATAGTGACGACTCTTCGATCTTTGAATACGCCTATTTGCTTTCTGAACGATGCCTCTTCGATTTCTGAGCAGGCGCCCCTTCGATTTCTGAACGGCGCCCCTTCGCTTTCTACACGACACGTAGTAGTGCGGATGCGGCTCTTTTGACAAAGCTGCACGCGTTTTCTGAAAAGTAGAGAAAACGTCGCCGAACTTTGCAATAGGTGCCTGGGGCAAAGGTGTTTCCTCCCTTGCCGTGGCTTGGGTATGTTCCTATTCCTCAAATTGCAGTCCTTCATCCTCCTTTGGATTTGCCATGGTTGAAATAGGGAGTTTGCCTTGGTCTTGAAATTGTCCTATGAACTCCGCTATCTGCCCAATTTGCTTTTCCAAGTGGTCCAACCTTTTGTCTTGATTTTGCCTTGCTTTGTTTTGATCTTCTTGCCCCTGAGACAAATTGGTGAGTAACTTACTAACCGTATCATTATACAAAGACTCACTTGAATTTGTTTGGGTAGGTTGTGGTGGCTGCATAGGTGTTGTATAGAACTCCTCATATGGTTGCCAATATTCTCCTTGTTGAGCCTCCTCGAGTTGATTTTGTGAGCCCTGCACCAAACAAATTAATTCATTAAGCTTTTCATTATAATCTATTGACGAACTTGAGTTTTGTTGGGCATATTGAATATGAGGTGGCTGCCAATATCCTTCTTGTTGAACATTTTGAGGTTCCCACCACATAGAAGTTGAATGATCACTCCAATCCGAATTGTAAGTATTGGAAAACACGTTATTCCTTGATTGAAAATCGAATATATCAACGCTTTGCATTTGGGACCTTTCCATGAGCTGTGACAAAAGAGAAGCATTATCAAGTGCCATGTTGTGTTTCTCTAGTACTTGAAATCAACAAACAAAACACAAATCAAAAACTAAAACTAAAATACATAACAGAAACGAACAATCCAAGGGATTAGCAAATTTGCTAATCCCCGGCAACGGCGCCAAAATTTGATGCGAGAATTATACGCACACAAATTAAACCCTCTTTTTGTCAAATTGTAGTAAAGATGTAAGTAGGGATCGTTCTAGACCGGGGATTAGGAGGGATTGCTAAACACTTGGAAACTGACTTAAAAACTCAAAAACAAAGTTTAAAACACTAAACTCGACTCAAAGAATGCAAAACTAAACTTTAAAACACTAAAACAAACCAAAAGACTCAAAACAGCACCAAAACACTCAAAACTGCCTTAAAAACACTTTCTGGGCAGTTTTGAGCACTTTGAGTACTTTAGACGAATTTGGGTAACAAATTGAATCAAAACACTTTCTAACTAATTTGAACAATACAAAGACTCAAAGGACTCAAAACAAGTTCAAAAGACTCAAAACTGCCTAAAAACACTAACTAGGCAGTTTCTAACCTTAAACCCAAATTTGGACGAAATTAAGTTGTAACTGGACTCAAGACTCTTAAAAACACAAACTAAATTGATTTCTAACTAATTTGGACATTAAAGTAAGGGGGGATTGAGTTTTGGACGAAATTACACTAATTGCACAGATTCTAATTAAAAACATAATGTAAATATGAATGTGATGGATTTGAATGGATGGGATGACTAGCTAAGGGGTTCATCTCCACACATGTTACACTTGCATAATAAAAAGATTTCCAATTGCATTTCAATAAACCATGAATTCTCAACGCCCCGGGTTAATTAGGTCCGCTTAAATTAACCGTCAAGTTTTCCTTAAGTTAATGAATTGGATGATTGCATACGACAACCCAAAGCATTCCTCACAAGTTCCCTACATGAATTGCATAATAGAGATACAAGCAAGAATCATTAAGCAACATGAAAACTATAAGTGTTGACGAGGCATTCGTTACTATGATTGCATGAAACTTATGCCAAGAATATGTTTAACGCGATTGTTTATAAGCAACCTCCACTACTTGTGAATATAAGTTCATAACTATTACGTGAAACTCACTTATATTCTAGCGTCAAATTCATGCATGAAAATTAAGCGTGTACTCTCAATAAACATACATAAATAAGTTATCAATCAAACAGTTAAACAAATTGAATCCACAACTTATGAAACGCAATTAGAAGTAATCAAATCAAAATGCAAGCATAAACATATATTTCGAATCCCCCCCTAGCCAAGGGGGGGTTTAGTTCCTCATACGTACAAAACAAAGAGAATTGAAATTAAACATTGGAATCGAGGAAAAGAAACACCTAAACATTCCAACAACTCAAACTTGAATTGTATGAATGTTTAGGCACTCTTCTCCTCCTCTTCGTTGTAGCACAAGGTCTAATGATAGGTTTGGAGGGATGGGGAGTTATGGATGGTGTAGAATGATGTGTTTAGGATAGGGATGGATGTAGGGGACCTCAAAGCTTCTTTTTGGGCAGAAAATATGAAGAATGGTGAAGTATGGATGTGTTATAGAGAGGGGATGAATTTCTGGCGTGAATGGTGAATGAATTGTGTATGAATGGGAATGAATGAATTGTGGCTCCAATGGATGCTTATTTATAGGTGAAAAGGAGGGAATATGACAGCTAGGAACTTGGTGGAAATCTGGAATGGTGATGAGAGATGCATGTGGCTGATTTATGCATGTGATTAAAGGGTAATGACAGCTAGGTTATGATGATGAATGCATGTGGAAAGTTGGTTGAATGATTATGGGTGCATGTGGCTGATTTATATGAAGGGAATGCATGATTGTTTACATGTGAATTAAAGCTATATGTGGCTGCAATGATGAAATGGATGGGAGTGCATGTGCTTTGACAGCTAGGTTGAATAAATTAAAGGGAGTGCATGTGGCTTGGCTGGAATGATTGGAATGCAATCTGAAATGGGATGTGTTGGTGTGAATTTCTGGTACAAAGGGCCTCCTTTGGTCTTCAATTTCGTCCATCTACTTGGCTTCAAGTATATGCAATCCATTTAACGCCCCAAACTACTCCAAAATGCACCAAAATGCACCATTTTGCATACTTTGCCCTTAGAACCTGAAAACACACAAAAGAAGCATAAAGGACTAAAATAACTAAAGAAACATAACGTAAATGCACGAGAACAAGCCATTTAAGTCGCATGAATATACTCCTATCAATATACAACTAAATCAATCAAATGGACCAATAGTTGTAATAGGACCAAAATGTTTTAATTGGATTAATATGTATGTTTATATGTGATGAGACCTAAAACCCTCAACTAAAACCATTATTAAGTTGATAAGCGAGAGATGCTTTGAATATCTCTTCGTGGCCTTCCACCGTGGTGGGCTCCAATCGTTTGTGACTCATGCACCGGCTTCACCCTATAATGGGGAAGTACAAAGTATGTGCTTACATCCAGGAGGAGTCCATAAACATATGATGAAGTGAGTGTAGACAACGAGTATGACCAACATGATATAATTCTGAGGTTGTGCTTGAACCTCTACATAAACTAAGCAAGGTGGGAATAACTTAACTAAGTGAAATGGTGCAACATGATATAATTCTGAGGCATTCATTCTCTAGAGGCCAAACTAGATGGGTAATTACAAGAGTTGTAAATGACTAAAGTGTTATTCTCTCATCATTATTTTTGCTAACCAAAATGATATAATTCTGAGGTGGGCTTGGTAATGGTGAGTCTCCCATACCCTGCTAAGAGTTCAACAAAACTCTCGAATTCCAATGAGGGATATGGAATTTGCCAAAAATAGTGGGTGGTGCTATTTGATTTAAAGACCCGAATCAAATGGCTTAAAATTAATCAATTTATATTCATTATGTATTTGTTTACCAATATATTTGCAAACGCTATCCAAAACTTGACAAAGAAAAACCGAACGCTTTAATTTCCGGACTTAGTTCTACAATCCCATAGATTGTCTTTAATGGCTTGTAGATGTAACTAAGTAGTCTCATCCTCACAATCTTCCTATTGATAATGTATCATTGGAAGAATATGTTAGATAAATCTAACATGAGAAGGACAACACTTTTAATGTCATAATTCTTCAAATACAAATTGTTGTATGAAGAAATAAGAGTTGCTTTGAACAACCCTTAATCAACACAAACTTTAGTGCTTGTTTCTTTGTTACATAAACAAGGAACTTGAGAAGTAAGCACAAGGGCATGGACGCTTTATGTGCGATGATTCTTCACTTACAAATTGTCCCATAAATAATCCCATTTTTATAAATAAAAAAAAGAACTGGAGATCCCTTCCCTTACGGGCTTCCATAATATATATATATATATATATATAAAATATCTTTTGACATTATATATCAGAGGTTTGCAAATGCACGGCCGTGTTGGAAATGTGCCCTAAAACCAATCATATGATGATACTTTATGGACATTTCACATGTTAAACTAATCTAGTTTAATATTAAGGGCAAACATTATTGTTTGAGCCGTCTCATATAAATGTTATATGCTTAAACGATAAGTCCAAGGAATATGTGATTGGGAGAATGCGATCTAAAGAAGTTAGATTCATGAGACCATTCTTTCGTAGACACATCCTAAACGTTCCTGATCATAGGATTGCCAATTGGGCATTGACAGTCCGTTAAGATCAATACGTGCTATGTCTTCTCTCAGGGAGAGTGACTAGTCTCGAGTCATTGGTGTAAATGACACTAAGACAAGCATGTAGGTGCTCAATAGAGAATGAGTTCACTGAACACGATCAACGAGGAGTTCTCATATTCATGTCACATGAGAACTCATGGTTGGGATAATGCAAAGTACTCCTTTGACCTGAGGCATCACAGCTGTCTTGTGGTTAGGTACTTGATCTTTGATTATGTCAAAGTCACTCTAACAGGGTGTCCACGGCATCGTCGGGGTTAAGCCACTTAGCCATGGAGGCAAGTGAATACGCAACAAGGGATCTCTAACCTTCAAACTGTTTGAGGGAGAATACTCTATGATATGATTTAGAATCTCTGGCCAGAGTATGAATGAGATGTTGGAATGCGTGTAAACACGAAAAAATCCTAAAACAAGAGACAAGAATACGTGTACAAAATATATATTTGTATTAATGATTTTGGGGTTACAATCTCTTTGTAATTTGGTCCTCTGATTCTATCCTCGTAGAGCATAGGTTTTTGGATGAGTTGTTGATCCAAAGGGCCGTCGGGCTTGATCTAAGGATGAACAGTTGATGAATGGATCTTCAAGGGGCGTTAGGCTTAATCTTGAAGAATGGGTGTATGAGTTTGTTGAGGTTGTTGATCCAAAGGGCCGTTGGGGCTTGATCTTAGGATGAACGGATGATGAATGATGAACACTTTTCTCAAGGGCCGTCGGGGCTTGATCTTGAGTTGGTGGAAGTTCTTCAAGGGCCGTTGGGGCTTGATCTTGAAGGTTGATGGTTGTGCGGATTTCTTCAAGGGCCGTCGGGGCTTGATCTTGAAGAATGACTTAACGAAGAACGAAGAGAACTTTTTCGATCCTTCGGGATTTGCTTGAGAGCTTTAGAGTTTCAAAGCTTCAAGGCTTTGGTGTGATATCAATTTCCCTTCCTTTTCCCCCTCCAAAATGAATGCCTTGGCTTCCTATTTATAGAATTCCAAAACTTGATTTTTGGATTTAAATAATCAAATGAAATAAATCATTTCTGCCAGGTATTGACACGTGTCCTATTTGATGACTTTTCCAATTTATTTCAATTTTTCGTTGAGTCACACGCTACATGTAAAATTTATGTGATACGTGAGCGTTGAAATTTTAGTTATTGGTCAACATTCATTTCACCGAAATTTTGATGTCTACAAATGCCCCCACTTCAAGGCGCGTCGTAGACATGTGCTTGTCACGTGTAGAAGATGTGTTTTGAAGTCTCTTAATGTAGATGTCAACCCAAGGGCCGTCGAGGCTTGATCTTGAATTGGGCTGGAAATTTCTTCAAGGGCCATTGAGGCTTGATCTTGAGTTCTACTGGAAGATTTTCTGGTTTCCTCCAATCGTTGATTTTCACACAGGCTTAATCTTGAACTGGGCTGGAGGATTCTTTTGGTCTCCTCCGAAGGTCTGAACTTACTCCTTTTATCTGGAGTTGAATTTGATTCAAGGGTGGTGAACACTTGATTTTGAATCGGACTTGTGATTTTTTCAAGGGCCATCAATGCTTGATCTTGAACTGGGCTGGAGATTCTTTTGGTCTCCCCCTATCGTTGATTTTCCTTTGTGCTACTCTTGAATTGGGTAGCAGGATTCAGACACATGGCAGGCAAGCACGAGGTGGAAGTGATGACCTGTTTCTTTGTTCAATCTTTCCAATTCGTATTGAAGAGGGTAGATCGGAAGACTGACTCCAAGTGCCGGCTGATTGCTCTTTTCACTTTGCTATGTGAGTAAGAACAAGGAGAAAGGAAAGGACATGGAGAAAGCATGATATGAGATACCTTTGCTTTTGAAGAAGCAGCGAATGAATCAGCATATATATTTGTTGTGCTTGTCTCCACATGCTTTGATGTATCATTTTCACTTGCCTTACTTGCTCCCTTTGCAGAAGTGGTATTTCCTTATGCAGGTTTGGCATCTTCTCTTGTAGTATTTGTTCCTGATGCAGGAGTTGAATGCAAACCTTGCATTTGAATGGACCATCACTTCTTGGTGGCAGCACAAGTTTGAGTGGAGGTTCCGACATATTGCTTTCTCTGTCCTTGTCTTGGCAGCTAAGAACAAGGGCAAAGGAAAAGATAGGGGAAAAGCATGATATGAGATACCTTTGCTTTTGCCCTTGATGATATGAGATACTTTTGCCTTGGTGTCAATTGTTTGCAAGGGCATTCCCGAAAAGGAAGAAAACTGAGCATTTTGAGATGCTTTGCTGGGAGTGTACTCTCGGAGGTGAGGAAGAGTTGGGCAATTTTTTTTTTTTGTTTGCAGGTCGGCCTTGCCATAAAAGATGAAGGTCGACATATATAGGGATTTCCCAATAGCAAGTGGTGATACTGTTCTTTTACCCTTGTCGACAAACGTTTTGATCCCGCAAATCCGGCTTTTTGAAATAGTGACGACTCTTTGATCTTTGAATACGCCTCTTTGATTTCTAAATGACGCCTCTTCGATTTCTGACCGAGCGCCTCTTTTGACAAAGCTGCACGCGTTTTCTGAAAAGCAGAGAAAGCGTCGCCGAACTTTGCGCTTGTCGGCTAAAAATGTGTAGCTGCAATGATGACCTCCACGTGATCTTTTGACAAAGTGGCACCTGTGCTCTGAAAAGCCGAGAAAGCGTCGCCAACTTACGCTGGAAAATCCAGCTTTTGAGATTTGCAGAGCGATGTCTCTTCACTTTTGAATAAGCGGCTCTTCGATTTCTGAATCAACGCCTCTTTGATTTTTGAGCAAGCGCCTCTTCGATTTCTGAGCAAGCGCCTCTTCCTTTTTATAGAGGTATTGATCACCTCTAACATGCACACTTTGAAGGTTGCTCATTCCTGAAAATCATCTCCGGCCTTTTGAGTTTTAACTCCATCCACCCATCTCTTTTAACACCTTTGAAAAAATGGCTAACCCATCGAACCTTAGCTTAGAATTGAGTCTTAGCGGTGATACGGGCGCGCCGTGTCAAGGTAACGTATGGCGCCCTTCTTTCTTATCTTCTAACGGTCCTCTTACAGGTGAAGACTCAGTGATGCAGGATGCAACAACAGCTACAATAGTAGCTAGGGACCTCCTCACACCAAAAGATAGTAGGCTGCTTTCAGGACGGTCCGATTAGTTGGCCGTTCAAGAGTCCCTCGCTCTCAGTGTTCAGTGTGCGGGCTCTGTGTCCAACATGGGCCAACGCCTACTTGCTCGGTCCCGTCAGGTTGAATCATTGATGGCAGAGGTGGAAAATCTCAAGCAAGAGATCAAACAGCTTAAGCACGAGAATAGAAGTTTGCACGTGCTTGCAAATAATTATTCGACAGGCATGAAGAGGAAGCTTGATGAGATGCAAGAATCTTAAGGTCAAATTCAAAGTGACCATCAAAGGCTTGCGTCTTTCTTCCAGAGGCACCTTTTCCCTGCGTCATCTAGCGTTCCACCAAGTATTGGGGCCTCGAATGATCTATCTTCGGTGCCTCCTGCTCATGGAGTTTGGCCAAGTAGTGGGGCTTCACGTGAACAACCTTTGTGAAGGCTCCATCTTCCTCTTTCTTTGTTAGATACATTTTTTTTTTTTTTTTTGCACTTGTAATTGCTCTTGGTGCGCCTGGCACCGTGTGAGTTTCAAACTCTACAAAATTACAACTTGTATATAACAAATATGTCCACACATGAATGATGGCCTTCATTACTTTCTTTACTTTTAATTCCACAATCTTGTACACATACACACGCATATAGGCCACTGCATTTGCTCACTGCCTTGCATCTTCCAATTTGCTAATTTAAACAGTTGGCAGCTGGTGCTGTTTTTGAAAGATGCTTCCCAACATCATCATTGCTACTTTTTTTTTTTTTTTTTTTTTTTTATTCTTCTTTTGAAAGATGCTTCCCAGCATCATCATTGCTACTTTTTTTTTATTTTTTTATTTTATTATTCTTTTGAAAGATGCTTCCCTGCATCATCATTTGTTTTTCTTTATATGGCCATCTGCAAGGCTGAGTTCGTGGGTGAAAACCCAGGCCGAGTCCGAGAGAAGACGGAGGAGATCTTTGGGTGTGAGTTGACAAACTTTGATTTTGTCAATCACATTCAAAGGTAGCAGCAGAGGCAAGCAGACGGATGAGATATTTGGGTGTGAGTTGACAAACTTTGATTTTGTTGATCACATTCAAAGGCAGCAGCCATGGCGGAGGTGCAGAAGCAGGCAGAGCTTGAAGATGGAGCACAGCCGTGAGGAGGTCAATGATCGAAGGGAGAAGGCCGCGCTGCTCAACCTTAGAGAGAGACCAACTGCCCATACATGATGCGAGAATTATACGCACACAAATTAAACCCTCTTTTTGACAATTGTAGTATGAATGTAAGTAGAGATCGTTCTGGACCGGGGATTAGGAGGGATTGTTAATCTCTTGGAAAATGACTCAAAAACGTAAAAACAATATAAAACACTAAACTAGACTCAAAGAATGTGAAACTAAACGTTAAAACACTAAGACAAACCAAAAGACTCAAAATGCTATAAAAACACAAACTAAATTGATTTCTAACTATATTGAACATTAAAGCAAAAGGGGGATTGAGTTTTGGACGGAATTAAACTAAATGAACAAATTGCAATTAAAACATAATGTAAATATGAAATTGATGAAATGGAATGAATGGATGCTAGCCAAGGGGTTCATCTCCACACATGTTACACTTGCATAATAAAACGATTTCCAATTGCTTTTCAATAAACCATGAATTCTCAACGCCCCGGGTTAATTAGGTCCGCTTAAATTAACCGTCAAGTTTTCCTTAAGTTAATGAATTGGATGATTGCATACGACAATCCAAAGCATTCCTCACAAGTTCCCTACATGAATTGCATAATAGAGATACAAGCAAGAATCATTAAGCAATATGAAAACTATAAGTGTTGACGAGGCATTCGTTACTATGATTGCATGAAACTTATGCCAAGAATTTGTTTAACGCGATTGTTTATAAGCAACCTCCACTACTTGTGAATATAAGTTCATAACTATTCCGTGAAACTCACTTATATTCTAGCGTCAAATTCATGCATGAAAATTAAGCGTCGACTCTCAATAAACATACATAAATAGGTTATCAATCAAATAGTTAAACAAATTGAATTCACAACTTATGAAACGTAATTAGAAGTACTCAAATCATATTGCAAGCATAAACATATATTTCGAATCACCCCCTAGCTAAAGGGGGGGTTTAGTTCCTCATACGTACAAAACAAAAAGAATTGAAATTAAACATTGAAATCAAAGAAACGCCTAAACATTCCAACAACTCAAACTTGAATTGTATGAACGTTTAGGCCCTCTTATCTTCCTCTTCGTTATAGCATAAGGTCTAAGGATAGTTGGTTTGGGGGGATGGAAGTGTTGGGAAATTATGGAAACGGATGAGGAGTGGTGGAAATGGAAGATGGTTTTTGGATTCTAAGGGAGAGAAACTCACGGCTAGGGAAGTGTTTGTGGTGTGTTGTGTTGTGAATGAGATGAGATGCAAATGAATGAAGTGTGTGTGGTTTATATAGGGAGAGAATGGATGGGAGAGCATGTGAATGATAGCTAGGAGAATGATTAAAGGGGTGTGAATGGTTGGAAATGCATGTGGGTGAATTGGTGGTGCAATGATGAAAGAATAAGTGCATGTGTGTGTTTTGTGTTGGAATGAATGTGGATGCATGATGAAGAGTTAATAAATAATGCATGTAGGGTTAGGAAATAAAATCATAACTTAAAGGGGGGATGATTAAAGGGTGTGGCTAGGTTGGAAAGGTGTGGAAGATGGATGGAATTAGGGGGAATGCATGGCAATGATGGGGAGTTCTTTGGTGATGAATGCAATGATGAAGAGTGAATAAATAATGCATGTAGGGTTAGCTAGGTTGGCTTTGTTTGGGTGCATGTGAGTTAAAGAGGGAGAATGTGGTGAAATGATGAAGTAGGAAGGTGGAAATGCATGTGAATGCATGTGAGTGCATGTGTGTGTGAATGGGTGTTTCTTGATGGTTTTGGGGTTGTGATGCATGTGAATGCATGTGGCTAAGGCTTGTTGATTGGGCTAGAGGTTTTGCATGGCTCAAAGGATTGTTTGATTGGGCTAGGCCCTTTGTTTTATGTCCAAAGTGCATACAAGGCTTTCAAATTCGTCCAACACTTTGGCTCCAAAAATATGCTATCCATTCCAAGCCCAATTTTGCTCCAAAATGCTCCAAAATGCATCTTTTTGCTTCCTTAGCCATATGAACCTAAAAACACACGAAAATGGCTTAAACTACTAAAACAACTATGAATTAACAACATAGATGCACGAAAACAAGCTAAGTAAGTCGCCTAAATATGCTCCTATCAAATTCCCCCACACTTAGTTTTTGCTAGTCCTCGAGCAAAACAAAATAATAACAAACAAACAAAACGACACTAAACAAGTAAAACACAACCTAAACCTTCCAACAACCGTCTTAGGGATTTCCAATGCACATGACATGTTAAAAATCATCATTCCCACAGATTTTAGTCATCTTCACACTTAAGTACATTCTTAATCATAGTCACCACATACTATTTCACAATTAAGCATTTAAAACCATGTTTTGAATGTAGTAACATGCCTTAGAGAATTTGCTCAATTCCTTACAAGATATGCACTCGATTTTCACTCAGATTTTCTAACTACACACCCTAATCTCGTCATATGTGAGAAGATTGATGTAAACATGAAAACGAACACTCACATATATGTATCACAAAGAAAGCAATTTCTGGAGTTAATAAGCATGTTTAGATATGATCTCATGAATGGAATGCTACGACTTAGATGCGAGAACCAGTGACACCATATGCTCATACCAAGTTCAAACTCCACAAATTGAAACACATAACACTCAAGATTGAAGTCACGGGTTGTAATGGGGCTTGGGGCATGTGGATAACAAAGAAGGGATATGGGAAACAAAGGTTCTTAAAGAAATAGTGAGCAAAGCACTTGAATCAACTTAGAATTCACTTTTGAATTAAAACTCAACTTTTGAACAAAAAGGGAGAATTTAGACAATTTACGGCCAGAATTGGTGTTTTGGACCCTTTCTTCAATCACTCATTCTTTCATTTTTTTTTTTCAAGCTCTTTTTCTTTCTTTCTTTCTTTCTTTTCTTTTCTGTTTTTCTTTTCTTTTAAATCTCAAACATACTTAAGAACAAGCATTCATTCCCCCACACTCATTTTCTTGCATAATGTAACTCAAAAGGAATTCATTTAAGTCATGCTTACTATCTTTTAAGAACAAGGGTGTGGATTGTCCTAAACTAGGCTAGGTGAGGATAATGTGGGTTGACAAAGAATAAAGGCTAAACAAAGCTCAACGGGGGTAAAACTTACAACATATACGAAATATGGGAAGTGAGGTTATTTGGCTATGGTGGCAATTACACAACTTCATCTTGAATATGTTATGTAAATCAATAACATGCTTTGAATGAAATGGGCATGAGTTCTAGCATTTGGAACTATATGATGAAACGCCTTCTAAGTAGTAACCAAGCAAAGAATAATGAGATCATGCAACAACTTTAGAAAACAAGAAATCACAGATTATACTCTCCAAAGAACGTTATAGGCTCAAGTCTCTCAGGGTTGTAGCGTTTGTTTGAGTTCCTTCCTTCAAGCATGTTACATAACTAATTTTTTTCTTTTATGATTGCATGTGAAGTCATACATTATAACCATAACCAAGCATAAACCAAGAGTAAATCAAACTTTTCTCCATGTTTATAACTCTTTTCAACAGTCATGCAATTAGAAACCAAATCCTTATCATTGTGTTGGAAGGTGACCTACGACACAAAAACGACTCAAAACACTCTTTTTAGGCTTTTCAAAACATGTTTTTCAAATTTTTATGTGATTTTCGAATTTTTAAGTCAAAACACACTAAACACACTTAAAAACAGCAAGAAACAACATTTGAACTTATGGTGGATAAAACCCTACGAATTTGCATCAAAACACTTTAGTAACTCCCCCACACTTAAAACAAACATTGTCCTCAATGTTAAAAACCACACTAAACACAAACAAACATATAAACAGCAATTAAACATACTAAACATGGCAGAATGTATCTAACAAAGAGAAGAGTTTAGAGATGCAAATCTGGTTATGGAGTTTTCGTTCCATCTTCTCCTTGGTGATTGCAGTGAGGCTTGGATCTTTGTGATTCCACAGGCTTAATCTTGAACTGCGCTGCTCCCATCGTTGATTTTCCTTTGTGCTACTCTTGAACTGGGCAGCAGGCTTCCTTTGGTCTCCCCCGAAGGTCTGAGCTTCCTCCTCTTATCTGTTTCTTTGTTCAATCTCTCCAATTTGTATTGAAGAGGGTTAGAGGATAGCTCAGCAAAGCTAGGTAAGCAACCAGGGAATAGAGTCCAGATAGACTCCAAGTGCCGGCTGATTGCTTCTTTCACTTTGCCATGCAAGTAATATCAAGGACAAAGGAAAAGACAGGGAAAGAGCATGATATGAGATACCTTTGCTTTCGCCCTTGATGATATGAGATACCTTTGCTTTCGAAGAGGCAGCGAATGAATCCACATGTTTCGATCCACCGTTTCCTCTTCCTCATTCGTACTGCAGGCATTTGGTATCTTCTTTGGGGGATACATCCATGTTTGAAAGTGTGATCTCAAGAGAAGGAGAAATCTGAGCATGTTTGAGAGGGTTGGTTGCAGCTTACATTTTCGGCCGAAAAGGAAAATTATGCATTTGTGGGTGTATGCCTTGCCATGAAGGTTGATGTATATAGGAATTGTAATGGCAAATGGCAGTGCGGATGCGGCAATGTCCTCCACGCATCTTCTGAAAAGCTGGGAGCTTTTGACAAAGTGGAATGCGTCTTCTGAAAAGCCGGGAGCTTTTGACAAAGTTGCACTCGCTTTCTGGAAAGCCGGGAGCTTTCGGCTTTGTCACCCACGTTTGTCGGCTAAAGTGTGCAGCTGATTTCTCGCCTTCCACGCGTCTTCTGAAAAGCTGGGAGCTTTTGACAAATTTGCACACGCTTTCTGAAAAGCTTGGATTGCGTCTGAAGAGCTGGCGATCTTTACGCCAGAAAATCCGGTTTTTGAAGAGCGGTGTCTCTTCAATGCTGAATTGGTGATTGTGTCGCTTATCCTTTAATAGAGGTGATCGATCACCTCTATCTGCACACTTTGAAGACTTCCCAAAAATCATCTTCGGCCCGTCGAGATTTTCCTCCATCCAACCCTTCTCTTTTAACTTCGTGAACAATGGCTAGCTCATCCAACCCATCGAACCTTTGTTTAGATTTGAGTCTAAGCAGTGATTCGGTCGCGCCTCGTCAGGGTAAGGTATGGTGCCCGTCTTTCTTATCTTCCCATGGCCCTCTTACAAATGAGGACTCTGTGATGACGGATCCCACAACTGCTACAATAGTGGCTCGGAACCTCCTCACTCCCACAGACAGTCAGCTGCTTTCAGGACGGTCCGATGAGTTGGCCGTTCAAGAATCCCTGGCTCTGAGTGTTCAGTGCGCTGGCTCTGTGTCCAACATGGGCCAACGCCTTCTTGCTCACTCCCGTCAGGTTGAATCCTTGATGGCGGAGGTGGAGAGTCTTAAGCAGGAGATCAAACAGCTTAAGTACGAGAACCGAAGTTTGCACGTGCTTGCCAATAATTATTCGTCAGGCATGAAGAGGAAGCTTGATGAGCTTGATAAATAGGTTATCAATCAAATAGTTAAACAAATTGAATTCACAACTTATGAAACGTAATTAGAAGTACTCAAATCATATTGCAAGCATAAACATATATTTCGAATCACCCCCTAGCTAAAGGGGGGGTTTAGTTCCTCATACGTACAAAACAAAAAGAATTGAAATTAAACATTGAAATCAAAGAAACGCCTAAACATTCCAACAACTCAAACTTGAATTGTATGAACGTTTAGGCCCTCTTATCTTCCTCTTCGTTATAGCATAAGGTCTAAGGATAGTTGGTTTGGGGGGATGGAAGTGTTGGGAAATTATGGAAACGGATGAGGAGTGGTGGAAATGGAAGATGGTTTTTGGATTCTAAGGGAGAGAAACTCACGGCTAGGGAAGTGTTTGTGGTGTGTTGTGTTGTGAATGAGATGAGATGCAAATGAATGAAGTGTGTGTGGTTTATATAGGGAGAGAATGGATGGGAGAGCATGTGAATGATAGCTAGGAGAATGATTAAAGGGGTGTGAATGGTTGGAAATGCATGTGGGTGAATTGGTGGTGCAATGATGAAAGAATAAGTGCATGTGTGTGTTTTGTGTTGGAATGAATGTGGATGCATGATGAAGAGTTAATAAATAATGCATGTAGGGTTAGGAAATAAAATCATAACTTAAAGGGGGGATGATTAAAGGGTGTGGCTAGGTTGGAAAGGTGTGGAAGATGGATGGAATTAGGGGGAATGCATGGCAATGATGGGGAGTTCTTTGGTGATGAATGCAATGATGAAGAGTGAATAAATAATGCATGTAGGGTTAGCTAGGTTGGCTTTGTTTGGGTGCATGTGAGTTAAAGAGGGAGAATGTGGTGAAATGATGAAGTAGGAAGGTGGAAATGCATGTGAATGCATGTGAGTGCATGTGTGTGTGAATGGGTGTTTCTTGATGGTTTTGGGGTTGTGATGCATGTGAATGCATGTGGCTAAGGCTTGTTGATTGGGCTAGAGGTTTTGCATGGCTCAAAGGATTGTTTGATTGGGCTAGGCCCTTTGTTTTATGTCCAAAGTGCATACAAGGCTTTCAAATTCGTCCAACACTTTGGCTCCAAAAATATGCTATCCATTCCAAGCCCAATTTTGCTCCAAAATGCTCCAAAATGCATCTTTTTGCTTCCTTAGCCATATGAACCTAAAAACACACGAAAATGGCTTAAACTACTAAAACAACTATGAATTAACAACATAGATGCACGAAAACAAGCTAAGTAAGTCGCCTAAATATGCTCCTATCAATACAGCAGCATGAAGATCTTACTGGGTAGATGGGCAGAATGGAGATACGCTATAGCATTCGCAGTTTCAGAGGCGATGGTGAGCCTTATGGTCCACGGAAGTCCTTGGCCCCTCTCTCGTTGAAGATGTTCAGATAATGTTCCATTAGGCTTATATTCATAGACGAGGATCTGTTCACCTCCCTCTATGCAGCAACCTAGGAGGCGCATAAGATTCGGGTGGCTCACAGAGGAAAGGAGCTTGATCTCATTCATGACTTGATCAATGCCATTGGTGTCTCGACGGTTGATCTTCTTTATGGCAACCCACTCATCGTTGTGGAGTTTTCCTGCATAAACTGTACCAAAAGCCCCCGTTCCCAGCCTTTGTTTTTCAGCAAAGCAATTAATGGCTCTCTCTATTTCTTTATAAGGATATAATGGAACACTAGAGTTGCCTGCTGCTTTGCTTAGAAGGCGCCTTGCACTCATTTGGTTTCTCAAGCAAGTTGAACAATGTCGAACAAAGTAACAGATGAAAAATAGACCGGCCATTACGAAAACTCCAGCAATAACCCCTCCAATAAGAACACCAACTCTTGTTGTTCCCCCACCACAGCGACCAGACATATACTTTGAAGGATTGCACTTGGACACTCTCCGGCAGCCCGACCCGTGATTGAAGCCGTCGCCATCGAACCCATCGACGCATCTGCATCGGTACCCGCCCGACCCAAACGACATCGTATTGCTGTTATTGACATTCGTCTCCTTCTCCGGCTGCAAGGACGCCGTTCTCTGTCCTCGGCGAGGGGCCGATTCATCGGTTGGCAACTCGAGCAACGCCGACTCCACTCCCGGTAATGACAGAGTCAGCAGAGTCGACGGCTCGCACCACTCAGTCTGACTCGAAGGCGACTCCCGAGTTACGATAGCGGCGGTTCTTGCCACGAGCCGGAATACTTGAGAGGATGAGGTGGCGGGAACGTCAGACTCGCTGACGTCGGATCCGGACGGGCTCCCCGGACTGTAACAGAGACCAGAAAACGACACCGCCGCCGTCGTAGTTTTCTTCTCCGGACGAAATAAACCTTCGTCGATCGCCATGCCGTCTTCGTTCGGCTAGAGAGCCGAGAACTTCCGCTTCAACGTCGAGTTCCAATGGTTCTTGATCAGCGGCTTTAGCGGTTTCACCAGTGGATTCTCCTTCAGTTCCCAGAGCTGTGCTCTTAATGGATCCAACCTTGACATACTTGCTCATGAACTTGTATTCCCAATCCTGCAAGGCCTCGAGCTCGAATGGACCAAGACCCAAGATATCACCAGTCAGATCTTTGTCTTCAAAAGACATTTTAGCAAGACCCGAGATATCACCAGTCAGATCTTTGTATGCACTTAAAAACAAAACATTTACCCATGAAATTCAAAGCCTAGTAGATAGGTGAACCAAGACTCAACTCAAAACAAAGTGAGTTGAGAAATCAATACCTTTGTAGATTCCTCTTTGCATAAGCAAAGGCTAATCACCCAATGAGAGGGCCTTCATTCCTTGCATCTTAGATCCATGGATTTGGATGGATGAAAAGGTTTCCCCAAAGTTCCCAAAATTGAGAACCTCTAATTATTCATCACCAAGGCATAATGAAGAAGAAATGAGTGACCTTGGAGGAGTTTGATTGCTAGATGATCCCTCCAAGGTTGGCCGAAATTTTAGAGAGAAAGGAGAGCTTGTGTTCTCATCCTTTCCCCCAAAAATAACCCTTAATGAATTTTGGCTATTAAGTCATACTTATTCCTTAATTCATTTGAGTGGCAAACTTGTAAATAAGTCCAAAACCACTCCTTTGCTTCAATGGCCGGCTTAAGGGGATTTATTGGGCTATTTGGGCCTTTGTGAATCATTATTCATTAAGTTGTCATACAACTTAAGTCAATGGACTTGACGTTCGAAGATTGGGCCTTAAGGTCCAAAACTATCCCGAGGTCTTTTAACGAACTTATTCATTTGATTAATTAACATATTAATTAATCCTTGCCATTGGATAAATAATTAAACCATTTAATTATTCTTACTCATCTCTGTTGTTTCTTCAAACTCTACCTTACTCGGTGAACGATCCATTAGGTTCCTTTTAGCGAGGCAGTGGGCGATTAAAACTCTTTCTAATCGATTGTGAATTGAAACTTACTTTCAATTCTCCCGTTAGTGATAATACACTTTTAGGGCTTCCACAAACCATGGTTGACGCCTAGCAGCATGTCATGGTTACCCAAGCTAATCAGAAGAGGTGGAGAACCTATTCAGTTTTAGGATTACAAATGCAATACGGTCTTTCTCTAATACAATACTCTTGACCACATTGTTTGATTTGATAGTTTATTCATGTCTACTATCCAATGTGAGTCTTGTGCTTATATGATTACCTTGAATGTGATTTGGAACACATTCCTAAATCTCATTCATACTTTGGCCAAAGATTCTTAATCATATCATAGAGTATTCTGCCTCAAACAGTTTGAAGGTTAGAAATCCCTTGTTGCGCATTCACTTGCCTTCATGGCTAAGTGGCTTAACCCCAACGATGCCTTGGACACCCTCCTGATGGAGTGACTTTGACATAATCAAAGATTAAGGACCTAACCACAAGACAACTGTGATGCCTCAGGTCAAAAGACTAATTTGCATTATCCCAACCATGAGTTCTCATGTGACATGAATATAAGAACTCTTCATTGATCGTGTTCAGTGAACTCATTCTCTATTGAGCACCTACGTACTTGTCTTGATGTTATACACACCAATGATTCGAGACTAGTCACTCTCCCTGAGAGAAGACATAGCACGTACTGATCTTAACGGACTATCAATGCCTAATTGACAATCCTATGATCAGGAACGTTTAGGATGTGTCAACGAAAGAATGGTCTCATGAATCTAACTTCTTTATATCGCATTCTTCCAATCACATATTCCTTGGACTTATCGTTTAAGCATATAACATTTATATGAGACGGCTCAAACAATAATCTTTGCCCTTTACATTTAAACTACATTAGTTTGAAATGTCCGTAAAGTATCATCATATGATTGGTTTTAGGGCACATTTCCAACAATCTCCCACTTGCACTAGAGCCAATCAGCTTGTTCATCAGTGATGATACCTCTTCTGTAATTCATTTCATAAATGGCTGAGTAGTAGGCCTAGACAATGGATATCTATATGTTATCCATAGAAGCAACCTTAAGAATAACGACGTCACCATTATACATGATTCTCAATCATATGGTTCAGTCTCTCATTTGAGTTCGGACCTTGATGAGACCTTGATTCCCTGGCTTGAGCTATCGCCCCATTAGTGTCATACACTTTCTGGTTGGAACCGAATGGAAAGTTCATGAATGAACTTTCCCATCCAAACAACAATGTTGTAAGCTTCTATATGGCAATATATTTTGCATACATGATGGAACACATTAAAGTTATTTACTTTTAACGTTTCCACCCAAATATCTCTTTAGTCATAATAAAGAGATATCTTATTATCACTTCATTCATAATGAAGAGATATTCTATGATGGATTAGATTCATAATCTAATACATTTACGCTTCCATTACGTTACTGTAATTCTTCCTCATTCTTGAGGAATCCATCCTTAGTATTTCTTAAATACCTAAGGATTCACTTGACAGTTGCCATGGTTCTGATCCTGGGCTTGCACTGATATCATCTTGTACCGTTCTAGGTACAACTTATATCAATGTTTTCATACAATATGAAATACATAAATCACCTTTCTGCGTATGCACAAAGGATTCTATTTACGCATTATTTCTTTGGGAGTCAAAGGGTACATTCCCTTTGAGAAGAACAACTTCCTAGTCTCACTAGATTTGTCATTCTAATTGAAGTTTATCATCATATGAGAAACTTCCTAGCATCTCATTGTCTATTTTAGGGATTGATATAATCCAATTATATCTTGAAATCTATCATTATAGATTTCCATCCCATGTATATAGACTATGTCTCCCATATACATTCTATCATTATAGAATGTTTAAAGTCATAACTTTAACGATGAAGAATTCCTTTCATTTTCAAAATTAATATATATCATGTATATATATATTCAAATTTAGGAATATGATCAACTCCCAGTAATCTTTTGTAAACCTAGTAAACAAAAGATTCATTTACATCTTTATGAGAAATCAAACAATTGATCTTTTCTCATAAGACGCTTGTAGCTCCCACTAGCTTGCTAAGATCCATGATGGATGGATCTCTACAACTAACATGTCTTAGAAGTATATATCATATATATATGGGTAATTGATAATGTCCAACGAACTAAATCTTATTTATGTTCATTCTTCTCCTAATGGAGAAATTCATTATCTTACGATGCTACTTTCCTTGATACTTTTCAAGGAAATTAATCTAAAGTGTTACTTTTTCCTTGGATCAAATCTAAGGAGGTAAATACTTTAGACGTCTTACTCATCTACTTACATTTCTTGAATTCTTTGAAACCTTTTGCAAAGTATTCGGACTTGTGTTTATTCAAAATAAACTATAGTCCAACCGAGAGTGATCTTCGGTGAATGTCATACAACATGAGTAGTATTATGTTGTGGACAAGTGCCACTAACATCTAAGTGAATTAACCTCAACAACTTTGTGATTCTTTCTTCTTTCCAAAAGAATAAAGATTCGAACATTTCGCCTCTATACAATTTTAACAAGAAGGTATTGGATCCGGATCTAACGATCCAAAGCATCCATCTATGACCAACCTGTAACTTATGTTTTAGAGGTATCACAACTCAGTTGGGATTAGTCACTACCTTGCAACCTTTTGGGTTTTAAGCATCGTTATATTCTTAAACAGTTAACACTACCACATCATCTCTACTACAGAGACAATTAATTAGATTACCATAATCTAATCATTCATTAATAAAGAACAATGTTTTGTCAAACAAAACATTCATCCATCTCTACTATAGTGACGGATTTAAGTTCCTTAAAATTGGAATGTAAAGACAATCTTTAGTATTTTCCAATTTCTTTGGTAGTTCATATGAGGAAGTAAGTACAATCCGCTTTCGCAGAGATCTATATTTTATTCACTTTCCGAATGTGAAGTACTTTCTCTTCTCTCATTAATCTTCTACTTTTTATTGGCACACTTTTACAACAATTGTAGAACATAGTTGCTAATACAGAATCATGTATTCAAGTAGAAGAACCAACTGTTTTGAATTATTCAAGAACATTTTACAACACCTTCAAAAGGTGTGTTCTTGACACTTGCAAGACATTTCTTGCAAATACCCCTTCCAATGTCCATCCTTTCATAAAGAAAGTTTGTTCCCTTGGAGTTATTTTTGCTTTCTTCATTTGACTTCCCTTTTGACTACAATAGTCATGGTCCCTAAACTCCCACTATCTCTCTTGAAACTTATTTCGAATGTGTTTATACACATCAAACGATTTGGAGAGCGTGCGGTTTATTGTTCACTATATAGTTTACAATAAACTTAGTGAACCATTAGGATAGGGACACAAAGGTGAAGTCCTTGCCTAGTTTCCGTCTCGTTAAGTGGTTTAATCACTTCAACACTCAATGATTCAAAATCATCATAAGTCCATATAAATGGACTATTTTTGTCAACCAACCATTATGTTCTAAACATATAACAAACTTTCAAGAGTTGTTCAAGGCAACTCTCATTTCTTCATACAACAATTTGTAAGTGAAGAATCATGGCACATAAAGTGTCCATGCCCTTGTGCTTACTTCTCAAGTTCCTTGTTTATGTAACAAAGAAACAAGCACTAAAGTTTGTGTTGATTAAGGGTTGTTCAAAGCAACTCTTATTTCTTCATACAACAATTTGTATTTGAAGAATTATGACATTAAAAGTGTTGTCCTTCTCATGTTAGAGTTATCTAACATATTCTTCCAATGATACATTTATCCATAGGAAGATTGTGAGGATGAGACTACTTAGTTACATCTACAAGCCATTAAAGACAATCTATGGGATTGTAGAACTAAGTCCGGAAATTAAAGCATTCGGCTTTTCTTTGTCAAGTTTTGGATAGCGTTTGCAAATATATTGGTAAACAAATACATAACGAATATAAATTGATTGATTTTAAGCCATTTGATTCGGGTCTTTTAAATCAAATAGCACCACCCACTATTTTTGGCAAATTCCATATCCCTCATCGGAATTCGAGAATTTTGGAGGAAACTCTTAGTAGGGTATGGGATGCTCACTATTACCAAGCCCACCTCACGATGATACGATATCGGCTAGCATTAATAATAATGAGAGAGTACGCTTACTCATTTGCATCTCTTGCAAGTACCCATCTTATTTGGCCTCTAGAGAATGTTGCCTCACAATGATATGATATCGGCGCCATTGCACTTAGTTAAGTTATTCCCACCATGCTTAGTTCATGAAGGGGTTCAAGAATAGCCTCACAATGATATGATATTGGCCATCCTCGTTACCTACACTCACCTCATCATATGCGTATAGACTCCTCCTGAGTGTAAGCATGCACTTTGTACTCCCCCATGATAGGGTGAAGCCGGTGTACAAGTCACAAACGATTGGAGCCTACCACGGTGGAAGGCCACGAAGAGATATTCAAAGCATCTCTCGCTTATCAACTTAATATTGATTTGGTTGAGGGTTTTAGGTCTCATCACATATAAACATACATTTTAATCCAATTAAAACATTTTGGTCCTATTACAACTATTGGTCCATATGATTGATTTAGTAGTATATAATACTCCCACTATGCTTTTAAAACGGTTTTTAAAGCAAGACTATATGGTACTACTAACATAAGATTTGCATTCATTGATGGACTATATAGTTGCCTTAGGGCCTTAGGATGACTATGAACCTTTGATTCGATTCAACACGAGCCTAGTGTTGAATCTCGGTCTAGGGATGGTGATTGATTTTAGTTACGCGTTTAATCACATTAAGGCGTGTTGTCTTATTGGGCATTGGACCCAACTACTCCAATTTCATGCATATCGAATAAAACAAGAAAGGAGTACTTCAAAGTAAATAAGAGCTTATGCTCTTTTACAACAATTGATCAAATCAAATTACTTTAAAGTAAAGAAGAGCTTATGCTCTTTTACAACAATTGATCATATCAAATTACAACCAAAATTTAATCTACACTTTCCCATGGTTCAAACAAATTTGAAACGGCCTTTCACATAGCTCAATTATCGTAGGCTAAGATTCATAATCACCCTTTCTTTAATTAATTAACGCTTTAACTAATTAAACTTGAATGCAACATTTTCATTTGGTTTTTGTATCCATAGAATTGATTTAAATGGAGCTAAATGAAATGAAAATCCAATTCTCATTTAAAGAGACAAAACAATTTTGTTCTCTACCTAATTTGGGCCAAAATGCTATGACCTCAACTTGTTTGGGCCATAGTGCAATTAACCTCAACTTTTGGGCTATTTTGCAAAAAAAACTTAAACTTTTGGGGTCACTTTGTAAAAACACAAAAGTCCACTACTTCATGTAATTACAACTAGAACCCAAAAATTTCTACAAAAAATAAAACTTCATTAAAGGAGCAAAACAATTTGTCCTTTTAGTGATTTTGGACCTTTACGTAAAAACGTAAACTTTTGGGTCAAAATGCAAACACACAAAAGTATCAAAACTTTATATAATTGCATAAAAGCCCCACAAGGACCCTAATTGAGTAGGGTGGCCGGCCATTTGAAACAAAATGTATAAAAATTTCAAAGTTTTTGTAAGTGGGGTGTGTGTAATGGAATAAATCATTACACACCAACCCACTAAAATTTCTTTAATTTTTCAAAATAAATATCTAATATATTTAAACATAAGAAATATTTCAAAACAAAAACTTTATGAAATAAATAAAAACTTTGAATCAAAACACCAAACCTTTTGTTCTTGGCAAGAACATATCAAGAACAATGAAGAACATTCATGAAAACCCATAAGAGCTCCATGAACATTCTTCACCCAAAAACATACCAAAACTACTCAAACTTAAGGGAAATAACATACAACCATACTAGGGTACATAGGGGTTCCAAAAGTCACTTTAAAACATTTTTAACAAGTCAAACAAGAACCCAAAAATCCACCCTTTGGATTTGGCCGAATTTCCCCAAAAACATGGCACCAAATTTTAGCTCCAAAATTCATGCTCATATGAACTACATCTACAACATTTGAGATGGCAAATTTTCTAACAAAATTTACATTCAAAGATGCAAGAATAAAGCTTGTAACAATTACAACATTCAAATCACAAACTATGAACTACAAAACCCAAAAGGATTCACCAACTACTAGACTTAGGCTCTGATACCACTTGAAGGAAGATTTGTGAAAAACATGTTCATTTAAGCAACATCAATTGCATGCAATTAACAATTAAAGGCGGAATCATGCTTGTATGCACTTAAAAACAAAACATTTACCCATGAAATTCAAAGCCTAGTAGATAGGTGAACCAAGACTCAACTCAAAACAAAGTGAGTTGAGAAATCAATACCTTTGTAGATTCCTCTTTGCATAAGCAAAGGCTAATCACCCAAAGAGAGGGCCTTCATTCCTTGCATCTTAGATCCATGGATTTGGATGGATGAAAAGGTTTCTCCAAAGTTCCCAAAATTGAGAACCTCTAATTATTCATCACCAAGGCATAATGAAGAAGAAATGAGTGACCTTGGAGGAGTTTGATTGCTAGATGATCCCTCCAAGGTTGGCCGAAATTTTAGAGAGAAAGGAGAGCTTGTGTTCTCATCCTTTCCCCCAAAAATAACCCTTAATGAATTTTGGCTATTAAGTCATACTTATTCCTTAATTCATTTGAGTGGCAAACTTGTAAATAAGTCCAAAACCACTCCTTTGCTTCAATGGCCGGCCTAAGGGGATTTATTGGGCTATTTGGGCCTTTGTGAATCATTATTCATTAAGTTGTCATACAACTTAAGTCAATGGACTTGACGTTCGAAGCCCATTGGGCCTTAAGGTCCAAAACTATCCCGAGGTCTTTTAACGAACTTATTCGTTTGATTAATTAACATATTAATTAATCCTTGCCATTGGATAAATAATTAAACCATTTAATTATTCTTACTCATCTCTGTTATTTCTTCAAACTCTACCTTACTCGGTGAACGATCCATTAGGTTCCTTTTAGCGAGGCAGTGGGCGATTAAAACTCTTTCTAATCGATTGTGAATTGAAACTTACTTTCAATTCTCCCGTTAGTGATAATACACTTTTAGGGCTTCCACAAACCATGGTTGACGCCTAGCAGCATGTCATGGTTACCCAAGCTAATCAGAAGAGGTGGAGAACCTATTCAGTTTTAGGATTACAAATGCAATACGGTCTTTCTCTAATACAATACTCTTGACCACATTGTTTGGTTTGATAGTTTATTCATGTCTACTATCCAATGTGAGTCTTGTGCTTATATGATTACCTTGAATGTGATTTGGAACACATTCCTAAATCTCATTCATACTTTGGCCAAAGATTCTTAATCATATCATAGAGTATTCTGCCTCAAACAGTTTGAAGGTTAGAAATCCCTTGTTGCGTATTCACTTGCCTTCATGGCTAAGTGGCTTAACCCCAACGATGCCTTGGACACCCTCCTGATGGAGTGACTTTGACATAATCAAAGATTCAGGACCTAACCACAAGACAACTGTGATGCCTCAGGTCAAAAGACTAATTTGCATTATCCCAACCATGAGTTCTCATGTGACATGAATATGAGAACTCTTCGTTGATCGTGTTCAGTGAACTCATTCTCTATTGAGTGATGCGAGTTTTATACGCACACAAATTAAACCCTCTTTTTGTCAATTGTAGTGAAGTGTGTAAGTAGGGATCGTTCTGGACCGGGGATTAGGAGGGATTGTTAATCTCTTGGAAACTGACTCAAAAACGTAAAAATAAGTTTAAAACACTAAACTAGACTCAAAGAATGTAAAACTAAAACGTTAAAACACTAAGACAAACCAAAAGATTCAAAATGCTTTAAAAACACAAACTAAATTGATTTCTAACTAAATTGAACATTAAAGCAAAAGGGGGATTGAGGTTTGACGAAAATTGAAATAACGAAACAAGTTAATAAACTAACAGAATGTAAATATGGAATTGATGAAATGGAATGAATGGATGCTAGCCAAGGGGTTCATCTCCACACATGTTACGCTTGCATAATAAAAAGATTTCTAATTGCATTTCAATGAATTATGAATTCTCAACGCTCCGAGTTAATTAGGTCCGCTTAAATTAACCGTCAAGTTTTCCTTAAGTTAATGAATTGGATGATTGCATACGACAACCCAAAGCATTCCTCACAAGTTCCCTACATGAATTGCATAATAGAGATACAAGCAAGAATCATTAAGCAACATGAAAACTATAAGTGTTGACGAGGCATTCGTTACTATGATTGCATGAAACTTATGCCAAGAATTTGTTCAACGCGATTGTTTATAAGCAACCTCCACTACTTGTGAATATAAGTTCATAACGATTAGGTAAAATTCACTTATATTCTAGCGTCATATTCATGCATGAAAATTAAGCGCGCATTCTTAATAAACATTCATAAATAAGTTATCAATCAAACGGTTAAACAAATTGAATTCACAACTTATGAAACGTAATTAAAAGTACTCAAATCATATTGCAAGCATAAACATATATTTCGAATCACCCCCTAGCTAAGGGGGGTTTAGTTCCTCATACGTACAAAACAAAGAGAATTGAAATTAAACATTGAAATCAAAGAAACGCCTAAACATTCCAACAACTCAATCTTGAATTGTATGAACGTTTAGGCCCTCTTATCTTCCTCTTTATTGTAGCATAAGGTCTAGGGATAGTTGGTTGGGGGGATGGAAGTGTTGGGGAATTATGGAAATGGATGAGGATTGGTGGAAATGGAAGATGGTTTTTTGGATTCTAAGGGAGACTCACGGCTAAGGAAGGTGGATGTGTTTGTGGTGTTGTGTTGTGTTGTGAATGAGATGAGATGATTTGTGAATGAATGAATGCAAGGGTATTTATAGGAGGAGTGGA
The DNA here is from genome assembly GCF_019419815.1 of Pyrus x bretschneideri. NCBI lineage: Eukaryota > Viridiplantae > Streptophyta > Magnoliopsida > Rosales > Rosaceae > Pyrus > Pyrus x bretschneideri. The sequence goes on along the minus strand of NW_025999823.1, from coordinate 1,395,143 downwards.
GATGTATATGGCTATTTGTTTAAGGTGTTTGTGGTTGCAATGATGAAGAATTGCATGTGGAAATAAAAGGGAAAATGTGGTGAAATGATGAAGTAGGAAGGTGGAAATGCATGTGAGATGTTGGAAAGGAAATGGGAATATGAGTAGGCCATAGCATGGGAGTTGTTTTGTTGGTGTAAATGTGCCATGGTTGCAATGATGAAGAATAAAGGGTGCATGTGGGGTGGAATTGAATGAATGCAAAGTGAATGAATAATGAAATGAGTTAAAGAGGGAGAATGTGGTGAAATGATGAAGTAGGAAGGTGGAAATGCATGTGACTTGTTTGTGGAATAAAGAATGAATGGTGGAATGATGAAGAGTTGCATAAAGAATACATGTAGGGTTAGCTAGGTTGGCTTTGTTTGGGTGCATGTGTGTTAATGGTGGTTTTGCATGTGAATTGATGGATTGTTTTTGATGGAATGGATGGTTCTTTGCATGGCTTTTGAAGTGATTGTGGGCTTTGGAATTGGAAGGAAATGCATGGCCTTGGGGTTGGTTTAAGAGAGAATGGGCTAGGCCCTTTGTTTTATGTCCAAAATGAATACAAGGCCTTCAAATTCGTCCAACACTTTGGCTCCAATCATATGCTATCCATTCCAAGCCCAATTTTGCTCCAAAATGCTCCAAAATGCATCTTTTTGCTTCCTTAGCCATATGAACCTAAAACCACACGAAAATGGCTTAAACTACTAAAACAACTATGAATTAACAACATAGATGCACGAAAACAAGCTAAGTAAGTCGCCTAAATATGCTCCTATCATTGAGCACCTACGTACTTGTCTTGATGTCATACACACCAATGACTCGAGACTAGTCACTCTCCCTGAGAGAAGACATAGCACGTACTGATCTTAACGGACTGTCAATGCCCAATTGACAATCCTATAATTAGGAACGTTTAGGATGTGTCAACGAAAGAATGGTCTCATGAATCTAACTTCTTTAGATCGCATTCTTCCAATCACATATTCCTTGGACTTATCGTTTAAGCATATAACATTTATATGAGACGGCTCAAACAATAATCTTTGCCCTTTACATTTAAACTACATTAGTTTGAAATGTCCGTAAAGTATCATCATATGATTGGTTTTAGGGCACATTTCCAACAGCGATTGCAACCTCATATAACATCTTTAAAACATTTCAATCTTATATATTCACTTACTATTTTATTTCAATGTCCTACATCTGTATCTGTTAACTTATCATTTAAGGAATGACGTGGTAAATATAGTAGTTATATTTTTGCTGACATGGTTACAAGGAAAAAGGCCAACCCGTAGAGAGGAAGATCTAGAGAGAGAAAGTAAAAAGATTGAGGCTCATAAATTTAAATTTAGATTTACAAGAAGTACTCCCAACAACCTCACTCTTCATCGCTGTTGACAATAACCTTAAAAATTCAACTTACTTTTTAGGTGATCCAAGTTCCTCTTATGACTATCATCTTGACTTGATTTCGGTCAACAATCCTCACCTCTTATTTCACATGTCGAGACATACGCACTAGCCTAAATATGGTGGGATTCCACTACACTTCAACATCGTCAAGATTTGTGACAAATATCACGTACCAAGGGACATACTCCTTAGTACACTTCCAGCCGAAGTCGATACGTATTCAAGTTTTGATGTGAAAATTAACTTGACACACAAATTAAACCCTATTTGTGACAATTGTAGTATATATGCAAGTAAGGATTGTTCTAGACCGGGGATTAACTGGGGATGCTAATCAACACAATTAAGACTCAAAAAGACTACACTAGACTCTATAGACTCAAAACTAACTTAAAACACTTAAAAACAGCAACAAACACTCAAAAAGACTCAATTTTAGACCTAACAAGTGATTTTGACGAAAATAGAACTTAACTTGACTCAAAAGACTAAAAGAAAACAGATTTTGACTCAAATAACAAGACTAAATGAAAGGTGATTGTTTTTTACGAATTTAAAACTTAAAACAGAACTTTGTATAAAACACTTTGTAAAAACGAATTTGGGTGAATTAAATGGGTGAAAGGCTAGTTAGAGGGTCCTTCTCCACACATGATATATGCATATAAACCAATTTTCAGTTATTATTCCTTTAGACTATGAATGACAACGCCCCAAGTTAGTTGCATCGCACAACTAACCATCAGATTTTCCTTATTCCATTGAATTGAATGAATACGCATTACAACCAAATTATCTTTCTCAAGTTCTTCATATGAAACGCATAATAAAGATACATATCAAAAGTCATTAAGTTTTATGAAAATCATAAGCATTGACAAGGCATTCATCACTATGAAACGCATGAGACTCATACCTAGGATTTAATTAACACGATTGTGACTCGCAACCTCCACTACTTGTGAATATAAGTGAATAACTATTACGTGAAACTCTCTTATACTCTAGCATCAAATTCATGCATGCAAATTAAGTGTCGACCCTTAACCAACTCACATAAATAAGTTTTAATAACTTAGATAAGCAAATCACATTCAAGGCTTAAGAAACAATAACTAGATTTAATCAATTCATATAAAACATATAATCATGGCTTCGAATTCACCTCTAACTAAAAAGAAATTAGTTCAACATGTTCATCATAATTGAAAACCAAATTAATATAAACATTGAACTAAAACTAAGGATAGAATACACCTAGAAACACTCCACACTCCAATGGCATGCACAACACTCCCTTGGATGGCAGATTGCACAAGTCTTCTTCTCCTTCCTTCCTTCCTTGCGGCACTAGGGTGATGTGGTGTGAATTATGGTGTTTGATGGCTGAATGTATGAATGAATGAATTAGTGAATGGATGAATGGAATGGTGCGGCAAACACTTGTATTTATAGGCTAGGTTTTGCACACTTTCTGAAGGAGAAGGATTGCACAATCCAATGGGAAAAGGGTTAAGGCTTGGCAGAAACCAAAAGGGAATGAGATAGGGGATACACGGCATAGACTTGGGGTTTCTAGAAGGATAGGTGTGGCACCTTTTTAGGAGGAAGAGAGGGCTTCTAGAAAGGATGTTTGAGATAGATTTCTGGATCTAAATGGACAAGGACTGACGGCATAGGTATAGAAGAGGGATTACAACTCCTAAACCTCCAAGGAATGGCCTATATGCAACACATAAAGGGATTAGGCTTCTAGAATATGAATTAGGTGTTTAAATGTATAACTAATCCCTTCTAAATATCTAAAATTAAGGCATAAACTGATTTGGATAAGATAAGATAGGATAATGCTAGATTTAGGAAAGGATACGGTTGGTTAGGATAGGATAAGATAAAGTTGGATAATGTTCCTTATTTCTTGCTCTTTCCTTATCTTCTTTGTATTTGAACTTCTTTCTCCAGATTTATGGCATTTCCTAGCCTCTCTTAACTTCAATTTCGTCCATCCACTTTGCTTCATAGTTAAGCTATCCAATCCATGCCCAAAACTGCTCCAAATGGCTCCAAAATGCACTTTCTTGCTCCTTTTTCCATTAGGACCTACAAACATACGACAATAGCTTAAAAGACTATAATAAATAGTAATTAACTAACTAAATGCAAGGAAACAACATAGCTAAGTAGCATAAATATGCTCCTATCAAGTTTTGACTTTCCTCCTGGGTCTAGAGTTTATCTCCAGACCATTTAGGAGTCATTTAGTTTCCTGCTCCACCTTATGATCCATCTCATCCTATTTTTCACAAACATTAATCCCATGCAGCTGAACCCGAACTCGTACTTGGTTATGTCGAACTTATCACAAACACTTATCCTATTCAACTGAACCCGAACTCGTACTCGTACTTGGGTTTGAAGTTAGGTGTGTCTTTAGGTTTTAGAGATTTTCTTTATCTCTTCAACTTAACCGCCATTAAAAATGAAACTAGTTCCTTGATGCGAGAATTATACGCGCACAAATTAAACCCTCTTTTTGACAATTGTAGTATAAGTATAAGTAGGGATCGTTCTGGACCGGGGATTAGGAGGGATTGTTAATCACTTGGATTTTTGACTCAAAAACGTAAAAACAATATAAAACACTAAACTAGACTCAAAATTCTTTAAAAACACAAACTAAATTGATTTCTAACTAATTTGACAATAAAGTAAAGGGGGGATTGTGTTTGGACGAGATTAAATTAAATGGACAAATTGTAATTAAAGGCAAAACGTAAATATGAATGAGATGAACATATGGATGATGGAATAGCCAAGGGGTTCATCTCCACACATGTTATACTTGCATACAAAATTGATTCTCAGTTGGTCTTTCGATAAATTATGAAACTCAACACTTCGGATTAATTAGGTCCGCTTAAATTAACCGTCAAGTTTTCCTTAAGTTAATGAATTGGATGGGTTTGCGCAACGCAATTCACAACACTCTCCAAAAGTCCTTTACGTGAACAGCACAATAAAGATACAATCAAAGATCATTAAGTATTATGAAAACTATAAGTGTTGACGGGGCATTCGTTACTATGATGAGCATGAAACTCGTGCCAAGAATTCATTTAACACGATTGTTTATAAGCAATCTCCACTACTTGTGAATATAAGTTCATAACGATTAGGTGAAAATTACTTATATTCTAGCGTCATATTTATGCATGAAAATTAAGCGCGCATTCTTAATAAACATTCATAAATAAGTTATCAATCAAACGGTTAAACAAATTGAATCCACAACTTATGAAATTCCAACGAAAGTTAATCAATTCATATTGCAAATATAAACATAGTTTCGAATCACCCCCTAGCTAAAGGGGGATTAGTTCCTCATACCTTTGAAATCAAAGAAACACCTAAACATTCCAACAACTCAAAACTTGAATTGTATGAACGTTTAAGCACTCTTCTCTTCCATTCCTTATACGTACAAAACAAAGAGAATTAAAATGAAACTTTGAAATCAAAGAAACACCTAAACATTCCAACAACTCAAACTTGAATTGTATGAACGTTTAGGCACTCTTCTCTTCCTCGTTGTTGTAGCACAAGGTTTAAGGATAGGTTGGTTGGGGGGATGGAAGTGTGGAATGGAGTGGAAATGGAGAAGATGGAGAAGGGGAAGTGTTTGTGTATTACAATGGAAAATGAGATGATTTGGTGAATGGAATGAATGGGTATTTATAGGAAGAGAATGGGTGTTAATGAATGTTTGTTTAAGGTATTTGGTGGATGGGAAAAGGTGTGGATGGTGGGAATTATGGTGGATGGATGGTTTAGTGGATGTAATTTAGGGTTTATTTAGGTGAATGTGGATGCATGATTTAGTGGATGTAAAGGATAATGGGATAGTGTGGAATTTAAAAGCTAAAAAAATGGGATAATGGGCATTTAAGTGTGAATGGAATGGTGGGATGCACTAATGGAAATTATGGAATGGAATGGTGGGATGCACTAATTAGGAGGAAGAATTAGGGTGAAGGGCTTAATGCATGGATTTGGGCCAATTAGGGTGAAGGGCTTAATGCATGGATTTGGGCCTAAAATGCCCCCTTTTGCATGGCAAGGGAAAGGACTTGGGCTAAAGCCCACGACAATGGCTCTAAAATGGGCTAAGGTTAGGGTTTAGGTCATCTAAAAGCCCAAAGCCAAGAATAGAAACTCACGACAATGGAAACCTCCAAGAATAGAAACTTCCAACTTTAGAAACTTTGGTTACCAATTCCGACTTCCTTGCTCTTCACTTTCATTTCTTCATTTCTTAAGCTCCTTTGACCTTCAACCTCGTTCATTCCTCGTGCTCCATTTGCATACACCACATTCCAGCTCAGTTTTGCTCCAAAAGCTCCCAATTGCATCATTTCATGTATTATGTCCTTTAAACCTGAAAACACATGAAAGTAGCTTAAAACACTACTTTAACGAATAAAACATAACAAAAATGCATAAGAACTAGCTAACTAAGGCGCATAAATATGCTCCTATCATTCCTTTAATTTTAAACCTACATACCACAAGAAATTCTTGTCTCAGGAGCCTACCAAAGCCTGAAAGAAACGCCCCATCTAATTTCAGGAAATTAGGCAGCTCTTTACTTGTCTCAACTATCTATCACTTCTGCTTTTGGTCCTAAACCTCGTATTTAAATATGCTTTCATTTTTAATCCTTTCGTAAATATGTAGACATAACTGATCATGAGCTTCTTTTGATTTATCGAAAACCCCAGAACCAATAATCCTAAGCGACCGAAAAGGTTGGATAAAGAGGTTAATGAAAATGAAGGTATAGAGCTTTAGAGAAATTGCTAATACTTTTACTCGGACCGCCTCACTATGTGACTCCATCATCCACCCTTGACACCCTACTTAAATCTCTCTTCACTCTTGATATTAAGAATTGATACACCTCAAACTCTTCATTCCTTATGACTGACTCCCGAACAGAATGCTCAGAAGAAGAAGACAAAGAGATAGAGCAAACGGAATGGACTTCGACTCAAATTATTTTCCCACTATGGCTTTGTCACCGTATAACCCGTCAATGTCTAACCTTGCTGCACTGCCAATATCTCGGCATGATTTACCGAATACCTTTGGTATGAGCTCTACGCCCATATAATAGCAGTCGACCACTCTCACCTTTGGCTCGACCAATGGCAGTCATTCCAGTAATTCCTCTAAAGCTTGGATACTCGAGTTCACGAAAAAGGACGGAAGTTTCGTCATCCATTGCAATGGTCAATAAGATAATACAAGCACTGTTGTGGCAAAGGGTTTGACTTATCCTAACGACGCTAGACATTTTGAGGCAATGCTTGACAACGATGTTAATTCATACGAATCTCATTATCTCCCAAACGTATTCTCCCACTCTCGACTTTTCTTACCATTCATGTAAACCTTAACCATGTTATTGTTTTTCAAATGGCTGCACTCCAAAAGAACAATGATTTATGTAAACCTTAACCTAGTGCAAAGCTAGCATCATCTAGAACAATGATTTATGGCTGATCCTGACTCGTATGATGGTTATATGGGGATTCATCCTAGTAAATATAAGTTGTAAGAGGGGATGGCAGTTTCAAAAAAACATCTAGGTGGCCGCCTAGGCGTTGGGCGTCCCCTCCCAGCTACGATTATTCCCTACTTGGAAGTTTAGTAAAAAAGGGCTAAGAGGGCTACGCAATTTAGGCAGCTTGAGCATTTAACTTTTTTTTTTTTCCTTCTAAAAATCAAAACACGAGTCATAGACTCTTATCTCACATCCCCATCTCACATTTTAAGAACAGAAATCGCACTTTGTTGGTCTTAAATCTCAATTGCTCGGGTCTCTATTGTCTTCTTGTTCGAAGCTCTTTGCATTAGGACGAACATGTGAAAAGCTGACAATTGGTAAACAAATCACTATGTTATATTGATGAGCTTTTTGGAGAACTCAAACTCTTTGTTGATGGCTGTGTTTGATTTTAAAAAATTGGTAAATAATTTGATGTTCTATAGCCTAGATTGATGGGTTCCGGTTATGAGCAATGGCGGTCGGGGAGGGGGCAATATAGAGGAAAGGTTAGTAAAAAATGAGTTGGGAAGGGTGAGAGAGTAAGGTGGTAGGCCATAATGTTTTATATATTATTATTTTGTTTTTAACAGATTTTTGAAAAATTCTTTATATTAATCAATTTGTCATTTTTTCTATAAAAACATCACAGAATCTTTTGGCTATTCATTATAATTTAAGCATTTTATTTTTCCAAACAAGGCCCAATCTTGTTTTGCAAGAAAACAAGGCCCAACAATAACATATAAGCCTAGAATGTGTTACAATGTTAATAAAAAGAGCCCTAAACCGCCTAGTCGGTTTATGCGCCCACCTAGGCACCTAGGCATTAAGCCTTAGCTCGTCGCCCAGCTAGCGCCTAGCCTTTTTTTAGAACTATGGGGGATAACTTTAACGACCAAAGGCCCTTTCATGACCTTGCTTCTTCCGATCCTATCCTAGGCAAGGGGCTTGTCATTAACAATAGGCTAAGTTTGGGCATTGGAGGCTTTCAGTCAGGTCCTCATTTTGGCACTTAATAACTGACATGGTCATTCAATTTCTTTCCCAAAGGCTAAAAACCCATGGGTGTTTGCACTTTTGTTGTGTTTGTACTAATGTTGATGGTACTTTTGTTCATTTATCTTTTGTTGTATTTTAGTGTAATTTTCACTTGCTGGTTAGACCTTTGCCCTTTCATTGCCCCAGGCCTTGACTTGAACTTCTCGCTGTTTCTTTCGATAATGGCTTTCAACTTCTAATAAATGAGAGCGATATCCTTTATCCTTAAATTTAATTTTTCAAATGAAGATTTAACTTATCCCAAAAAGATGCAAAGTAATCACCTATGGTTTTAAATTCTTCCCTTCAGTAACCTTGAGACGCTTATTTAAAAGAGATGCTGAAGGTAAGTAGGTAGTACCTGAGTCTCATAACTAACAAGCGAAGAGAGAAACTGCATTCCTAACTCTGTGCTGATGTTCCCAAAACAGCAAGCTCTCCTACATGTAGGGATTCTATGAGCTCCAAGAATGTCATCGAACTATGTTTCAGTTCTTCTTCTCATTCACCAGAAATGACTTCTCACTCTTTAGAAATCCGCAACACCTTTTGTGAATCCACATATTGATCTTAAACAAGGTCAAATGATGCAAATCAGGGTCTTGACTCTGTTGCTGATGGAAGACTTTCTTCGAGGAGGAGTTATGCAACTCGGGCTCCTAGACTTTATTGCCCCTTGTGATAGAAATAGCTACTCAGGAAGGGACTCTTTGTGCCCAAAAGCAAAAATGAGAGATGAAACAGATTCATCTAGCGTACCTACCCCTGGCCACCAGGGTTGTCCCGGGTGCTTTAACTACTCCATGTTATTGGATGAACGCAAGATTCTGAAGGGATACTTGCAGCACGCCAAACATCAAGTGGATCACCTCAGAAGGGAATTGATAGATGCCAATCCTATCGTGTCCGCTACTCACTCGGACAGCATACATCATGGTTTCAAACAGGGCATTCGCTATTTCGTTCTAAGGCCAAGGCAACCTTTTCTTCCATATATTAGCATGGCCTCCCCATCTCGTTAGATTAGATTTAATCTGATTGTAATAAGTTGCACTCCTAGGTCCAACCACTACTAAGATATCTAGTAGTGACGTTGCTTTGGTTTTCACGTTCTATAAGGATGACTAGACGACTAATAGGCTCATTGCTTCTTTCATTCTTGACTTCTATTGAGTTATGTATCAAACGTTTAAAGGTTCTTCTCTTATTAATCAAGGACGTTGACATATTCTTCTTCCCAGCTATATTGGGGAACATCCTTTATTAATAAGAGGAAAACCTCTAAATGTTTGATACGTAACGCAATAGAAGTCTAGAATGAAAGATGCATTGAGCCTACTAGTCGTCTAGCCATCCTAGTAGAACATGAAAACAAAAGTAACACCATTATCTAGTAATGGTTAGACCTAAGAGCCCAACTTATTACAAGCAAATTAATTTAACGGTATGCGGAGACCTGAGTAGCTCTTTCTCTCATGAGGGGTAATAAAGTCAAGAGCTTGGAGTTTCATAACTCCTCCTCGGAGAAACCCTTCCATCAATAATAGAGTTTGGAGCCCAATTTGCATCGCACGACCATGTTCGAGATGGATATGTGGATTCGCGAAAAATGTTGGGGACTTTAGAAAAGTACGAAGTCCTCTCCGGTGAACGAGAAGAAGAACTGGAACATAATTCAATGACATTCTTGGAGCTCTTAAAATCCCTTGTGTAGGAGAGCTTCCTTTGTTGGGAACATCAGTGATAGGAGCATATTTAGGCGACTTACTTAGCTTGTTTTCGTGCATCTATGTTGGTAATTCATAGTTATTTTAGTCCTTTATGCTTCTTTTGTGTGTTTTCAGGTTCTAAAGGCTTAGGGAGCAAGAAAGTGCATTTTGAGGCTATTTGGGGCACTTTTGGGCATGGATTAGATAGCTTAATCATGGAGCAAAGAGGATGGACGAAATTGAAGCCTTGTATGCTCTTTGGGGACATCAAACAAAGGGCCTAGCCCAATCAAACAAATCCTTTGAGCCATGGAAAACCTCTAGCCCAATCAAACATATTATGCCATGCAAACCAACCTATTTTAGGCCCACTCTATGTACTTAAACCCTAGCCCTTTAAACTAGTCCATTTATCACTTATCACTTCCATTCACTTATCACTCACCACATATCATTCATTTATCACTTATCAAACCTTTCACTTATCACTTATCATTTCCATTCACTTATCACTCACCACATATCATTCATTTATCACTTATCATACTCATAATCATCTACACATTTCAAACATATGCATTTCATCTCACATGCACACCCACCTCTTTCCAAACTAATTCACATGCATACCTATTCTTTAAATCAACACATGCATTCACACACATGCACATCATTCACTCACATTTCCACCATCCATTCTTTATTCCACAAACAAGTCACATGCATTTCCACCTTCCTACTTCATCATTTCACCACATTCTCCCTCTTTAACTCATTTCATTATTCATTCACTTTGCATTCATTCAATTCCACCCCACATGCACCCTTTATTCTTCATCATTGCAACCATGGCACATTTACACCAATAAAACAACTCCCATGCCATGGCCTACTCATATTCCCATTTCCTTTCCAACATCTCACATGCATTTCCACCTTCCTACTTCATCATTTCACCACATTTTCCCTTTTTTTTTCACATGCAATTCTTCATCATTGCAACCACAAACACCTTAAACAAATAGCCATATACATCTCCACTCCTCCTATAAATACCCTTGCATTCATTCATTCAAATATCATCTCATTCACAACACAACAACACACCACAAACACATTCCTTTCTCCCTTAGAATCCAAAAACCATCTTCCATTTCCACCAATCCTCATCCATTTCCATAATTCCCCAACACTTCCATCCCCCCAACCAACCTATCCTTTAACCTTGTGCTACAACAACGAGGAAGAGAAGAGTGCCTAAGCGTTCATACAATTCAAGTTTTGAGTTGTTGGAATGTTTAGGTGTTTCTTTGATTTCAAAGTTTCATTTTAATTCTCTTTGTTTTGTACGTATGAGAAATGGAAGAAAAGAGTGCTTAAACGTTCATACAATTCAAAGTTTTGAGTTGTTGGAATGTTTAGGTGTTTCTTTGATTTCAAAGTTATGAGGAACTAAACCCCCTTTAGCTAGGGGGTAATTCGAAACTATGTTTATGTTTGTAATATGATTTGATTACTTTTAATTACGTTTCATAAGTTGTGAATTCAATTTGTTTAACTGTTTGATTGATAACCAATTTATGTATGTTTATTAAGAATGAACGCTTAATTTTCATGCATGAATTTGACGCTAGAATATAAGTGAGTTTCACGTAATAGTTATGAACTTATATTCACAAGTAGTGGAGGTTGCTTATAAACAATCGTGTTAAACATATTCTTGGCATAAGTTTCATGCAATCATAGTAACGAATGCCTCGTCAACACTTATAGTTTTCATGATGCTTAATGATTCTTGCTTGTATCTCTATTATGCAATTCATGTAGGGAACTTGTGAGGAATGCTTTGGATTGTCGTATGCAATCATCCAATTCATTAACTTAAGGAAAACTTGACGGTTAATTTAAGCGGACCTAATTAACCCGGGGCGTTGAGAATTCATGGTTTATTGAAAAGCAATTAGACATCGTTTTGTATGCAAGTATAACATATGTGGAGATGAACCCCTTAGCTAGCTTCCCATCCATTCATTTCCGTCAAATCCATATTTACAATTTGTTTTGTTTCCAAGTTTCCATTTTTAGTTTAAAGTCGTCCAAATCCAATCCCCCTTTACTTTATTGTTCAATTTAGTTAGAAATCAATTTAGTTTGTGTTTTTAAAGCATTTTGAGTCTTTTGGTTTGTCTTAGTGTTTTAACGTTTAGTTTCACATTCTTTGAGTCTAGTTTAGTGTTTTATCTTGTTTTTACATTTTTGAAGTCAAATCCAAGTGGTTAACAATCCCTCCTAATCCCCGGTCCAGAACGATCCCTACTTACATCCATACTACAATTGTCAAAAAGAGGGTTTAATTTGTGCGCGTATAATTCTCGCATCAATCAGCATACAGCCCGAAATGGAGTTTCACTCTTTGTTTGTTAGCCATAAGACTCAGGATATCGCTCTCATTTACTCAAAGTTGAAAGCCATTATCGAAAGGTATGGAAAAAAGTTCAGGTTAAGGCATGGGGCAATGGAATGGCGAAGCCCTAACCCACGAGCGAGAATTACACTAAAATACAACAAAAAATAAATGAACAAAAAGTACAGAAAACATTAGTACAACGACTACAGAAGTGCAGACATCCATGGTTTTTAGCCCCTGGAAAAGGGATTGAATAACCACGTTAGCTATTGAGCGCCAAAATGAGGACCAAACTGAAAGCCTCTAAAGCCCGAAACCAAAATATGCCTAATATTAGTGGCAAACCCACTGCCTGAGAGAGGATCGGAAGAAGTAAGGTCATCAGAGGGCCTTCAGTCATTAGGGTCCATGCCCTCACACAACTTATATTCACCAGGCTAAATCCCTATATAGCTAGCATACGAATTAGGATCGGCCAAACTGGAAGCTATTTTCTTGTGTGTTTGTTTTTTGTGCTTCTTGCGCTCAGCAGTGCTCATGAGTTTGACTTGGTCTAATTCTCATTTCGCACAGTTCACTTCAGATGTCGCAACATCACGAGCTCTCTTAAAATTGGAGATCTTCTTCTCGTACCCGTCAAGTTTAACGCCTGTTGCTGACTAAAGCAAAGGGACTTTATCCTGGTAGCTAGTATATCTGATTTTTCCTTCTGGAGTGTAGGAATCTGTAAAACAACAATAGGGTTAAGGTTTACATGAATGGTAAGAAAAGTAGAGAGTGGGAGAATAACTTCAGGAGATAATGAGATTTGTACGAATGAACATTGTTATCAAGCATGACCTCAAAATTATCGAATGAGTCAAACCACTCACCATAATAGCAACAACGCTTGTATTGTCCCATAGACCGTCGCCAAAGGTGACGAAACATTCGCCTTTTTTCTTGAACTCAAGTATCCAAGCATGAGAGGAATTGTTGGACAACTGCCACTAATCGAGCCAAAGGTAAGAGGGGGCAACTGCCATTGCATGGGCACAGAACTATACCAAAGGTATTCGGCGAATCATGCCTAGATGTTTTAGGTTTATCCGCCGAAGGTCATTTTTTTTACCTGCCCATAAACATGGGCACTAGTAGACCAAAAAGAGGCGATGCAACAAGGCTAGACATTGGCAAGTCACAAGGCGGCGAAGCCATAGCGGGAGAATAATCCAAGTTAAAGTCCACTTTTGTTTGCTCTGTCTCGTTGTCTTCATCTCTTTCGTCTTCTTCTTCTTCTTAGTCTTCAGTTTGGGAGTCAATCCCAAGGAAGGAAGAGTATGAGGTGTATCAAACCTCAATATCAAAAACGAAGAGAGATTTAAGTACCGCATCAAGGGACAACGATTGTTTGACCAAAAACTACAGGAAGTAGATGATAGAGTCATGGAGCGAGGCAATCTGAATAAATGTGTCAGCAACTTCTCTCGACCTTCATTCCTTCCTCGTCACAAACCTCTTTAGCTAGCCTTAGTGGTCTCCCAGGATGATCTATCCTAAGGCATCTGATAAAGCTGCAAAAGAAGCTAATGATCAGTTATTTCTACATAGTTATGAAAGGATTAACAGCGAAAGAAGATTTATATACTAGGTTTGGGACCAAAAGTAGAAGTGATAGATAGTTGATACAACTCAGGAGTCGCTCAATTTCCTAAAACATAAAGGGGAGTTTCTTCCAGTCTCTGGCTCTCGTGGGTTCCAAAGACAAGAATTTCTTGCGGTATCTAGGTTTAAAATTAAAGAAACTAGTTTCTTTTTTAAAAGCGATCAAATTGAAGAGATAAAGAAAATCCATAAAACCTAGAGACGCACCTAGCTTCAAACCCAAGGCTAGGAAAAGTCGACATAGCCGAGTATGAGTTCAAATTTAGCTGCATAAGGTGAGTGTTTGTGAAAAATAGGATGAGATGTATCATTGGGTGGAGCGGGAAACGAATGGCTCCTAAGTGGTCCAGAGATAAAAATGTGGGGCCAAGAGGAATGTCGAAACCCGAATACATATCAGCTTCGGCAAGAATTGGACTAAGTAACATGTCATTCAGTACATGAAATTTATCACGATTCTTGACGACCTCAAAGTGCAGTGGAATCCAGCCATAATTAGGCTAGTGCATGTGGCTCGACATATGAAAAAAGGTGAGGTTTGCGACCGAATCAAGTTAAGGAAATTGGAAGAGGAACTTGGATCACCTAAAAAATAAGTAAAAGCTTGAAATAGTTGACAGTCCCACAAGAAGAAATTTGAAACAAAAAAAATTCCTATAAGCCAAGAGGTCACACCAGTGAAACAAGAAATGACAAGCTCGCTGAAGGATTAAGCGAAGGAAGTGATGAAGAAGTGTATGTAAACTGTGTAGAAAGGAGAGGTGTAATTTAAGAAGAGAAAGTTTATGCATAGGGAGGCAATAACAAAAGCATGTGAAGTTTGGGCTTTAGCATTCACCTCTATGCATGGATGGTGCTTCAATTGGGAGGACAAAGGCTATGGAAAACCTGATGGATGGGCATGTAAGAAGGTTCGTACCTACTAAGAGTCTAATTCAACTACATAAAAGATCATTTCCAACTACACACTTCTAGAATTCCACTATAAACAATGCAGTTCCAAATACATCTCACCACATGAGTGATGCACAAATGATGTCAGTTGCACAAATAATGTCATTTCCTTCTCATATGTATCATATTCTCAATGAATAGTTTTACAACAATAATTCCATAATTAATAACAAGTAAACATCCATGAGAAGCATTTATCCAATTAACAATCACATTAATCATCCAACAAGATCAATAATAATATCATTTCATGAAATTTTAATACAGCAAAATCCGCAAAAGTCTGCCAAATTTTCCCTATCTATATTCCAAAGCACTGCTCCAAATTATTCGCATAAGAATTGTGACATCCCAAATCGTCCAGGGGAGTGAACCTTATATGTATATTCCCATCCCTACCTAGCACGAGGCCTTTTGGGAGCTCACTGGCTTTGGGTTCCGTAGGAACTCCGAAGTTAAGCGAGAAAGGGGCTAGCGCACTCCCAGGATGGGCGACCCATCGGGAAGTTCTCGTGTGAGTTCCCAAAAACAAAACCGTGAGGGTGTGATTGAGGCCCAAAGCGGACAATATCGTGCTACGGTGGTGGAGCGGGCCCGGGAAGTGATCCGCCCCGCCCCGGGTCGGGGTGTGTCAGTTTGGTATCAGAGCCTAACCCTGGCCGAGGTGTGCCGACGAGGACGTTGGGCCCCTAAGGGGGGTGGATTGTGACATCCCACATCGTCCAGGGGAGTGACCCTTATATGTATATTCCCATCCCTACCTAGCACGAGGCCTTTTGGGAGCTCACTGCCTTCGGGTTCTGTAGGAACTCCGAAGTTAAGCGAGAAAGGGGCTAGCGCACTCCCAGGATGGGTGACCCATCGGGAGGTTCTCGTGTGAGTTGATAGGAGCATATTTAGGCGACTTACTTAGCTTGTTCTCGTACATTTACGTTATGTTTCTTTAGTTATTTTAGTTCTTTATGCTTCTTTTGTGTGTTTTCAGGATTATAAGACGTGTTTGACGAAAGGATGCATTGTGGAGTGTTTTGGGGCCTTTTTGGAGCACTATGGGGCTAAGGATGGATAGCTTATTCTTGGAGCCCAAGTGATGGATGAAATGGAAGGCCTTGTATGCACTTGAGGACACAAAACAATGGCCCTAACCCAATTACAATCACATTGCCATAGGCTTAACACAAACATCATTCCTTGCCATGCAAGGGGGAGCAATTTGGGTCCATTTCATGCACTTACACCCTAGCCCAATTACACACCATTGCAGCCAAATCCATTCTATGTCATGCACATTCACCACCAATCCAACCACATGCACTTATTCCTCCATCATTACACACCATTGCAGCCACATGCACAAAACACCATCCTTGCCGTCTAAACACATGCATTTCCCTTGCCATTTTGAGCCATCACACTTCATCATTGCAGCCACCATTCATCCTAGTTGTCAATCACATACTTTCCCATTGTATAATTCATCCACATGCATCTTTAACCAACAAACAAATCAGCCACAATGCACCAACACACCCCTTGCCGTGACCTTCCTAGCCATTTCCAGCTTTTCCCTTTACAATTCACATGCATTCCATACTTTTCTTAGCTGTTTTCCATCATTATTTCAGCCACCATTCACCCTTTATTTCACATGCATTCACACACACTTCATTTCCAAACAACAATCATTTCAAATGCCATGCATTCACATGCATTTACACCACCAAAAACCCCTTTGCCGTGGGCTCTCAAAGCCTTTCCAGTTTTCTCTTTTATTTTCCAGCTTTCATTCTTCATCATTACAAGCACATTCACATGCATTTCCCACCTAACATTTCCCCCTTTAATGCACATGAATGCACTTCATAAATCAGCCATATTCACACACCTTTTCTCCAACCATGCCGTGCAAATCACCACATATTTCCAGCTTTCCAAATCAGCCACCTTCACATGCATTCACTCATAATCATTCACTCACCTTGCAGCCACATTTCCACCCACCTCCTAGCTGTCATGTTCCCTCCACTCCTCCTATAAATACCCTTGCATTCATTCATTCATTCATTCCTCATTTTTCATACACAAACACACCACAAACACACCATTTCCCAAACCTTTGCCGTGCATATCCTTCCCTTTCTGTGCAGTTTTTCTCCTCCATTGCAGCCACTATCCAACCACTTCCCATCCCTCCAAAACACTTCATACCATCACACAACCTATCCTTAAACCTTGTGCTACAACAATGAGGAAGAGAAGAGTGCCTAAACGTTCATACAATTCAAGTAAGAGTTGTTGGAATGTTTAGGTGTTTCTTTGATTTCAAAGTTTCATTTTAATTCTCTTTGTTTTGTATGTATGGAAGAGAAGAGTGCTTAAACGTTCATACAATTCAAGTTTTGAGTTGTTGGAATGTTTAGGTGTTTCTTTGATTTCAAAGTTATGAGGAACTAAACCCCCTTTAGCTAGGGGGTGATTCGAAACTATGTTTATATTTGCAATGTGAATTGATTAACTTTCGTTGGAATTTCATAAGTTGTGGATTCAATTTGTTTAACCGTTTGATTGATAACTTATTTATGAATGTTTATTAAGAATGCGCGCTTAATTTTCATGCATAAATATGACGCTAGAATATAAGTGAATTTCACCTAATCGTTATGAACTTATATTCACAAGTAGTGGAGGTTGCTTATAAACAATCGCGTTAAATGAATTCTTGGCACAAGTTTCATGCTCATCATAGTAACGAATGCCTCGTCAACACTTATAGTTTTCATAATGCTTAATGATCTTTGATTGTATCTTTATTGTGCTGTTCACGTAAAGGACTTTTGGAGAATGTTTGTGAATTGCGTTGCGCAAACCCATCCAATTCATTAACTTAAGGAAAACTTAACGGTTAATTTAAGCGGACCTAATTAATCCGGAGTGTTGAGTTTCATAATTTATCGAAAGACCAACTGAGAATCAATCTTGTATGCAAGTATAACATGTGTGGAGAAGAACCCCTTAGCTAGCCTTCATTCCATTCATTCCATCACAATTTCATATTTACATTCCGCTTAGTTTATTAACTTGTTTTGTTATTTCAATTTTCGTCAAATCAAAACTTTTCCCCCCCCTTTACTTTCTTGTTCTTTAGTGCTTAGAATCTGTTTAGTTTATGTTTTAAAGTATTTTGAATCAAGCCATAATCTTAAATTCATCCAAAATTAGTTTTGAGTCTTTTGGTTTGTCTTAATGTTTTAAATTTTAGTTTTGCATTCTTTGAGTCTAGTTTAGTGTTTCATATTGTTTTTACGTTCTTAAGTCAATTTAGAAGGTTTTAGCAAGCCCTCCTAATCCCCGGTCTAGAATGATCCCTCACTTATACATTCTACTACAATTGTCAAACGAGGGTTTAATTTGAGTGTCAAGTAAATTTCGCATCAAATTTTGGCGCCGTTGCCGGGGATTAGCAACTTTGCTAGTCCCTTGTCTTTATTTTTATTTTTATTTTTATTTTTTTGTTTTTCGTGCATTCTTATTTCAGATTCTTAGTTTGTTTGTTTTCTTGTTTTTCCGGTACTGTGTATGACTCGTAGCTCTCCGCCTATTATAGAGAACATCTCCGACTTTGACGGTGATTTTGAACGCACTTTGAGGAGAATGAGGAGTCAACAAGAGCCACCACAACCTCCACCACAACCTGGGCTTGAAGAGGACGAAGTAGGTGTAGAAGAAAAGCCCACTGATCAAATTTTTGAAGAAGAACAAGCCATGGCAGCAGATAATAGAACCATCAAGGAGCTTTCGGCCTCGGGTTTGGATAATGCATTGCCTCTTTGTATCCAATACCCCACGGCTACAGAGGGTACGACTGAGGTGTTTGAACTCAAATCCAGTTTGTTACACCATATTCCGAAGTTCCATGGCTTGTCTATGGAAGACCCCAACAAACACTTGAAGGAGTTCGAGGTGGTTTGTTCGAGCATGACCCCTGTCACTGTGGATGGAAGTATATTGAAGATGAAGGCCTTTCCATTTTCACTTATGGACAAGGCCAAAGATTGGCTCTACGAACTAGCCCCAGGAACTGTGACTTCGTGGGAGAGTATGAAGCATGCTTTCTTGGAGAAATTCTTCCCTACTTCGAGAGTGATTCTCCTACGGAAGAAAATTAGTGGTATTCAACAGAATCATGGGGAGACATTCCCGGCTTATCATGAGCGCTTCAAGGGCCTTGTAGCTTTATGTCCTCAACATCAAATGAAGGAGGAACTTCTCCTTCAATATTTCTATGAGGGCCTCCTTCCTATCGAACGTCAAATGCTTGATGCCTCAGCGGGAGGAGCATTGGTGGACAAAACACCAAGGGATGCCAAGATTCTCATAGCCAACCGAGCGCTCAACGCTCAACAATATGAAGGAGTGGGCCAAAGGGAAGCCCCACGGCAACAAAGTGTAAATGAGGTGAGTGCTATTTCTGAAATTCAATCACAACTTGCTAATCTTACTTCTCTTGTTTCTCAGGTTGTGATTGGTCCAAAAGCACAAGAACACCAAGTTTGTGGCGTGTGCTCAATTCAAGGGCATCCATCCGACAAGTGCCCTCAACTAATCGAGAATGGTGGGTGGGAATCTGCCAATGCAATTGGTTTCCAAGGACAAAATCACAACAACCCATACTCGAACACTTACAATGCCGGATGGAGGGACCATCCAAACTTCAAATGGAGGGAGCCACAACAAACTGCCCAACAAGGAGGATTTAGGCCAAACCCCCCTGGTTTTTATTCCAAGCCGTATGCACCCCAACAATCCCAACAACCTTCGACATCATCTCATTCAGGTACGTCCTTGGAAAGTAATCAAGCTATGCAATTACTAACCTCTATTTCGCAGGGGTTGCAAAATCAAAACAACCGGATAGAAAATAACGAGAAGGAGATGATGGATATGAAGAAACAAATAGGGCAGATTTCTGAGTTCCTTGGACAGATTAGAGATAAAGGAAAACTTCCTAGCTCAACCACAGTCAATCCAAAGGGAGGATTCGAATCCGCCAAGGCCATCACCCTAAGGGGTGGAAAAGAAGTTGGGACCGAGCCAAACAATCCCAAATCTGCCCAGGAAGTAGATGAAGAGACGACACAACCTAAGGAAGTGTCTAGCTCACCCACGGAAAGAGTGAAAAACCCAATGCCGCAGGCCCCCAATCACCCTAACTCGGACAAATCAGGTAATTTAAGTTTAAATTCATGTACTTCACGTTCTAATCTGCCCAATGTACCTTTTCCTCGCAGGTTCATGCAAGAAAAAAAGGAAGAAAGCGAGAAGGACATTCTTGAAACGTTCCGGAAGGTGCAAGTGAACATACCACTTCTCGATGCAATCAAACAGGTTCCAAAGTATGCTAAATTCCTCAAGGACCTATGCAATACAAAGAGAAGAAGGGCAAACAAAGAGGTAGTGAAGGTAAGCGAGAATGTGTCCGCTGTTTTGCAACGTAAACTACCTACCAAGTGCAAAGACCCCGGTAGTTTCACGATTCCTTGTTTGATTGGACATAATCGTTTTGTACATGCCATGCTTGATTTAGGTGCATCCATAAATGTCATGCCTTATTCCATTTATGCATCAATGAACCTTGGTGAGTTAAAACATGATGGCGTTATAATTCAATTGGCCGATCGTTCTAACGCTTATCCCAAGGGAGTCCTTGAGGATGTTTTAGTGCAGGTCAATCACCTTATTTTTCCCGCAGATTTCTATGTTTTAGACATGTAGGATTCAAGCCATGCTCCATCATTGCCAATCTTGCTAGGCCGTCCCTTCATGAAAACAGCAAGAACAAAGATTGATGTGTATACGGGAACATTGACCATGGAGTTTGATGGGGACATTATTCATTTTAATCTTTCTGAAACCATTAAACATCCAATTGAGGACCATTCTTGTTTTGCTATTGATATTGTTGATTCTGTGGCACAGGTGCATTTGGATCAAATGAACGAAGATGCACTTGAGGTAGCCTTAGTCCACGGCATGCAATCTGACCATATTGCCGTGCCCCCTTGTGATGAAGTATTTGAAATGGTCGCTGCCCTCGAGTCATTGCCCTTCCACTCTGGTAAGTCTCCAATCTCACTTTTAGATTCGGTTTTGACTAACAAGTTACTTTCATCAACTGTGCAGCCACCTACACTTGAGTTAAAGCCATTACCTAGTCACTTGAAGTATGTGTTCTTAGGCCAAGATCAAATGCTACCCGTCATCATTTCAAACTTAATCACGGCTCAAGAAGAAGACAAGTTGATAAGGGTGTTAAAAGAGCACAAATCTGCCATTGGATGGACTTTGGCGGATATCAAAGGCATTAGTCCCACCACGTGCATGCATCGCATCCTTTTGGAGGAGGAAGCCAAGCCATCTCGTGAAGCTCAACGTCGCCTTAATCCACCTATGATGGAAGTAGTGAAAAAGGAGGTTATAAAATTACTTGATTGTGGTGTTATATATCCTATTTCTGATAGTCGTTGGGTGTCACTTGTGCAGGTTGTTCCAAAGAAGTCTGGCATCACAGTGGTGAAGAATGAAGAACAAGAGCTTGTCCCACTCGTGTTGTGACTGGTTGGCGTGTTTGCATTGATTACAGGAAGTTAAATGCCATGACAAGGAAGGATCACTTTCCATTACCATTCCTCGACCAAATGTTGGAAAGGTTAGCCGGTTATGAATTTTATTGCTTTCTTGATGGATATTCCGGATATAACCAGATTGTGATCGCTCCGGAGGACCAAGAGAAGACAACATTTACGTGCCCCTTTGGCACTTTTGCATATAGACGCATGCCATTTGGCTTGTGCAATGCCCCGGCGACGTTTCAACGATGCATGGTGAGTATATTCTCTGATTATGTGGAGAAGATTATTGAGATATTCATGGATGATTTTAGCGTGTTTGGCAATTCATTTGATCATTGCTTGAATAATCTGACTTTAATCTTGAAACGTTGTGTTGAAATGAATCTTATACTTAATTGGGAAAAATGCCACTTCATGGTTAAGCAAGGTATTGTTCTAGGCCATATCATTTCTGAAAAAGGCATTGAAGTAGATAAATCTAAGGTAGACCTTGTTCGCCACTTACCCTCTCCAACTTCGGTTAGAGAGGTTCGTTCGTTTCTTGGCCACGCAGGTTTTTATAGGCGTTTCATTAAGGATTTCTCCAAGATTGCACAGCCACTATGCCGGTTACTTCAAAAAGAGGTGGTTTTCGAGTTTGATGAAGCATGCTCCACGGCATTCAAGCACTTGAAGGAAGCTCTCTCTTCGGCTCCTATTATCACACCTCCAGATTGGAGCCTTCCATTCGAGTTAATGTGTGATGCGTCGGACTATGCCATTGGTGCTGTTTTGGGACAGCGAAAGAACAAGCAACCCCACGTTATCTATTATGCTTCTAGGACACTAAATGATGCTCAATTAAATTATTCAACCACTGAGAAAGAATTACTTGCTGTGGTTTTCGCATTAGATAAGTTCCGATCTTACTTACTTGGTACTAAAGTTGTTATTTTTACTGATCATGCAGCTCTCAAATATTTGCTCACGAAAAAGGAGGCCAAGCCTAGATTGATTCGATGGATGCTGCTTCTACAAGAGTTTGACATTGAGATTCGGGATAAGAAGGGCGTGGAGAATGTGGTGGCTGACCACCTAAGCCGAATGGTGCATGAGGAAGCAATGCCAATTTCTGAAACCTTTCCCGATGAAGAATTAATGTCTATCCAGGTAAGTGAGCCTTGGTACGCAGATTTGGTGAACTTTTTGGTGTCTAAACATACCCCTAGCACACTTAATAGGAATCAATGTGATAAGCTTAGAAAGGATGCTAGGTTTTATGTTTGGGATGACCCATACCTTTGGAAATTTTGTCCCGATCAGATTGTCCGACGTTGTGTGAATGAATCTGAGTTTCAATCTATTTTAACATTTTGTCATTCATATGCATGTGGGGGACAATTTGGCACCCAACGCACTGCCCTTAAAGTCTTAGAATGTGGGTTTTATTGGCCAACCATCTTTAGGGATGCTAGGACGTTTTGCCTTACATGTGATCGGTGTCAAAGAATGGGTAATATAAATGCTAAGGATCAAATGCCACAAACCCCTATACTTTCTGTTGAAATATTTGATGTGTGGGGCATTGATTTTATGGGTCCTTTTCCTTCATCACATGGTTTTCTCTATATCTTGTTGGCGGTGGATTATGTTTCCAAATGGGTGGAAGCAAAAGCCACCCGTACTAACGATTCCAAGGTAGTTGCAGATTTTGTGAAATCTAACATTTTTGCTAGGTTCGGAATGCCTCGAGTTCTTATAAGTGATGGAGGCTCACATTTCTGTAATCGTACAATTGAGGCCTTGCTCAAGAAGTACAACGTTACACATAGGGTGTCCACACCCTATCATCCTCAAACAAGCGGGCAAGCCGAGGTGTCGAATCGGGAGATAAAACAGATTCTTGAGAAGACAGTGGGTCCAACAAGAAAAGATTGGAGCTTAAAGCTAGAAGATGCATTGTGGGCTTATAGGACCGCCTACAAAACACCCATAGGAATGTCCCCCTTTCGGCTTGTTTATGGCAAGCCATGTCACTTACTGATAGGAGCATATTCATGCGACTTAATTAGCTAGTTCTTATGCATTTTTGTTATGTTTTATTCGTTAAAGTAGTCTTTTAAGCTACTTTCATGTGTTTTCAGGTTTAAAGGACATATTACATGAAATGATGCAATTGGGAGCTTTTGGAGCAAAACTGAGCTGGAATGTGGTGTATGCAAATGGAGCACGAGGAATGAACGAGGTTGAAGGTCAAAGGAGCTTAAGAAATGAAGAAATGAAAGTGAAGAGCAAGGAAGTCGGAATTGGTAACCAAAGTTTCTAAAGTTGGAAGTTTCTATTCTGGGAGGTTTCCATTGTCGTGAGTTTCTATTCTTGGCTTTGGGCTTTTAGATGACCTAAACCCTAACCTTAGCCCATTTTAGAGCCATTGTCGTGGGCTTTAGCCCAAGTCCTTTCCCTTGCCATGCAAGGGGGGGCATTTTAGGCCCAAATCCATGCATTAAGCCCTTCACCCTAATTGGCCCAAATCCATGCATTAAGCCCTTCACCCTAATTCTTCCTCCTAATTAGTGCATCCCACCATTCCATTCCATAATTTCCATTAGTGCATCCCACCATTCCATTCACACTTAAATGCCCATTATCCCATTTTTTTTAGCTTTTAATTCCACACCATCCCATTATCCTTTACATCCACTAAACCATGCATCCACATTCACCTAAATAAACCCTAAATTACATCCACTAAACCATCCATCCACCATAATTCCCACCATCCACACCTTTTCCCTTCCACCAAATACCTTAAACAAACATCCATTAACACCCATTCTCTTCCTATAAATACCCATTCATTCCATTCACCAAATCATCTCATTTTCCATTGTAATACACAAACACTTCCCCTTCTCCATCTTCTCCATTTCCACTCCATTCCACACTTCCATCCCCCCAACCAACCTATCCTTAAACCTTGTGCTACAATAACGAGGAAGAGAAGAGTGCCTAAACGTTCATACAATTCAAGTTTGAGTTGTTGGAATGTTTAGGTGTTTCTTTGATTTCAAAGTTTCATTTTAATTCTCTTTGTTTTGTACGTATAAAGAATGGAAGAGAAGAGTGCTTAAACGTTCATACAATTCAAGTTTTGAGTTGTTGGAATGTTTAGGTGTTTCTTTGATTTCAAAGTTATGAGGAACTAAACCCCCTTTAGCTAGGGGGTGATTCGAAACCATGATTATACTTGCAATATGAATTGATTACTTTTGGTTGGGATTTCATGAATGTTGGATTCAATTTGTTTAACCGTTTGATTGATAACTTATTTATGAATGTTTATTAAGAATGCGCGCTTAATATTCATGCATAAATCTGACGCTAGAATATAAGTGAATTTCACCTAATCGTTATGAACTTATATTCACAAGTAGTGGAGGTTGCTTATAAACAATCGCGTTAAATGAATTCTTGGCACGAGTATCATGCTTTTCATAGTTACAAATGCCTTGTCGATGCTTATAATTTCCAAAGAACGTAATGATTCTAACTTGTATCTTTATCATGCTGTTCATATAGAGAACTTGTTAGGAATAATTTGTTTGCGATGCATATTCATCCAATTCAATGATTCTAGGGAAATTTGAAGGTTAATTTAAGCGTACCTAATTAACTTGGAGTGTCGAGTTTCATAATTTATCGAAAGACCAACTGAGAATCAATTTTATATGCAAGTATAACATGTGTGGAGATGAACCCCTTGGCTATTCCATCATCCATATTTTCATCTCATTCATATTTACGTTTTGCCTTTAATTACAATTTGTCCATTTAATTTAATATCGTCCAAACACAATCCCCCCTTTACTTTATTGTCAAATTAGTTAGAAATCAATTTAGTTTGTGTTTTTATAGAATTTTGAGTCTTTTGGTTTGTCTTAATGATTTAACGTTTAGTTTCACATTTTTTGAGTCTAGTTTAGTGTTTTATATTGTTTTTACGTTTTTGAGTCAAAAATCCAAGTGATTAACAATCCCTCCTAATCCCCGGTTTAGAACGATCCCTACTTATACTTATACTACAATTGACAAAAAGAGGGTTTAATTTGTGTGCGTATAAATCTCGCATCAAATTTTGGCGCCGTTGCCGGGGATTAGCAACTTTGCTAATCCCTTGGTTCTTTTCTTTTTGGTTTAGTTGTTTTCGTTTTAGTTTCTAACTTAGTGTTGTTTTCTTTGTTTGTTGCTACTTTTGATAGTTGATTTAGTTCTCTTTCTTTGATGTTAGGTACTAGAGAAGTAAGAAATGGATTTTGCTAGCATTCAAGCTCAATTGGCAAATCTTACTTCTCAATTGTCGCCGTATGCCGAAGGGACCACAATGCAGAGTATCCCTACATTTGGTGCTTCATATAGGCAAGGATTTCAAGCCAATCAATGTCCACAAAGAGATTGGAGGGATCATTCAAACTCTATGTGGTGGGAAGCTCAACAAGTTCAACGTGAAGCATATTGGCAGCCATATGAGGAGTTCTATTCAAGACCTATGCAGCCACCACAACTTGATATGCAATATGTTCAATTAAATTCAAGTTCGACAATAGATTATAATCAAATTCTTAATGAATTAAATTCTTTGGTGCAGGGGTCACAAAATCAAGCCAAGGAGGCTCAACAAGAAGCATATTGGCAACCATATGAGGAGTTCTATACCACACCTATGCAGCCACCACAACCTCCCCCACAACAATTCCAATCAAGTTCAAGTATGTCCATGGATAATGATAAAAATTTTCAATTACTAACTTCTTTGACGCAGGACGAACAAAATCAAGACAAGAAGTTGGGTAAATTGGAGGAGCAAATTGGGCAGATTATGGAGTTCATGAAACAAATTCAAGAGGAAAGTGAACTCTCCAACTCAACTATTGAAAACTTGAAGGAAGATTTTGCAATCCATAATGCTATCACTTTGGGAAGTGCTATGGAGGTTGGAGCTGACCTAAAAATGTCCAAACATAGCCTAGAAGTGGATGAGGAGCTGCTAATTGAGGAGGAGGAAGAAGACATGCACACGGCAAGGGTAGAACAACCCTTGCCGCAGCCCCCTAAGCCCTCTAAACCACCCACCACAAGTAAGGACGTCCCAATTCCATGTTGTTCTGATGTTATTCCACCCAATGTCCCTTTTCCTATCAGGTTTTTGATTCCCAACCAAGAAGAGAGTAAAAAGGACATCGTGGAAGCCTTCCCAAAGGTGCAGAATGCTATTCCAATTCTTGGTGCAACACAACAAGTTTTAGATAGTGTTGAATTCTTCAAAGGACTTTGTACACCAAGAAGAATGATTCAAGAGAAGGTAGTGGCTGGAGAAGATGTAGAAGGCATCAAAGAGGACATATTTGAAACCACAAAACCCAAAGAAGTTGAATTTGATGACATTGGACAAGTCATAACCATCACATGCAATCTGGCCAAGTCCAATATCCCTGAAACTTTCAAAGGAGTGGTGTTTGTCATTGAGTTCTTGTCGGACAAAACAAGTAAGTTATCTTCTCCAAATTCCATTACATTTTATACTAACTGGCTGATTTTGATGAATCAGGCACCTACACTAGAATTTAAACCAATGCCGGTTCACTTCAAGTATCACCTTCCATTCAAGGATCAATTCCATGCTGTGGGACCTAGGGAAGTTTGAATGGAGGTTTCGTCCGGCTGGAAGACGTAAAAGAAAGCGCTACTTGGGAGGCAACCCAATACAGTGAATAAACCTTGTTCATTGATTTCCGAGTGATTGTAATTAAAAAAAAAAAAAAAAAAAAAAAGAAAGAAAAAAAAAAAAAACTTGTTCATTTATTTTTGAGAAATTACAATTGTATCTAAACATGGCAGAAAGATGGAGCCTTCACAAGGGTTGTGTACGTGAGGCCCCACTACATGGCAATACTCTCGGAGCAGGAGGTCTCGGAGCAGAAGGTATCGGAGCAAGAGGCATCGGAGCGGAAGGCATCGGAGCGGGAGGTACCAAAGATAGAACATTCAAGGCCTCAAACCTTGGTGGAACGCTGGATGACCCAGGAAAGAGGTGCCTCTGGAAGAAAGCCGCAAGCTTTTGACGGTCATCAAGCTCATCAAGCTTCCTCTTCATGCCTGACGAATAATTGTTGGCAAGCACGTGCAAACTTCGATTCTCGTACTTAAGCTGTTTGATCTCCTGCTTAAGACTCTCCACCTCCGCCATCAAGGATTCAACCTGACGGGAGCGAGCAAGAAGGCGTTGGCCCATGTTGGACACAGAGCCAGCGCACTGAACGCTAAGAGCCAAGGACTCTTGAACGGCCAACTCATCGGACCGTCCAGAAAGCAGCTGACTGTCTTTGGGAGTGAGAAGGTTCCGAGCCACTATCGTAGCCGTTGTGGGATCCGTCATCACAGAGTCCTCATCTGTAAGAGGGCCATGGGAAGATAAGAAAGACGGGCACCATACCTTACCCTGACGAGACGCGACCGGATCACTGCTTAGACTCAAATCTAAGCAAAGGTTCGATGGGTTGGATGAGCTAGCCATTGTTCACGAAGTTAAAAGAGAAGGGGTGGACGGAGTAGATTTTCAAACGGGCCGGAGACGAATTCTGGGCAATTTTCAAGTGTGCATGCTAGAAGGTGATCAATCGCCTCTATTAAAGGAGAGGCGTTCACCAATTCAGAATGAAGAGACACCACTCTTCTCGTCAGACGCAATCCCAGCTTTTCAGAAGACGCGTGGAAGGCGAGAAATCAGCTGCACACTTTAGCTGACAAATGTGGGAGACAAAGCCGAAAGTTCCCGGCTTTCCAGAAAGCGTGTGCATATTTGTCGAAAACTCCCGGCTTTGCAGAAAACGCGTGCCACTTGTCAAAAGATCTCAGACAGAGCCGCATCCGCGCTGCTACGTGTCGTTCAGAAAGCGAAGGGCATCGTTCAGAAATCGAAGGGGCGACTGCTCAGAAATCGAAGAGGCAAATTCAAAGATCGAAGAGTCGTCACTATTTCAAAAAGCCGGATTTGCGGGATCAAAACATTTGTCGACAACGGTAAAAGAACAGTACCACCACTTGCTATTGAATTCCCTATATATGTCGACCTTCATTTTTTTTGGCAAAGCAGAACTGAAAAAAAAAAAAAAAAAAGCCCAACTCTTTCTCACCTCTGAGGGTGTACTCCCAGCAAAGCCTTTCGAAATACTCCATTCTTTCTTCTTCCCCAAAGATGATACCAGATGCCTGGAGTACAGATGACCCAGGAGGAAACAGCACCACAAATACATGTGCTGATTCATTCACCGCTTCTTCAAAAGCAAAGGTATCTCATATCATCAAGGGCAAAAGCAAAGGTATCTCATATCATGCTCTTTCCCTGTCTTTTCCTTTGTCCTTGATATTACTTGCATGGCAAAGTGAAAGAAGCAATCAGCCGGCACTTGGAGTCTATCTGGATTCTATTCCCTGGTTGCTTACCTAGCTTTGCCGAGCTATCCTCTAACCCTCTTCAATACGAATTGGAGAGATTGAACAAAGAAACAGATAAAAGGAGGAAGCTCAGACCTTCGGGGGAGACCAAAGGAAGCCTGCTACCCAGTTCAAGAGTAGCACAAAGGAAAATCAACGATGGGAGTAGCGCAGTTCAAGAGTAAGCCAGTGGAATTATTCAAGATGAAGCCTCACTGCAATCACCAAGGAGAAGATGGAATTTACACTCCATAACCAGATTTGCATCTCTAAAACTCTTCTCTTTGATAGATACATTCTGCCATGTTTAGTATGTTTAGTTGTTGTTTTTATATGTTTTCTTTTGTTTGATGTGTTTTAAGCTTAAAACATTGAGGACAATGTTTGATTTAAGTGTGGGGGGGTAACTAAATATGTTGATGCAAATTTGTTGGATTTTATCACCCATAACTTCAAGTGTTGTTCCTTGCTGTTTTAAAATGTTTTTAAACTGTTTTAGTGTGTTTTGACTTAAAAATTCGAAAATCCCATAAAAATTTGAAAAATTGTTTTGAAAAACCCAAAAAGAGTTGTTTTTGTGTGTTTGTTTGTGTCGTAGGTCACCTTCCAACGCAATGATGAGGATTTGGTTTTTAATTGCATGATGGTTAAAGAAAGTTACAAACATGGTTGGACGTTTGATATACTCTTTGGTTTATGCTTGGTTGTAGTTATAGTTTACGAATTCACATGTAATCACAAAAGAAAAAATTAGTTTTTGTAACATGCTTGAAGGAAGGAACTTAAACAAACGCTACATCCCTATGAGACTTGAGCCTAAACGTTATTTGGAGAGTTATAATCTATGCATCATTGTTTTCTAAGTCGTTGTATGATCTCATTATTCATTGCTTGGTTACTACTTAGAAGGCGTTTCATCACTTAGTTCCAAATGCTAGAACTCATGCCCATTTCATTCAAAGCATGTCATTGATTTGCATACCACATATTCAAGATGAAGTTGTGTAGTGACCACCACCATAGCCAAATCGCCATATTTGCCTTTTCATTTGTTTTGTAGGATTTAACCTCGTTGAGCCTTGTGTAGCCTATGTTCTTTGTTAACCCACATTATCCTCACCTAGCCTAGATTAGGACCATCCTTACCCTTGTTCTTGAAGCATAGTAAGCAATGAATTCCTTTTGATTAATGTGTTGCAGAAAATAAGTGTGGGGGAAGGATTATGGATGTGAGTTTATGTGCCATAAGCATGGTTAAAAAAAAAAAAAAAAAAAAAAAAAGAAAAGAAAAAGAAGTGAAAAAGAGTTGAAAAGTATTGTTTGATGAAGCATGCTCCACGGCATTCAAGCACTTGAAGGAAGCTCTCTCTTCGGCTCCTATTATCACACCTCCAGATTGGAGCCTTCCATTCGAGTTAATGTGTGATGCGTCGGACTATGCCATTGGTGCTGTTTTGGGACAGCGAAAGAACAAGCAACCCCACGTTATCTATTATGCTTCTAGGACACTAAATGATGCTCAATTAAATTATTCAACCACTGAGAAAGAATTACTTGCTGTGGTTTTCGCATTAGATAAGTTCCGATCTTACTTACTTGGTACTAAAGTTGTTATTTTTACTGATCATGCAGCTCTCAAATATTTGCTCACGAAAAAGGAGGCCAAGCCTAGATTGATTCGATGGATGCTGCTTCTACAAGAGTTTGACATTGAGATTCGGGATAAGAAGGGCGTGGAGAATGTGGTGGCTGACCACCTAAGCCGAATGGTGCATGAGGAAGCAATGCCAATTTCTGAAACCTTTCCCGATGAAGAATTAATGTCTATCCAGGTAAGTGAGCCTTGGTACGCAGATTTGGTGAACTTTTTGGTGTCTAAACATACCCCTAGCACACTTAATAGGAATCAATGTGATAAGCTTAGAAAGGATGCTAGGTTTTATGTTTGGGATGACCCATACCTTTGGAAATTTTGTCCCGATCAGATTGTCCGACGTTGTGTGAATGAATCTGAGTTTCAATCTATTTTAACATTTTGTCATTCATATGCATGTGGGGGACATTTTGGCACCCAACGCACTGCCCTTAAAGTCTTAGAATGTGGGTTTTATTGGCCAACCATCTTTAGGGATGCTAGGACGTTTTGCCTTACATGTGATCGGTGTCAAAGAATGGGTAATATAAATGCTAAGGATCAAATGCCACAAACCCCTATACTTTCTGTTGAAATATTTGATGTGTGGGGCATTGATTTTATGGGTCCTTTTCCTTCATCACATGGTTTTCTCTATATCTTGTTGGCGGTGGATTATGTTTCCAAATGGGTGGAAGCAAAAGCCACCCGTACTAACGATTCCAAGGTAGTTGCAGATTTTGTGAAATCTAACATTTTTGCTAGGTTCGGAATGCCTCGAGTTCTTATAAGTGATGGAGGCTCACATTTCTGTAATCGTACAATTGAGGCCTTGCTCAAGAAGTACAACGTTACACATAGGGTGTCCACACCCTATCATCCTCAAACAAGCGGGCAAGCCGAGGTGTCGAATCGGGAGATAAAACAGATTCTTGAGAAGACAGTGGGTCCAACAAGAAAAGATTGGAGCTTAAAGCTAGAAGATGCATTGTGGGCTTATAGGACCGCCTACAAAACACCCATAGGAATGTCCCCCTTTCGGCTTGTTTATGGCAAGCCATGTCACTTACTGATAGGAGCATATTCATGCGACTTAATTAGCTAGTTCTTATGCATTTTTGTTATGTTTTATTCGTTAAAGTAGTCTTTTAAGCTACTTTCATGTGTTTTCAGGTTTAAAGGACATATTACATGAAATGATGCAATTGGGAGCTTTTGGAGCAAAACTGAGCTGGAATGTGGTGTATGCAAATGGAGCACGAGGAATGAACGAGGTTGAAGGTCAAAGGAGCTTAAGAAATGAAGAAATGAAAGTGAAGAGCAAGGAAGTCGGAATTGGTAACCAAAGTTTCTAAAGTTGGAAGTTTCTATTCTGGGAGGTTTCCATTGTCGTGAGTTTCTATTCTTGGCTTTGGGCTTTTAGATGACCTAAACCCTAACCTTAGCCCATTTTAGAGCCATTGTCGTGGGCTTTAGCCCAAGTCCTTTCCCTTGCCATGCAAGGGGGGGCATTTTAGGCCCAAATCCATGCATTAAGCCCTTCACCCTAATTGGCCCAAATCCATGCATTAAGCCCTTCACCCTAATTCTTCCTCCTAATTAGTGCATCCCACCATTCCATTCCATAATTTCCATTAGTGCATCCCACCATTCCATTCCATAATTTCCATTAGTGCATCCCACCATTCCATTCACACTTAAATGCCCATTATCCCATTTTTTTTAGCTTTTAATTCCACACCATCCCATTATCCTTTACATCCACTAAACCATGCATCCACATTCACCTAAATAAACCCTAAATTACATCCACTAAACCATCCATCCACCATAATTCCCACCATCCACACCTTTTCCCTTCCACCAAATACCTTAAACAAACATCCATTAACACCCATTCTCTTCCTATAAATACCCATTCATTCCATTCACCAAATCATCTCATTTTCCATTGTAATACACAAACACTTCCCCTTCTCCATCTTCTCCATTTCCACTCCATTCCACACTTCCATCCCCCCAACCAACCTATCCTTAAACCTTGTGCTACAATAACGAGGAAGAGAAGAGTGCCTAAACGTTCATACAATTCAAGTTTGAGTTGTTGGAATGTTTAGGTGTTTCTTTGATTTCAAAGTTTCATTTTAATTCTCTTTGTTTTGTACGTATAAGGAATGGAAGAGAAGAGTGCTTAAACGTTCATACAATTCAAGTTTTGAGTTGTTGGAATGTTTAGGTGTTTCTTTGATTTCAAAGTTATGAGGAACTAAACCCCCTTTAGCTAGGGGGTGATTCGAAACCATGATTATACTTGCAATATGAATTGATTACTTTTGGTTGGGATTTCATGAATGTTGGATTCAATTTGTTTAACCGTTTGATTGATAACTTATTTATGAATGTTTATTAAGAATGCGCGCTTAATATTCATGCATAAATCTGACGCTAGAATATAAGTGAATTTCACCTAATCGTTATGAACTTATATTCACAAGTAGTGGAGGTTGCTTATAAACAATCGCGTTAAATGAATTCTTGGCACGAGTATCATGCTTTTCATAGTTACAAATGCCTTGTCGATGCTTATAATTTCCAAAGAACGTAATGATTCTAACTTGTATCTTTATCATGCTGTTCATATAGAGAACTTGTTAGGAATAATTTGTTTGCGATGCATATTCATCCAATTCAATGATTCTAGGGAAATTTGAAGGTTAATTTAAGCGTACCTAATTAACTTGGAGTGTCGAGTTTCATAATTTATCGAAAGACCAACTGAGAATCAATTTTATATGCAAGTATAACATGTGTGGAGATGAACCCCTTGGCTATTCCATCATCCATATTTTCATCTCATTCATATTTACGTTTTGCCTTTAATTACAATTTGTCCATTTAATTTAATATCGTCCAAACACAATCCCCCCTTTACTTTATTGTCAAATTAGTTAGAAATCAATTTAGTTTGTGTTTTTATAGAATTTTGAGTCTTTTGGTTTGTCTTAATGATTTAACGTTTAGTTTCACATTTTTTGAGTCTAGTTTAGTGTTTTATATTGTTTTTACGTTTTTGAGTCAAAAATCCAAGTGATTAACAATCCCTCCTAATCCCCGGTTTAGAACGATCCCTACTTATACTTATACTACAATTGACAAAAAGAGGGTTTAATTTGTGTGCGTATAAATCTCGCATCACTTACCTGTGGAGTTGGAGCACAAGGCTCATTGGGCCGTGAGGAAGTTCAACATGGATGTGGATGCAGCGGGAATTCATCGTAAGCTTCAATTGAATGAACTTGAGGAGATACGGAATGAAGCTTATGAGAATGCTCGCCTTTACAAGGAAAAGACGAAGGCCTTTCATGATAAGATGATTCGCACCAAGTCCTTCTCTGTTGGACAGAAAGTGTTGTTGTTTAATTCTCGTCTTCGTCTATTTCCGGGTAAGTTACGTTCACGTTGGATTGGACCCTTTGTTATTACTAACGTTTTTCCTCATGGTGCAGTCCAAGTTCGTAGCTTCAAAACAGGTCAAGAGTTTAAGGTGAACGGGCATCGTTTGAAGGCCTATTATGAGAACTTTGTGGAGCACACAGTGGATGACACCCCCTTGGGTACCGTAGGCTCCAATTTGGAGTAAATGGATTCTTCGTCCGGCTGCAAGACGTAAAAGAAAGCGCTACTTGGGAGGCAACCCAATACAGTGAATAAAGCTTGTTTATTGATTTCCGAGTGATTAAAAAAAAAAAAAAAAAAAAAAAAAAAAAAAAAAACATGGCAGAAAGATGGAGTCTTCACAAAGGTTGTGTACTTGAGGGCCCCACTACGTGGCAACACTCTCGGAACAGGAGACATCGGAACAGGAGGTATCGGAGCAAGAGGCATCGGAGCGGAAGGCATCGGAGCGGGAGGCACCGAAGATAGATCATTCAAGGCCCCAAACCTTGGTGGAACGCTGGATGACCCAGGAAAGAGGTGCCTCTGGAAGAAAGCTGCAAACCGTTGACGGTCATCAAGCTCATCAAGCTTCCTCTTCATGCCTGACGAATAATTGTTGGCAAGCACGTGCAAACTTCGGTTCTCGTACTTAAGCTGTTTGATCTCCTGCTTAAGACTCTCCACCTCCGCCATCAAGGATTCAACCTGACGGGAGCGAGCAAGAAGGCGTTGGCCCATGTTGGACACAGAGCCAGCGCACTGAACGCTAAGAGCCAAGGACTCTTGAACGGCCAACTCATCGAACCGTCCAGAAAGCAGCTGACTGTCTTTGGGAGTGAGGAGGTTCCGAGCCACTATCGTAGCCGTTGTGGGATCCGTCATCACAGAGTCCTCATCTGTAAGAGGGCCATGGGAAGATAAGAAAGACGGGCACCATACCTTACCCTGACGAGACGCGACCGGATCACTGCTTAGACTCAAATCTAAGCAAAGGTTCGATGGGTTGGATGAGCTAGCCATTGTTCACGAAGTTAAAAGAGAAGGGGTGGACGGAGTAGATTTTCAAACAGGCCGGAGACGATTTCTGGGCAATTTTCAAGTGTGCATGCTAGAGGTGATCAATCACCTCTATTAAAGGAGAGGCGTTCACCAATTCAGAATGAAGAGACACCACTCTTCAAAACCGGAATTTCCGGCGTAAAGATCACCAGCTCGTCAGACGCAATCCCAGCTTTTCAGAAGACGCGTGGAAGGCAAGAAATCAGCTGCACACTTTAGCCGACAAATGTGGGAGACAAAGCCGAAAGCTCCCGGCTTTCCAGAAAGCGTGTGCATATTTGTCGAAAACTCCCGGCTTTGCAGAAAACGCGTGCCACTTGTAAAAAGATCTCAGACAGAGCCGCATCCGCGCTACTACGTGTCGTTCAGAAAGCGAAGGGCATCGTTCAGAAATCGAAGGGGCGACTGCTCAGAAATCGAAGAGGCAAACTCAAAGATCGAAGAGTCGTCACTATTTCAAAAAGCCGGATTTGCGGGATCAAAACGTTTGTCGACAACGGTAAAAGAACAGTACCACCACTTGCTATTGAATTCCCTATATATGTCGACCTTCATTTTTTGGCAAAGCAGAACTGAAGAAAATGCCCAACTCTTTCTCACCTCTGAGGGCGCACTCCCAGTAAAGCCTTTCGAAATACTCCATTCTTTCTTCTTCCCCAAAGATGATACCAGATGCCTGGAGTACAGATGACCCAGGAGGAAACAGCACCACAAATACATGTGCTGATTCATTCACCGCTTCTTCAAAAGCAAAGGTATCTCATATCATAAAGGGCAAAAGCAAAGGTATCTCATATCATGCTCTTTCCCTGTCTTTTCCTTTGTCCTTGATATTACTTGCATGGCAAAGTGAAAGAAGCAATCAGCCGGCACTTGGAGTCTATCTGGACTCTATTCCCTGGTTGCTTACCTAGCTTTGCTGAGCTATCCTCTAACCCTCTTCAATACGAATTGGAGAGATTGAACAAAGAAACAAATAAGAGGAGGAAGCTCAGACCTTCGGGGGAGACCAAAGGAAGCCTGCTGCCCAATTCAAGAGTAGCACAAAGGAAAATCAACGATGGGAGCAGCGCAGTTCAAGAGTAAGCCTGTGGAATCACAAAGATCCAAGCCTCACTACAATCACCAAGGAGAAGATGGAATGAAAACTCCATAACCAGATTTGCATCTCTAAACTCTTCTCTTTGTTAGATACATTCTGCCATGTTTAGTATGTTTAATTGTTGTTTATATGTTTACTTGTGTTTAGTGTGGTTTTTAACATTGAGGACAATGTTTGATTTAAGTGTGGGGGAGTTTCTAAAGTGTTTTGATGCAAATTCGTAGGGTTTTATCCACCATAACTTCAAATGTTGTTTCTTGCTGTTTTTAAGTGTGTTTAGTGTGTTTTGACTTAAAAATTCGAAAATCACATAAAAATTTGAAAAACATGTTTTGAAAAGCCTAAAAAGAGTGTTTTGAGTCATTTTTGTGTCATAGGTCACCTTCCAACACAATGATAAGGATTTGGTTTCTAATTGCATGACTGTTAAAAAGAGTTATAAACATAGAGAAAAGTTTGATTTACTCTTGGTATATGCTTGGTTATGGTTATAATGTATGACTTCACATGCAATCATAAAAGAAAAATTCGTTTTTGTAACATGCCTGAAGGAAGGAACTCAAACAAACGCTACAGCCCTGAAAGACTTGAGCCTATAACGTTCTTTAGAGAGTTAAAATATGTGCATTATTGTTTTCCAAAGTCGTTGCATGATCTCATTATTCTTTGCTTGGTTACTACTTAGAAAGCGTTTCATCATATAGTTCCAAATGCTAGAACTCATGCCCATTTCATTCAAAGCATGTTATTGATTTGCATAACACATATTCAAGAAGAAGTTGTGTAGTGACCACCACCAAAGCCAAATTGCCATATTTCCCAATTTTATTTGTTTTGTAGGATTTAACCCCGTTGAGCATTGTGTAGCCTATTTTCTTTGTTAACCCGCAATTATCCTCACCTAGCCTAGAATATGACCATCCTTACCCTTGTTCTTGAAGCATAAGAAGCAATGATTTCCTTTTGATTAAGGTATTGCAGAAAATAAGTGTGGGGGAAAGAGTGTTTATGTGAGTTGATGTGCCATAGGCACGGCCAAAAAGAAAAAAAAGAAAAAAAGAAAAAAAAAAAAAAAAAAAAAAGTTGAAAAGTATTGTTTGTTGAAGTAAGGGCCCAAAACAATAAATTAGGCCCTAAGAGTTGTTGAATCTCCCCCTTATGTCTAAAAGTTGATTTCTGCATACCAAGTGAATTCTAAGCCTTAATTTCATTACTTTGCTTGCTATTGTTTAAAGAACTTTTGTTTATCCCTACCTTTCCTTTTGAGCCAATACCCCAAACCCCGTTACAACCCTTGACTTCTATCTTGAGTGTTGTGCATTTCAATTGTGGAGTTTGAATCTGGTATGAGCATATGGTGTCACTGGTTCTCGCGTCTAAGTAGTAGCATTCCATTCATGAGATCATATCTAAACATGCTTATTAACTCCAGAAATTGTGTTCTTTGTGATACATATATGTGAGTGTTCGTTTTCATGTTTACATCAATCTTCTCACATATAACTAGATTAGGGTATGTTGTTAGAAATTCTGAGTGAAAATCGAGTGCATATCTTGTAAGGAATTGAGCAAATTCTCTAAGGCATGTTACTACATTCAAAACATGGTTTTAAATGCTTAATTGTGAACTAGTATATGGTGACTATGATTAAGAATGTACTTAAGTGTGAAGATGACTAAAATCTGTGAGAATGATGATTTTTAACATGTCATGTGCATTGGAAATCCCTAAGACGGTTGTTGGAAGGTTTAGGTTGTGTTTTACGTGTTTAGTGTCGTTTTGTTTATTTGTTTTTATTCTGTTTTGCTCGAGGACTAGCAAAAGTTAAGTGTGGGGGAGTTTGATAGGAGCATATTTAGGCGACTTACTTAGCTTGTTCTCGTACATTTACGTTATGTTTCTTTAGTTATTTTAGTTCTTTATGCTTCTTTTGTGTGTTTTCAGGATTATAAGACGTGTTTGACGAAAGGATGCATTGTGGAGTGTTTTGGGGCCTTTTTGGAGCACTATGGGGCTAAGGATGGATAGCTTATTCTTGGAGCCCAAGTGATGGATGAAATGGAAGGCCTTGTATGCACTTGAGGACACAAAACAATGGCCCTAACCCAATTACAATCACATTGCTATGGGCTTAACACAAACACCATTCCTTGCCATGCAAGGGGGAGCAATTTGGATCCATTTCATGCACTTAAACCCTAGCCCAATTACACACCATTGCAGCCAAATCCATTCTATGTCATGCACATTCACCACCAATCCAACCACATGCACTTATTCCTCCATCATTACACACCATTGCAGCCACATGCACAAAACACCATCCTTGCCGTCCAAACACATGCATTTCCCTTGCCATTTTGAGCCATCACACTTCATCATTGCAGCCACCATTCATCCTAGTTGTCAATCACATACTTTCCCATTGTATAATTCATCCACATGCATCTTTAACCAACAAACAAATTAGCCACAATGCACCAACACACCCCTTGCCGTGACCTTCCTAGCCATTTCCAGCTTTTCCCTTTACAATTCACATGCATTCCATACTTTTCTTAGCTGTTTTCCATCATTATTTCAGCCACCATTCACCCTTTATTTCACATGCATTCACACACACTTCATTTCCAAACAACAATCATTTCAAATGCCATGCATTCACATGCATTTACACCACCAAAAACCCCTTTGCCGTGGGCTCTCAAAGCCTTTCCAGTTTTCCCTTTTATTTTCCAGCTTTCATTCTTCATCATTACAAGCACATTCACATGCATTTCCCACCTAACATTTCCCCCTTTAATGCACATGAATGCACTTCATAAATCAGCCATATTCACACACCTTTTCTCCAACCATGCTGTGCAAATCACCACATATTTCCAGCTTTCCAAATCAGCCACCTTCACATGCATTCACTCATAATCATTCACTCACCTTGCAGCCACATTTCCACCCACCTCCTAGCTGTCATGTTCCCTCCACTCCTCCTATAAATACCCTTGCATTCATTCATTCATTCATTCCTCATTTTTCATACACAAACACACCACAAACACACCATTTCCCAAACCTTTGCCGTGCATATCCTTCCCTTTCTGTGCAGTTTTTCTCCTCCATTGCAGCCACTATCCAACCACTTCCCATCCCTCCAAAACACTTCATACCATCACACAACCTATCCTTAAACCTTGTGCTACAACAACGAGGAAGAGAAGAGTGCCTAAACGTTCATACAATTCAAGTAAGAGTTGTTGGCATGTTTAGGTGTTTCTTTGATTTCAAAGTTTCATTTTAATTCTCTTTGTTTTGTATGTATGGAAGAGAAGAGTGCTTAAACGTTCATACAATTCAAGTTTTGAGTTGTTGGAATGTTTAGGTGTTTCTTTGATTTCAAAGTTATGAGGAACTAAACCCCCTTTAGCTAGGGTGTGATTCGAAACTATGTTTATATTTGCAATGTGAATTGATTAACTTTCGTTGGAATTTCATAAGTTGTGGATTCAATTTGTTTAACCGTTTGATTGATAACTTATTTATGAATGTTTATTAAGAATGCGCGCTTAATTTTCATGCATAAATATGACGCTAGAATATAAGTGAATTTCACCTAATCGTTATGAACTTATATTCACAAGTAGTGGAGGTTGCTTATAAACAATCGCGTTAAATGAATTCTTGGCACAAGTTTCATGCTCATCATAGTAACGAATGCCTCGTCAACACTTATAGTTTTCATAATGCTTAATGATCTTTGA
The DNA here is from genome assembly GCF_019419815.1 of Pyrus x bretschneideri. Classification (NCBI taxonomy): domain Eukaryota; kingdom Viridiplantae; phylum Streptophyta; class Magnoliopsida; order Rosales; family Rosaceae; genus Pyrus; species Pyrus x bretschneideri. Next base: position 1,355,241 of record NW_025999823.1, on the reverse strand, counting down.
TTGTATCTTTATTGTGCTGTTCACGTAAAGGACTTTTGGAGAATGTTTGTGAATTGCGTTGCGCAAACCCATCCAATTCATTAACTTAAGGAAAACTTAACGGTTAATTTAAGCGGACCTAATTAATCCGGAGTGTTGAGTTTCATAATTTATCGAAAGACCAACTGAGAATCAATCTTGTATGCAAGTATAACATGTGTGGAGAAGAACCCCTTAGCTAGCCTTCATTCCATTCATTCCATCACAATTTCATATTTACATTCCGCTTAGTTTATTAACTTGTTTTGTTATTTCAATTTTCGTCAAATCAAAACTTTTCCCCCCCCTTTACTTTCTTGTTCTTTAGTGCTTAGAATCTGTTTAGTTTATGTTTTAAAGTATTTTGAATCAAGCCATAATCTTAAATTCGTCCAAAATTAGTTTTGAGTCTTTTGGTTTGTCTTAATGTTTTAAATTTTAGTTTTGCATTCTTTGAGTCTAGTTTAGTGTTTCATATTGTTTTTACGTTCTTAAGTCAATTTAGAAGGTTTTAGCAAGCCCTCCTAATCCCCGGTCTAGAACGATCCCTCACTTATACATTCTACTACAATTGTCAAACGAGGGTTTAATTTGAGTGTCAAGTAAATTTCGCATCATGAGTTCCCAAAAACAAAACCGTGAGGGCGTGGTTGGGGCCCAAGGCAGACAATATCGTGCTACGATGGTGAAGCGGGCCCGGGAAGTGATCCGCCCTGCCCCGGGTCGGGGTGTGTCAAGAATCCACAACCGTGGTCAATTCCTATTTCCCAAGTATAAAAAATCCAAATGCATATCCCAATCCTCGTAAAATAACTTGGGACTACTCAATCCACACTACTCAAAAGTCATTTGGTTGATTTATAACAACATGGTCATAATAAAGAAACATTGAAATAGAAATAGATTTGGAAAATAGTAAAGGTGCCATGCAATAAAATCTAAAGTCATACATGTAATCGGGGTAACATTATGAATTCTAGACATAAGTCCTCTCTAGTTCATATTTTGTCGAAAGATGGCCTTCCTTGCCCTCCTTAATTAGCCGTGGTTGGGATAGGTGAGATTAGCAAATTGCATTTGGAAAAAAAGATAATATTTAACGTTTGTAGGACAAAAAAAAATTTATTTTGATCAAAAAAATATAATTGAAAAAAAGAGATAATAGAGTTCATAACTAATATATCTTTAAATAAGGGAAAAAAAAAACCATCAAACAACTCAGATGAAAAATTTAGAAATTAATAATTAACATTTTATTTTCGAGAAACACAAAATAACATGTAATTTAAATTAATAGAAAATGCTGAAGTGTCTATCAGTCAAAGCACTTTAATCAAATCTTGAAAAGACATAAATGTTGAGTCTAAAAGATATATAAAAAAAATTGCAGGGGATTCTAATTTTGGGTTAATTTAATGAATAGGTTGGGTTTGTGGGGACGGGAAGGAGGGAGAGAGGCATGAGGTGTGACACACCCCGATCGAGATCAGGGCATGTTGGCCGTCACATGGAAGTGACGTAGCTATGTGCACAGTGTGGGAGCTAATAAAATAATAATAAAAGTAGTATGAATAAATAAAATCCAACTTAACACAAGGTAATAACATACATGTGCAAGCGTAAGTGTGAAAACAAAGTTCAGAGCATGAAGACCTAATGTAGTCCGGGAGAAATGACACAACAAAAGCACACCCGAAGGTGGTCCTACACTGGTGATAGTCTGTCAGATATGCCGGGGAAATCCTCGGGGAAGCCACCAAACTGCTAGCCAACTAAAACCTGGAGGGGCGCAAAACAGAAAGTGTGAGTGGGCAAAAACAAAGCTTTTCAAAAACCATTTCATAAACAAGTTCTAACCCCTCGCTGTAAAACCTGTATACTTCCCAGAAAATATAATATACATATATATATATATATATATAAGTCATGCTCAGAAATATGCCATGCCAAACCTCGAAGTAAAAATGCAAGTGCTCAGGTAATAACACATCAATGCCATACAATCTGTCAGCCGGAGCCACCTAATGTGACATGTACGGCTGTTTTTAGAGCTCAAATCTCCATCTCACTAACTATACCTGCACACAAGTCGGAACCACCTAAAGTGGTATGTACGACAAGCCTGGGTGTAATATAAGTACGCTCAAGTGCTACGATCACGTAAAGGCTGGCGCGAATAATTGCGGATCACCTACGAGTCGGAACCACCTAAAGTGGTCTATACGACAGGACTGTGCACCTAACTTGGATCCAAGATGAGCGTGTGGTGCGGGAGGTAAACATCACGTGAAGGATTGTGCCCAACTCTGGGCGGGAGCACTAACACTGGGGATGCAAGTTATGAGCTCTCTATGTATCTCAAATCGCTATTGAACGTAAATATAAATCATACTCACCTGGCACTTACCTGTGCGTCCACAGCACCAACATATATATATATATATATATTTGCAACTAATAATGCGTAAATGATGGAAAATAATAAACATGGCATATAAACGAATAAACGTTTCAAAACAATTTCTGGAAAACATAAGTATATAGGTATATATGGAAAACCAAAAGCCCACTCATTGGTATGTGGAAGGGTCGTAACCCCCTTGCCTCGAGTGACCACACTCGTCCTGGGGATAGGTATCACCTGTTGGAAATGTGCCCTAAAACCAATCATATGATGATACTTTACGGACATTTCAAACTAATGTAGTTCATTTCAAACTAATGTAGTTTAAATGTAAAGGGCAAAGATTATTGTTTGAGCCGTCTAATATAAATGTTATATGCTTAAACGATAAGTCCAAGGAATATGTGATTGGAAGAATGCGATCTAAAGAAGTTAGATTCATGAGACCATTCTTTCGTTGACACATCCTAAACGTTCCTGATCATAGGATTGTCAATTGGGCATTGACAGTCCGTTAAGATCAGTACGTGCTATGTCTTCTCTCAGGGAGAGTGACTAGTCTCGAGTCATTGGTGTGTGTGACATCAAGACAAGTACATAGGTGCTCAATAGAGAATGAGTTCACTGAACACGATCAACGAAGAGTTCTCATATTCATGTCACATGAGAACTCATGGTTGGGATAATGCAAATTAGTCTTTTGACCTGAGGCATCACAGTTGTCTTGTGGTTAGGTCCTTAATCTTTGATTATGTCAACGTCACTCTATCAGGGTGTCCACGGCATCGTTGGGGTTAAGCCACTTAGCCATGGAGGCAAGTGAATGCGCAACAAGGGATCTCTAACCTTCAAACTGTTTGAGGGAGAATACTCTATGATATGATTTAGAATCTCTGGCCAGAGTATGAATGAGATGTTGGAATGCGTTCCAGATCACATTCAAGGTAATCATATAAGTACAAGATTCACATTGGATAGTAGACATGAATAAACTATCAAACCAAGCAATGTGGTCAAGAGTATTGTATTAGAGAAAGACCGTATTGCATTTGTAATCCTAAACTGAATAGGTTCTCCACCTCTTCTGATTAGCTTGGGTAACCATGATATGCTGCTAGGTGTCACTCATGGTTTGTGGAAGCCCTAAAAGTGTATTATCACTAACGGGAGAATTGAAAGTAAGTTTCAATTCACAATCGATTTGAAAGAGTTTGAATCGCCCACTGCCTCGCTAAAAGGAACCTAATGGATCGTACACCGTGTAAGGTAGAGATTGAAGATTCAACGGAGATGAGTAAGAATAATTAAATGGTTTAATTATTTATCTAAGGCTAGGATTAATTAATATGTTAATTAATCAAACGAATAAGTTCGTTAAAGACCTCGGGTTAGTTTTGGGCCGTAAGGCCCAATGAGATTTGAATGTCAAGCCCATTAACTCAAGTTGTATGACAACTTGAATAAAACAAAGGGCTTGAAAGCCCAATAAACCTATAGGCTAGCCATGTGTAAAAGAATAGGGCTTTTGGTCCATTAGGTCACTTATTTGAAGGGACTATATAAAGGACTTTATAGCCTAAAATTTACTAAGGGTTATTTTTGGGGAAAGGATGAGAACACAAGCTCTCCTTTCTCTCAAAAATTTTGGCCAATCTTGAGGGGAATAGCTAGCAATCTTACTTCCTCTAGGTCACTCATTTCTTCTACAATATACCTTGGTGTGGAGACTTAGAGGTTCTCAATTTTGGGAACTTGGAGAAACCTTTTCATCCATCCAAATCCATGGATCCAAGATGCAAGGAATGAAGGCCCTCTCTTTGGGTGATTAGCCTTTGCTTATGCAAAGAGGAATCTACAAAGGTATTGATTTCTCAACTCACTTTGTTTTGAGTTGAGTCTTGGTTCACCTATCTACTAGGCTTTGAATTTCATGGGTAAATGTTTTGTTTTAAGTGCATACAAGCATGATTCCGCCTTTAATTGTTAATTGCATGCTATTGATGTTGCTTAAATGAACATGTTTTTCACAAATTTTCCTTCAATTGGTATCAAGAGCCTAAGTCTAGTAGTTGGTGAATCCTTTTGGGTTTTGTAGTTCATAGTTTGTGATTTGAATGTTGTAATTGTTACAAGCTTTATTCTTGCTTCTTTGAATGTAAATTTTGTTAGAAAATTTGCCATCTCAAATGTTGTAGATGTAGTTCATATGAGCATGAATTTTGGAGCTAAAATTTGGTGCCATGTTTTTTGGGGAAATTCGGCCAAATCCAAAGGGTGGAATTTTGGGTTCTTGTTTGACTTGTTAAAATTGTTTTAAAGTGACTTTTGGAACCCCTATGTACCCTAGTATGGTTGTATGTTATTTCCCTTAAGTTTGAGTGGTTTTGGGATGTTTTTGGGTGAAGAATGTTCATGGAGCTCTTATGGGTTTTCATGAATGTTCTTCATTGTTCTTGATATGTTCTTGCCAAGAACAAAAGGTTTGGTGTTTTGATTCAAAGTTTTGATTTATTTCATAAAAGTTTTGTTTTGAAATATTTCTTATGTTTAAATATATTAGATATTTATTTTGAAAAATTAAAGAAATTATAGTGGGTTTGGTGTGTAATGATTTATTCCATTACATACACCCCACTTACAAAACTTTGAAATTTTTTTTTTATAAACTTTGCTTCAATGGCCGGCCACCCTAATCAATTAGGGTCCTTGTGGGGCTTTCATGCAATTATATAAAGTTTTGATACTTTTGTGTATTTGCATTTTGACTCAAAAGTTTACGTTTTTACGTAAAGGTCCAAAATCACTAAAAGGACAAATTGTTTTGCTCCTTTAATGAAGTTTTATTTTTTTGTGGAAATTATGGGTTCTAGTTGTAATTACATGAAGTAGTGGACTTTTGTGTTTTTACAAAGTGACCCCAAAAGTTTAAGTTTTTGCAAAATAGCCCAAAAGTTGAGGTTAATTGCACTATGGCCCAAACAAGTTAAGGTCATAGCATTTTGGCCCAAATTAGGTAGAGAACAAAATTGTTTTGTTTCTTTAAATGAGAATTGGATTTTCATTTCATTTAGCTCCATTTAAATCAATTCTATGGATACAAAAACCAAATGAAAATGTTGCATTCAAGTTTAATTAGTTAAAGCGTTAATTAATTAAAGAAAGGGTGATTATGAACCTTAGCCTACGATAATTGAGCTATGTGAAAGGCCGTTTCAAATTTGTTTGAACCATGGGAATGTGTAGATTAAATTTTGGTTGTAATTTGATATGATCAATTGTTGTAAAAGAGCGTAAGCTCTTCTTTACTTTAAAGTAATTTGATTTGATCAATTGTTGTAAAAGAGCATAAGCTCTTATTTACTTTGAAGTACTCCTTTCTTGTTTTATTCGATATGCATGAAATTGGAGTAGTTGGGTCCAACGCCCAATAAGACAACACGCCTTAATGTGATTAAACGCGTAACTAAAATCAATCACCATCCCTAGACCGAGATTCAACACTAGGCTCGTGTTGAATCGAATCAAAGGTTCATAGTCATCCTAAGGCCCTAAGGCAACTATATAGTCCATCAATGAATGCAAACCTCATGTTAGTAGTATCATATACTCTTGCTTTAAAAACCGTTTTAAAAGCTTAGTGGGAGTATTATATACAACTAAATCAATCAAATGGACCAATAGTTGTAATAGGACCAAAATGTTTTAATTGGATTAAAATGTATGTTTATATGTGATGAGACCTAAAACCCTCAACAAATCAATATTAAGTTGATAAGCGAGAGATGCTTTGAATATCTCTTCGTGGCCTTCCACCGTGGTAGGCTCCAATCGTTTGTGACTTGTACACCGGCTTCACCCTATCATGGGGGAGTACAAAGTGCATGCTTACACTCAGGAGGAGTCTATACACATATGATGAGGTGAGTGTAGGCAACGAGGATAGCCAACATCGTATCATCGTGAGGTTATTCTTGAACCCCTACATGAACTAAGCATGGTGGGAATAACTTAACTAAGTGCAATAATGCCAACATCGTATCATCGTGAGGCAACATTCTCTAGAGGCCAAACAAGATGGGTAATTACAAACGTTGTAAATGAGTAAACCGTTATTCTCTCATCATTATTTTTGCTAACCAACATCGTATCATCGTGAGGTGGGCTTGGTAATGGTGAGCCTCCCATACCCTACTAAGAGTTTCCTCCAAAACTCTCGAATTCCGACGAGGGATATGGAATTTGCCAAAAATAGTGGGTGGTGCTAATTGATTTAAAGACCTGGATCAAATAGCTTAAAATCAATCAATTTATATTCGTTATGTATTTGTTTACCAATATATTTGCAAACGCTATCCAAAACTTGACAAAGTAAAACCGAACGCTTTAGTTTCCGAACTTGGTACCACAATCCCATAGATTGTCTTGAATGGATTGTAAAAGTACCTAAGTAGTCTCATCCTCACAATCTTCCTATGGATAATGTATCAATAGAAGAACATGTTAGATAAGTCTACCATGAAGAGGACAATGCAAACTCTAGTGCTTGTCTCTTTATTACACGAACAAGGAACTTGAGAAGTAAGCACAAGGGCATGGACACTTTATGTGCCATGATTCTTCACTTACAAATTGTTGTATGAAGAAATGAGAGTTGCCTTGAACAACTCTTGAAAGTTTGTTATTATGTTTAGAACATAATGGTTGGTTGACAAAAATAGTCCATTTATATGGACTTATGATGATTTTGAATCATTGAGTGTTGAAGTGTTAAACCACTTAACGAGACGGAAACTAGGCAAGGACTTCACCTTTGTGTCCCTATCCTAATGGTTCACTAAGTTTATTGTAAACTATATAGTGAACAATAACCGCACGCTCTCCAAATCGTTTGATGTGTATAACACATTTGAAATGATTTTCAAGAGAGATAGTGGGAGTTTAGGGACCATGACTATTGTAGTCAAAAGGGAAGTCAAATGAAGAAAGCAAAATAACTCCAAGGGAACAAACTTTCTTTATGAAAGGATGGACATTGGAAGGGGTATTTGCAAGAAATGTCTTGCAAGTGTCAAGAACACACCTTTCGAAGGTGTTGAAAATGTTCTTGAAAAGTTCACAACAGTTGATTCTTCTACTTGAATGCATGATTCTGTATTAGTAACTATGTTTTACAATTGATGTAAAAGTGTGCTAATAAGAAGTAGAAGATTAATGAGAGAAGAGAAAGTACTTCACATTCCAAACGTGAATCGAATATAGATCTCTGCGAAAGCGGATTGTACTTACTTCCTCATATGAACTACCAAAGAAATTGGAAAATACTAAAGATTGTCTTTACATTCCAATTTTAAGGAACTTAAATCCGTCACTATAGTAGAGATGGATAAATGTTTTGTTTGACAAAAACATTGTTCTTTATTAATCAATAATTAGATTATTGTAATTTAATTGGTTGTCTCTATAGTAGAGATGATGTGGTAGTTTAACTGTTTAGAATACGATGATGCTTAAAACCCAAAAGGTTGCAGGGTAGTGACTAATCCCAACTGAGTTGTGATACCTCTAAAACATAAGTTACGAGTTGGTCATAGATGAATGCTTTGGATCGTTAGATCCGGATCCAATACCTTCTTGTTAAAATTGTATAGAGGCGAAATGTTCGAATCTTTATTCTTTTGGAAAGAAGAAAGAATCACAAAGTTGTTGAGGTTAATTCACTTAGATGTTAGTGGCACTTGTCCACAACATAATACTACTCATGTTGTATGACATTCACCGAAGATCACTCTCGGTTGGACTATAGTTTATTTTGAATAAACACAAGTCCGAATACTTTGCAAAAGGTTTCAAAGAATTCAAGAAATGTAAGTAGATGAGTAAGACGTCTAAAGTATTTACCTCCTTAGATTTGATCCAAGGAAAAAGTAACACTTTAGATTAATTTCCTTGAAAAATATCAAGGAAAGTAGCATCGTAAGATAATGAATTTCTCCATTAGGAGAAGAATGAACATAAATAAGATTTAGTTCGTTGGACATTATCAATTACCCATATATATATGATATATACTTCTAAGACATGTTAATTGTAAGAAGATCCATCCATCATGGATCTTAGCAAGCTAGTGGGAGCTATAAGTGTCTTATGAGAAAAGATCAATTGTTTGATTTCTCATAAAGATGTAAATGAATCTTTTGTTTACTAGGTTTACAAAAGATTAGTGGGAGTTGATCATATTCCTAAATTTGAATATATATATACATGATATATATTAATTTTGAAAATGAAAGGAATTCTTCATCGTTAAAGTTATGACTTTAAACATTCTATAATGATAGAATCTATATGGGAGACATAGTCTATATACATGGGATGGAAATCTATAATGATAGATTTCAAGATATAATTGGATTATATCAATCCCTAAAATAGACAAGAGATGCTAGGAAGTTTCTCATATGATGATAAACTTCAATTAGAATGACAATTCTAGTGAGACTAGGAAGTTGTTCTTCTCAAAGGGAATGTACCCTTTGACTCCCAAAGAAATAATGCGTAAATAGAATCCTTTATGCATACGCAGAAAGGTGATTTATGTATTTCATATTGTATGAAAACATTGATATAAGCCGTACCTAGAACGGTACAAGATGATATCAGTGCAAGCCCAGGATCAGAACCATGGCAACTGTCAAGTGAATCCTTAGGTATTTAAGAAATACTAAGGATGGATTCCTCAAGAATGAGGAAGAATTAGAGTAACGTAATGGAAGCGTAAATGTATTAGATTATGAATCTAATCCATCATAGAATATCTCTTCATTATGAATGAAGTGATAAAGAGATATCTCTTTATTATGACTAAAGATATATTTGGGTGGAAACGTTAAAAGTAAATGACTTTAATGTGTTCCATCATGTATGCAAAATATATTGCCATATAGAAGCTTACAACATTGTTGTTTGGATGGGAAAGTTCATTCATGAACTCTTCATTCGGCTCCAACCAGAAAGTGTATGACACTAATGGGGCGATAGCTCAAGCCAGGGAATCAAGGTCTCATCAAGGTCCGAACTCAAATGAGAGACTGAACCACATGATTGAGAATCATGTATAATGGTGACGTCGTTATTCTCAAGGTTGCTTCTATGGATAACATATAGATATCCATTGTTTAGGCCTACTACTCAGCCATTTATGAAATGAATTACAGAAGAGGTATCATCAATGATGACTAAGCTGATTGGCTCTAGTGCAAGTGGGAGATTGTTGGAAATGTGCCCTAAAACCAATCATATGATGATACTTTACGGACATTTCAAACTAATGTAGTTCATTTCAAACTAATGTAGTTTAAATGTAAAGGGCAAAGATTATTGTTTGAGCCGTCTAATATAAATGTTATATGCTTAAACGATAAGTCCAAGGAATATGTGATTGGAAGAATGCGATCTAAAGAAGTTAGATTCATGAGACCATTCTTTCGTTGACACATCCTAAACGTTCCTGATCATAGGATTGTCAATTGGGCATTGACAGTCCGTTAAGATCAGTACGTGCTATGTCTTCTCTCAGGGAGAGTGACTAGTCTCGAGTCATTGGTGTGTGTGACATCAAGACAAGTACGTAGGTGCTCAATAGAGAATGAGTTCACTGAACACGATCAACGAAGAGTTCTCATATTCATGTCACATGAGAACTCATGGTTGGGATAATGCAAATTAGTCTTTTGACCTGAGGCATCACAGTTGTCTTGTGGTTAGGTCCTTAATCTTTGATTATGTCAACGTCACTCTATCAGGGTGTCCACGGCATCGTTGGGGTTAAGCCACTTAGCCATGGAGGCAAGTGAATGCGCAACAAGGGATCTCTAACCTTCAAACTGTTTGAGGGAGAATACTCTATGATATGATTTAGAATCTCTGGCCAGAGTATGAATGAGATGTTGGAATGCGTTCCAGATCACATTCAAGGTAATCATATAAGTACAAGATTCACATTGGATAGTAGACATGAATAAACTATCAAACCAAGCAATGTGGTCAAGAGTATTGTATTAGAGAAAGACCGTATTGCATTTGTAATCCTAAACTGAATAGGTTCTCCACCTCTTCTGATTAGCTTGGGTAACCATGATATGCTGCTAGGTGTCACTCATGGTTTGTGGAAGCCCTAAAAGTGTATTATCACTAACGGGAGAATTGAAAGTAAGTTTCAATTCACAATCGATTTGAAAGAGTTTGAATCGCCCACTGCCTCGCTAAAAGGAACCTAATGGATCGTACACCGTGTAAGGTAGAGATTGAAGATTCAACGGAGATGAGTAAGAATAATTAAATGGTTTAATTATTTATCTAAGGCTAGGATTAATTAATATGTTAATTAATCAAACGAATAAGTTCGTTAAAGACCTCGGGTTAGTTTTGGGCCGTAAGGCCCAATGAGATTTGAATGTCAAGCCCATTAACTCAAGTTGTATGACAACTTGAATAAAACAAAGGGCTTGAAAGCCCAATAAACCTATAGGCTAGCCATGTGTAAAAGAATAGGGCTTTTGGTCCATTAGGTCACTTATTTGAAGGGACTATATAAAGGACTTTATAGCCTAAATTTACTAAGGGTTATTTTTGGGGAAAGGATGAGAACACAAGCTCTCCTTTCTCTCAAAAATTTTGGCCAATCTAGAGGGGAATAGCTAGCAATCTTACTTCCTCTAGGTCACTCATTTCTTCTACAATATACCTTGGTGTGGAGACTTAGAGGTTCTCAATTTTGGGAACTTGGAGAAACCTTTTCATCCATCCAAATCCATGGATCCAAGATGCAAGGAATGAAGGCCCTCTCTTTGGGTGATTAGCCTTTGCTTATGCAAAGAGGAATCTACAAAGGTATTGATTTCTCAACTCACTTTGTTTTGAGTTGAGTCTTGGTTCACCTATCTACTAGGCTTTGAATTTCATGGGTAAATGTTTTGTTTTAAGTGCATACAAGCATGATTCCGCCTTTAATTGTTAATTGCATGCTATTGATGTTGCTTAAATGAACATGTTTTTCACAAATTTTCCTTCATCACCTATATGCGAAACAACTATAAAAACGTTAATTTTAAAGCACATAACCAACCTTATGAAATAACTTCTCATACAATGCCCAAATGGGGTGTATGAATACACCAACGTGATCTACTCAACCTCAGGAACAACCCCATATTTTTAGAAAAAAATTTCACCATCGCACACGCCCCCACACGCCAGCCAAGGCACGGCCACACGCAGGCACGTGCCTGGCACACTGATGGCGTCAGTTAACGCCGTCAGGAATATTCCGTTAACTTTAATGGTTTCCGTTAACGCCATTAGAATATTCCGTCCAAACTGATGGAATATTCCGTTGTCTTCTCCAGTGAGGCTCCGGCGCCGGAAAATTGGGAAAACTTCAAATCGTAATATCTTCTTCGTTTTTCAACCAAATTTCACAAAATTGGTACCAAATTGAAGCTTACAACGAGACGAATAAGTTCATACCACTTTCAAGTGCTAAAATTCACGAAATCTCACCGGGAAAACACCATGAACTTCGGCCAACCTCGAAACTCGCGATCCCGACGTCCAAAACCTTCAAACAAACCGCCCCGAGCCTCCTAAGGACCTCACCAAGCTTTCTACAAGCTTGAAATTCCCAAAAACATAAGAATTTACGTATGCATGAACAGTGACAAAAATCGGGTATCCTGAGTTCGACGTAAAAATAAAGGTATCCTTACCTGAAATGGGTATGGTTGAACTTCTACGAACCTCACGAGCATGGATATGTACTTTGTTTCTTTGATCTATGAAGATTTGGGTGGTTTCTAGGTATGTCCGTACAAATGGAGGGGAAAATGGGAGAGAAAGGGCTCGGGACAGGGGATGCAGGGTAGGGAATGGTGAGGGTGTGTGTGTGTGGAAATGTGTGTGGTCCACCACTAGCCACACCAAACTCAAAACAACCACACAACGTAAAAATCACACTAGGGGCAAAATCGTCCTTTCACACGTACGTTTTAAAAATTTTCGGAACGAGCTGTCACAGGTGAGTTTGAGATAATAAATCTTTTGTTTTACTTTTCTGTTTTAGTTTATTTAGTAATTTGTTTTTTTTTTAAGTTTTAGATTAAACTTAATAAAGATAATGTTATATTAATTGTGGGTAATGGTTAGGATATTTTATTCTGGACTCGTAATTGAGTTTTTCTTTACCCTATTATTCATCTTATCCCGGACAATAATCATGATCGTATTAATTGGAATCTAAGGGAAAGTGAGTTTATATATAATCACTGCTGGGATAGGGCCAAGCTTAACCAAATTGTGAGTTATGAGATTGTTAAGAAGATTTGTAATATTGTTCTTCCTCAGGAGGAGTCGAAGGATAGACTTGTGTGGGGTTTCTCAAACTTTGGGTATTTTACAATTAAATCTGCTATTTGGATACAAACAGATGATCAACAGCCTGATACTAGACGAGATCTTAATAAGAGAATGTGGAAGTTAAATATTCCACCAAAGGTGAAAATGTTTGCTTGGATGTTCATTCACGAGAGACTCCTAACGAAAGGGCGCTTAAGTAAGTTTATTAAGGATATATATAAAGGTTGTATTCTTTGTAATAATGGGGAGGAGTCTCAGTCTCATATTTTCTTTGAGTGCAACTATGCTAAGTTAGTATGGAGTTTATGCAATGTAAGTCTGCCTACTAACACTAATAACGGGTTTAATGACGTTATAGATTGGATGAAAACTTTGTGTCATGTTGATAAAGATGATTTACGTGATCTTAGTAAAGTTCTTTTTATTTTTTATTTTTTGTTTTTTTATACTGGCAAATTTGGAATGACAAAAATAATAAACATTTTACGGATATTAATCCCTCACATGTGAGATCTATGGCGACTGCCACTTCCTTAGTGAACTCCTACTTTCAAGCGAATGCTAAATTGCATAGCAAAAATATTAGTGACAATTCAATAAATATTAAATGCCACCCTCCGGATCACAATTTCGTTAAATTAAACTTTGATGGGTCGGTCTGTCAGCAAAAGGCAGCAGCAGGATTTGTTGTGAGAAATGATATGGGGCAGATTTTGGGTGCAGGCTCCTTCAACATGGACGGGCTTTGAAGGAAGGTTTGGCTTTTGCGACTAGAAAGGGTTTCCATAATGTGCAGGTGGAAGGGGACTCTAAATTGGCGATTCATGCAGTCCTCGGTCATTGGGATGTTCCATGGAACCTTCTTACAGTGGTCAAAGAAATCAGAGAACTAGCCAAGAAGTTCTTTGTTATCAAGTGGAACCATATTTTTAGGGAAGTAAATTTTGTAGCGGATGCTTTTGCCATGAATGGGTCACGTATTCTGTCGAATCATATTTGGGAATATGTAACTCCCCAATTTACTTCTTCTGCCTTAAACTTTGATTGTATCGATACTGGCATTTGACTTTGGTGCCATTAGACTTTGTTGCCATTGGACTCTGCTGAGTGACACTCCACCAGAACTTGTCATGTGTTGAACCAAATTAATTAACATTTTGGCCAAATTGGATCAATGGTACCTATGGTGATAGGGTATTTGGATGATAGACCATGTGGTTAAAAAATTAGGATTTAAACTCTTGTGGTGGAGATTATTAGCAAATTCAACCCAAAATGGAGATTTTTGTTAAATCTCAATTAAATGTAGGGATAAAAATATCAAACCACACTTTTCTTTCTGTTAGCCTCCTTCTCTCTTCTCTCTTTGTAATTGTACCTCTTCAGCTCTCTCTCTCTCTCCAAGCTTTCAAACAAAACAAGTACGGAGTTAGACTCACTTTAATGATTATCATATGATAAGGGTGTCAAACTAAACATAGTAAATACCACAAATATATGTATATGAAAATATTTGAGAATTTCTTATATATTCATTAATCTCCAAAGTGGAGTATATATAGGATTTATAATTGGTATTATATATTCACTTCGTCAATGTCGGACAACAGATTACTATTTACACTTTAACTAATATACAACTAGCAACACTCCCCCTCAAGTTGGAGCAAAGATGTCACGCATGCCTAACTTGTCAAGCGAGTTGGAAAACACACTATTAGACACAACCTTAGTAAGTACATCAACGAGTTGATCTTCAGATCCCATAAACAGAAACATAAGAATTCCAACATCCAATTTTTCCTTGATGAAATGTCGATCAATCTCCACATGTTTTGTTCGATCATGTTGCACTAGATTACGAGCAATCTCAATAGCAGCCTTGTTATCACAATGGAGTTTCATAGCACCCTTAGGTTTAAATCCAAGATCTTTCAACAATTTTTTCAACCACAACAACTCACATACATGATAGGAGCATATTTAGGCGACTTACTTAGCTTGTTTTCGTGCATCTATGTTGTTAATTCATAGTTATTTTAGTCCTTTATGCTTCTTTTGTGTGTTTTCAGGTTCTAAGGGCAAAGTATGCAAAAGGATGCCTTTTGGAGCCTTTTGGAGCCTTTTGGAGCAAATTAGAGATTGGAATGGATTGCATATGCTTAAAGCCAAGTAGATGGACGAAATTGAAGACCAAACCATTCACTTATCACTTATCAAACCATTCACTTATCACTTATCATAACCATTCACTTATCACTTATCATAACCACAACCATACCTTCCCCCTTTAATCCACATGCACCCCCATCCATTTCATCATTGCAACCATTGCACATTTACACCAACAAACATCTCTTTGCTGTGCCTTTCCCTTAGCCTAGTTGTTTTATGCCATTTTCAGATTTCCATCATTCACACACACATGCACTCACATGCATTCACATGCATTTCAAGCACCAAACATTCTTCTTTGCCGTGCCTTTCCCTTAGATTTTCAGCACTTCACTTCATCATTGCACATTCAATCATTCACTCCACACCTTGTGCCGTGTATCCCCTTCCACTTTCCAGCTTCCCACTCCTTCAATTCAGCCACCATTCATTCTTTATTCCACATACACTCATCATCACACACCCTAGCTATCATTCACATGCATTCACATGCATCACAACCCCAAAACCATCAAGAAAACACCCTTGTCGTGGCCTTCACTCACAGTTCCAGCTTTCCACCTTGCATTTCCAGATTATTCCTTCATCATTGCACCACAAATCGGCCACACATTCACCCACATGCACCCTTTAATCATTCAACCATAAAGCCACATGCAATCTCATTCATCCACCCCACATTGCTGTGCACTTCACATTGAAATTCCAGCATCTTCACATGCAATTCCAGCTTTCAAATGCATTTCCAGCACATCATTTGCTTTACATCTCCACAAACACATGCATTTACAACACCAAAAATCCCCTTTGTCGTGGCTTTGACTCCCATTTCCAGCTTTGCTTCATCATTATTCCCCCTACATTCCACATAACCCACATGCAACTCTTCATCATTGCAATACAAATCAGCCAAACACATGCATTCACAAGCCCTTGCCGTGTACCCCTTATACATTTCACCTAACACACATGCATTTCCAACCTAGCACACCCCTTTAATCATTCTCCTAGCTATCATTCACATGCATTGCAGCCACATTCTCACCCATTCTCTCCCTATATAAACCACACACACTTCATTCATTTGCATCATTCATTCACTCCCCATTCAATTCACATTCCATTCACAACATACCACAACACCATCTTCACATCCTAAAATTCCCAACCTTTGGCCGTGAGTTTCCCTTCCAATTTCACCACACCATCCTTCCATTTCTTGCATCTTCTCTTCCATTTCCATCACTTCCCATCCCTCTAAAATACTATCCAACAATCAACATATCCTTAGACCTTGTGCCACAACGAAGAGAAGGAGAAGAGTGCCTAAACGTTCATACAATTCAAGTTTGAGTTGTTGGAATTTTTAGGTGTTGCTTTTCCTCGATTGCAATGTTTAATTTCAATTCTCTTTGTCTTGTACGTATGAGGAACTAAACCCCCCTTAGCTAGGGGGTGATTTGAAATATATGTTTATGCTTGCAATATGATTTGATTACTTCTAATTGCGTTTCATAAGTTGTGATTTCAATTTGTTTAACTATTTGATTGATAACCTATTTATGTATGTTTATTGAGAGTTCACGCTTAATTTTCATGCATGAATATGACGCTAGAATATAAGTGAGTTTCACGTAATAGTTATGAACTTATATTCACAAGTAGTGGAGGTTGCTTATAAACAATCGCGTTAAACAAATTCTTGGCATAAGTTTCATGCAATCATAGTAACGAATGTCTCGTCAACACTTATAGTTTTCATGATGCTTAATGATTCTTGCTTGTATCTCTATTATGCAATTCATGTAAGGAACTTGTGAGGAATGCTTTGGGTTGTCGTATGCAATCATCCAATTCATTAACTTAAGGAAAACTTGACGGTTAATTTAAGCGGACCTAATTAACCCGGGGTGTTGAGAATTCATGGTTTATTGAAAAGCAATTAGATTCGTTTTATATGCAAGTGTAACATGTGTGGAGATGAACCCCTTAGCTAGCTTCTCATCCATTCATTTCCATCAAATTCGTACTTACAATTTGTTTTCTTTACAATCTATCCATTTTAGTTTAAATTCGTCCAAAACTCAATCCCCCCCCCATCCTTTGTTTAGTCTTAGTCTTAATCTATCTTATTTTGAGTTTTGCATTCTTTGAGTCTAGTATAGTGTTTTAAACTTGTTTTTACGTTTTTGAAGTCAAATCCAAGTGATTAACAATCCCTCCTAATCCCCGGTCCAGAACGATCCCTACTTACGTACTTACTACAATTGACAAAAAGAGGGTTTAATTTGTGTGCGTATAATTCCCGCATCAAATTTTGGCGCCGTTGCCGGGGATTAGCAACTTTGCTAATCTCTTGGATTGTTTTATTTTCGTTTCTGTGTATATATTTTTAGTTTTATTCTGTTGATTTTAGAAGCAAGACATGGCACTTGATAGTGCTTCTCTTTTGTCACAGCTTATGGAAGAGTACCAAACGCAAAGAGTTGGTACATTTGATCATAATCAATCAAGGAACGACGTGTTTTCCAATACTTACAATTCGGATTGGAGTGATCATTCAAACTCTATGTGGTGGGAACCTCAACATATTCAACAAGAAGGATATTGGCAGCCTTATGAGGAGTTCTATTCAACGTCTATGCATCCACCACAACCTCATATTCAATATGCCCAACCAAACTCAAGTTCGTCAATAGATTATAATCAAAAGCTTAATGAATTACTTTGTTTGGTGCAGGGCTCACAAAACCAAGTCGAGGAGGCTCAACAAGGAGAATATTGGCAACCATATGAGGAGTTCTATACAGCACCTATGCAGCCACCACAACCTGCCCAAAGCAATGTAAGTAATTCAAGTGATAATTTCAATTACTTACTACTTTGACGCAGGAAGTCCAAACTCAAAGCAAGGATGAACAAAATCAAGACAAGAAGTTGGGTAAATTGGAGGAGCAAATTGAGCAGATTATGGGGTTCATGAAACAAATTCAAGAGCAAAGTGAACTCTCCAATTCAACTATTGAAAACTCGAAGGAAGATTTTGAAATCCATAATGCTATCACTTTGGGAAATGCTATGGAGGTTGGAACGGACCCTAAATCAAATTACAAGGAAGATGAAAGGTTGCAATTTGAGGAAGAGGAACACACGCAACCTATGGCAAGGGTGGAAACACCTTTGCCGCAGGCACCTATTGCTCCAACGCCATCCAATTCAGGTAAGGTTGTTCCAAAGTTAATTATTTCTAACCCCGTTCCACTGAATATCCCTATTCCTTGCAGGATCATGCAATCCAAGGAAGAAGAGGGTGAGAAAGGCATCTTCGAATCCTTTCCAAAGAATCAAGAGCAAGATGTGACAGGAGAATATCAAGAATTCGTCAAAGAAGACATATTTGAAACCACAAAACCCAAAGAAGTTGAATTTGATGACATTGGACAAGTCATAACCATCACATGCAATTTGGCCAAGTCCAATATCCCTGAAACTTTCAAGGGAGTGGTGTTTGTCATTGAGTTCTTATCGGAGCACACAGATAAGCCGCCTCCCCGAATTTCAATTTTGTTTTATACTGATATGTTGTTAATGATCTAGGCACCCACTCTAGAATTTAAACCATTACCAGATCATCTCAAGTATCACCCCCCATTCAAAGATAAATTCCATGTCGTGGGTTCCAATTGAGCCTAAGAAGGCTTCGTCCGGCTGCAAGACGTAAAAGAAAGCGCTACTTGGGAGGCAGCCCAATACAGTGAATAAAACAAAGCTTGTTCATTGATTTTTCGAGAAATTACAATTGTATCTAAACATGGCAGAAAGATGGAGCCTTCACAAGGGTTGTGTACGTGAGGCCCCACTACGTGGCAACACTCTAGGAGCGGGAGGCATCGGAGCGAGAGGCATAGGAGTGGGAGGCACCGAAGATAGATCATTCAAAGCCCCAATCCTTGGTGGAATGCTGGATGACCCAGGAAAAAGGTGCCTCTTGAAAAAAGCCGCAAGCCTTTGACGGTCATCAAGCTCATCAAGCTTCCTCTTCATGCCTGTCGAATAATTGTTGGCAAGCACGTGCAAACTTCGGTTCTCGTACTTAAGCTGTTTGATCTCCTGCTTAAGACTCTCCACCTCCGCCATCAAGGATTCAACCTGACGGGAGCGAGCAAGAAGGCGTTGGCCCATGTTGGACACAGAGCCAGCGCACTGAACACTGAGAGCCAGGGACTCTTGAACGGCCAACTCATCAGACCGTCCTGAAAGCAGCTGACTATCTTTGGGAGTAAGGAGGTTCCGAGCTACTATCGTAGCCGTTTGTGCATCCGTCATCACAGAGTCCTCACCTGTAAGAGGGCCATGAGAAGATAAGAAAGACGGGCACCATACCTTATCCTGACGCGGCGCAACCGGATCACTGCTTAGACTCAAATCTAAGCAAATGTTCGATGGGTTAGATGAGCTAGCCATTTTTCAAGAAGTTATAAGAAAAGGGTTGGATGGAGTAAAATCTCGACGGGCCGGAGACGATTTCTGGGCAATTTTCAGAGTGTGCATGATAGAGGTGATCGATCACCTCTATTAAAGGAGAGGCGACACAATCACCAATTCAGAATTGAAGAGACACCGCTCTTCAAAGCCGGATTTTCGGGCGTAAAGATCGCCAGCTCTTCAGACGCAATCCCGGCTTTTCAGAAAGCATGTGCCACTTTGTCAAAAGCTCCCGGCTTTTCAGAAGACGCGTGGAAGGCAAGAAATCAGCTGCACACTTTTGCTGACAAGCGTGGGAGACAAAGCCGAAAGCTCCCGGCTTTTCAGAAAGCGAGTACAACTTTGTCGAAAGCTCCCGGCTTTTCAGAAAACGCGTGCCATTTTGTCAAAAGCTCTATGACAAAGCTGAAGATGCGTGGAGGACATTGCCGCATTCGCACTGCCATTTGCCATTACAATTCCTATATACATCAACATTCATAGCAAGGCATGCACCCACAAACGCATAACTTTCCTTCTCGGCCGAAAATGTAAGCTGCAACCAACCCTCTCAAACATGCTCAGTTTTCTCCTTCTCTTGAGAACACATTTTCAACCATGGATGTATCCCCCAAAGAAGATACCAAATGCCTGCAGTACAGATGAGGCAAGAGGAAACGGTGGATCGAAGCATGTGGAGACAAGCACAACAAATATATGTGCTGATTCATTCGCTGCCTCTTCGAAAGCAAAGGTATCTCATATCATCAAGGGCGAAAGCAAAGGTATCTCATATCATGCTCTTTCCCTCTCTTTTCCTTTGTCTTTGATATTACTTGCATGGCAAAGTGAAAGAAGCAATCAGCCGGTACTTGGAGTCTACCTGGACTCTATTCCCTGGTTGTTTACCTAGCGTTGCTCTCGAGTAGTCATCTTCAACAGTTGATACACTTCCAGAGAAGGGACCACTTCTGCAAAGGGGAGCAAGTAAGGCAAAGGAAAATGATACATTGAAGCATGAGGAGACAAGCATATGTTGAGCTATCCTCTAACCCTCTTCAATACGAATTGGAGAGATTGAGCAAAGAAACAGATAAAAGGAGTAAGCTCAGACCTTCGGGGGAGACCAAAAGAATCCTGCTGCCCAGTTCAAGAGTAGCACAAAGGAAAATCAACGATTGGAGGAAACCAAAAGAATCTCCAGCTCAGTTCAAGAGTAGCCTGTGGAAAAAACTCAAGATGAAGCCTCACTGCAATCACCAAGGAGAAGATGGAATTTACACTGCATAACCAGATTTGCATCCCTAAACTCTTCTCTTTGTTAGATACATTCTGCCATGTTTAGTATGTTTAGTTGCTGTTTATGTGTTTACTTTTGTTTGGTGTGTTTTAAGCTTAAAACATTGAGGACAATGTTTGATTTAAGTGTGGGGGGGTAACTAAAGTGTTTTGATACAAATTCGTTGGATTTTATCACCCATAACTTCAAGTATTGTTCCTTGCTGTTTTAAAATGTTTTTAAACTAATTTGGAATTTTTTTTTTATGTTTTGTTTTGATAACTCCGAAAATCACATAAAATTTTGAAAAAATTGTTTTGAAAAGCCTAAAAAGAGTGTTTTGAGTCGTTTTTGTGTCGTAGGTACCTTCCAACACTTGCCTAAGGATTTGGTTTGTAAGTGCATGACTGTTAAAAAGAGTTATAAACATAGAGAAAAGTTTGATTTACTCTTGGTATATGCTTGGTTATGGTTATAATGTATGACTTCACATGCAATCATAAAAGAAAAATTTGTTTTTGTAACATGCTTGAAGGTAGGAACTCAAACAAACGCTACAACCCTGAGAGACTTGAGCCTATAACGTTCTTTGGAGAGTATAATCTGTGATTTCTTGTTTTCTAAAGTCGTTGCATGATCTCATTATTCTTTGCTTGGTTACTACTTAGAAGGCGTTCCATCATATAGTTCCAAATGCTAGAACTCATACCCATTTTATTGATGCGAGAATTATACGCGCACAAATTAAACCCTCTTTTTGACAATTGTAGTATGGATGTAAGTAGGGATCGTTCTGGACCGGGGATTAGGAGGGATTGCTAAAACCTTGGAAACTGACTCAAAAACGTAAAAACAAGATAAAACACTAAACTAGACTCAAAGAATGTGAAACTAAACGTTAAAACATTAAAAGACTCAAAACTAATTTTTGGATGAATTTAAGAGTATGGCTTGATTCAAAATACCTTAAACATAAACTAAACAGATTCTAAGCACTAAAGAACAAGAAAGTAAAAAGGGGGGGGGGAAAAGTTTTGATTTGACGAAAATTGAAATAACAAAACAAGTTAATAAACTGAGCGGAATGTAAATATGAAATTGTGATGGAATGAATGGAATGAAGGCTAGCTAAGGGGTTCTTCTCCACATATGTTATACTTGCATACAAGATTGATTCTCAGTTGGTCTTTCGATAAATTATGAAACTCAACACTCCGGATTAACTAGGTCCGCTTAAATTAACCGTCAAGTTTTCCTTAAGTTAATGAATTGGATGGTTTTGCGCAACGCAATTCACAACATTCTCCAAAAGTCCTTTACGTGAACAGCACAATAAAGATACAATCAAAGATCATTAAGCATTATGAAAACTATAAGTGTTGACGAGGCATTCGTTACTATGATGAGCATGAAACTCGTGCCAAGAATATGTTTAACACGATTGTTTATAAGCAACCTCCACTACTTGTGAATATAAGTTCATAACGATTAGGTGAAATTCACTTATATTCTAGCGTCATATTTATGCATGAAAATTAAGCGCGCATTCTTAATAAACATTCATAAATAAGCTATCAATTAAACGGTTAAACAAATTGAATCCACAACTTATGAAATTCCAACGAAAGTTAATCAATTCATATTGCAAATATAAACATAGTTTCGAATCACCCCCTACCTAAAGGGGGTTTAGTTCCTCATAACTTTGAAATCAAAGAAACACCTAAACATTCCAACAACTCAAAGCTTGAATTGTATGAACGTTTAAGCACTCTTCTCTTCCATACATACAAAACAAAAAGAATTAAAATGAAACTTTGAAATCAAAGAAACACCTAAACATTCCAACAACTCAAACTTGAATTGTATGA
The DNA here is from genome assembly GCF_019419815.1 of Pyrus x bretschneideri. Taxonomy (NCBI): domain Eukaryota; kingdom Viridiplantae; phylum Streptophyta; class Magnoliopsida; order Rosales; family Rosaceae; genus Pyrus; species Pyrus x bretschneideri. Next base: position 1,332,620 of record NW_025999823.1, on the reverse strand, counting down.
ACGTTTAAGCACTCTTCTCTTCCTCGTCGTAGCACAAGGTTTAAGGATAGGTTGTGTGATGGTATGAAGTGTTTTGGAGGGATGGGAAGTGGTTGGATAGTGGCTACAATGGAGGAGAAAAACTGCACAGAAAATGGGATGATATGCACGGCAAGGGGCTTGGGAAATGGTGTGTTTGTGTATGAAAAATGAGGAATGGATTGAAAGATGAGAATGCAAGGGCTTTTATAGGAGAATGAAGGTGTGAATGGCTGTTTGTTTAAGCATGCAAGTGGCTAATTAATGATGAACAAACAGCTAAGAAAGCATATGCAAGCTGGAATTGCACAAGGGAGCCAAAGGGAACCCACGGCATGGACAGTTTTGGTGCATGTGTTGGCTGATTTGTATGATGGTTAAAGCTTGTGAAAGCATGTGCAATGTATGGTGGATGAATGATTAAATGGACATGTGGGGTGTATATGTTGCTGAAATGATGAAGTATGAGTGGTGAAAATGCAAGGGAAAACTGGAAAGTTGAAGGGATGCACGGCATGGACAGTTTTGGTGCATGTGTTGGCTGATTTGTATGATTGTTTTGTGGTGAATTGGAATGCAAATTGAATGAATAATGAAATGGGAAAGCATGTGGATTAGGTGGAATGTAAGGGGAATAATGATGGAGAAAAACTTAAACTGCAAAGGAATGTTGGAAAGGCATGTGCAATTGCATGTGTGTGTGTTGGAAATGGGATGATAGCCACGGCACTTGGAGTGTTTGTTTGATGATGATGCATGTGATGGGTGGAAACAAAGGGGGAAACATGGCACAAGGGTGCTTGAGTGAATGATTGAATGTGCATGTGGAATAAAAGAATGAGTGGTGGTGTAATGATGAAGTGAATGCATGTGGAAATTGCAATTAGGAAAGCTGAAATTGTGATGGAGAGTGCACGGTTTTGGTGTGGAGAAAAGTGTGAATGTGCATGTGGCTTTGTGGTTGAATGATTAAAGGGTGCATGTGGGTGATTGTTGTTGTGATAAGTGATAAGTGATAGGTGTATGGTTATGATAAGGAGATGAATGAATGATATGTTAAGTGATAAATGAATGATATGTTAAGTGATAAATGAATGATATGTTAAGTGATAATTGAATGATATGTGGTGAGTGATAAGTAAATGGTAGTGATAAGTGAATGGTTTGATAAGTGAGTGGTATGATAAGTGAATGATATGATAAGTGAATGAGTGTATGGTTAGGAAACAAGGCCCTTCCTTGCATGGCAAGGAAGGGAAACACCAAGGGACACACGGCAAGGGTAACAATGTTGGAAGGGAAATTGTTTTGTGACCTAGAATAAGTAGGATTCCTTGATATTGTTCAAACAAAAGGTCTTTAGGTCTTCAATTTCGTCCATTCCTTTTGCTCCGAGCATATGCTATCCATTCCAAGCCCAATTTTGCTCCAAAATGCTCCAAAATGCATCTTTTTGCTTCCTTAGCCATATGAACCTAAAAACACACGAAAATGGCTTAAACTACTAAAACAAATATGAATTAACAACATAGATGCACGAAAACAAGCTAAGTAAGTCGCCTAAATATGCTCCTATCATTTATTCAAAGCATGTTATTGATTTGCATAACATATATCAAGATGAAGTTGTGTAGTTGCCACCATAGCCAAATAGCCTCACTTCCCATATTTCGTATATGTTGTAAGTTTTAACCCCGTTGAGCCTTGTTTAGCCTTTATTCTTTGTTTACCCACATTTTCCTCACCTAGCCTAGTTTAGGACAATTCCAACCCTTGTTCTTAAAAGATAGTGAGCATGACTTAATTGAATTCCTTTTGAGTTACATTATGAAAGAAAATAAGTGTGGGGGAGAGAATGTTTAAGTGTTTAGGTATGTTTTGAGATTCAAAAGAAAAGAAAAAAAAAAAGAAAAGAAAGAAAGAAAGAAAAAAGAGCTTGAAAAAAATGAAAGAATGAGTGATTGAAGAAAGGGTCCAAAACACCAATTCTGGCCGTAAATTGTCTAAATTCTCCCTTTTTGTTCAAAAGTTGAGTTTTCATTCAAAAGTGAATTCTAAGTTGATTCAAGCACTTTGCTCACTATTTCTTTAAGAACCTTTGTTTTCCATATCCCTTCTTTGTTATCCACACACCCCAAACCCCATGACAACCCGTGACTTCAATCTTGAGTGTTATGTGTTTCAATTTGTGGAGTTTGAACTTGGTATGAGCATATGGTGTCACTGGTTCTCGCGTCTAAGTAGTAGCATTCCATTCATGAGATCATATCTAAACATGCTTATTAACTCCAGAAATTGCGTTCTTTGTGATACATATATGTGAGTGTTCGGTTTCATGTTTACATCAATCTTCTCACATATACTTAGTGTAGGGTGTGTAGTCAGAAAATCTGAGTAAAAAATTGAGTGCATATCTTGTGAGGAATTGAGCAAATTCTCTAAGGCATGTTACTACATTCAAAACATGGTTTTAAATGCTTAATTGTGAAATAGTATGTGGTGACTATGATTAAGAATGTACTTAAGTGTGAAGATGACTAAAATCTGTGAGAATGATGATTTTTAACATGTCATGTGCATTGGAAATCCCTAAGACGGTTGTTGGAAGGTTTAGGTTGTGTTTTACGTGTTTAGTGTCGTTTTGTTTATTTGTTTTTATTCTATTTTGCTCGAGGACTAGCAAAAGCTAAGTGTGGGGGAGTTTGATAGGAGCATATTTAGGCGACTTATTTAGCTTGTTTTCGTGCATCTATGTTGTTAATTCATAGTTATTTTAGTCCTTTATGCTTCTTTTGTGTGTTTTCAGGTTCTAAGGGCAAAGTATGCAAAAGGATGCCTTTTGGAGCCTTTTGGAGCAAATTAGAGATTGGAATGGATTGCATATGCTTAAAGCCAAGTTGATGGACGAAATTGAAGACCAAACCATTCACTTATCACTTATCAAACCATTCACTTATCACTTATCATAACCATTCACTTATCACTTCCATTCACTTATCACTTATCATAACCACAACCATACCTTCCCCCTTTAATCCACATGCACCCCCATCCATTTCATCATTGCAACCATTGCACATTTACACCAACAAACATCTATTTGCCGTGCCTTTCCCTTAGCCTAGTTGTTTTATGCCATTTTCAGATTTCCACCATTCACACACACATGCACTCACATGCATTCACATGCATTTCAAGCACCAAACATTCTTCTTTGCCATGCCTTTCCCTTAGATTTTCAGCACTTCACTTCATCATTGCACATTCAATCATTCACTCCACACCTTGTGTCGTGTATCCCCTTCCACTTTCCAGCTTCCCACTCCTTCAATTCAGCCACTATTCATTCTTTATTCCACATACACTCATCATCACACACCCTAGCTATCATTCACATGCATTCACATGCATCACAACCCCAAAACCATCAAGAAAACACCCTTGCCGTGGCCTTCACTCACAGTTCCAGCTTTCCACCTTGCATTTCCAGATTATTCCTTCATCATTGCACCACAAATCGGCCACACATTCACCCACATGCACCTTTTAATCATTCAACCATAAGGCCACATGCAATCTCATTCATCCACTGCACATTGCCGTGCACTTCACATTGAAATTCCAGCATCTTCACATGCAATTCCAGCTTTCAAATGCATTTCCAGCACATCATTTGCTTTACATCTCCACAAACACATGCATTTACACCACCAAAAATCCCCTTTGCCGTGGCTTTGACTCCCATTTCCAGCTTTGCTTCATCATTATTCCCCCTACATTCCACCTAACCCACATGCAACTCTTCATCATTGCAATACAAATCAGCCAAACACATGCATTCACAAGCCCTTGCCGTGTACCCCTTATACATTTCACCTAACACACATGCATTTCCAACCTAGCACACCCCTTTAATCATTCTCCTAGCTATCATTCACATGCATTGCAGCCACATTCTCACCCATTCTCTCCTTATATAAACCACACACACTTCATTCTTTTGCATCATTCATTCACTCCCCATTCAATTCACATTCCATTCACAACATACCACAACACCATCTTCACATCCTGAAATTCCCAACCTTTGGCCGTGAGTTTCCCTTCCAATTCCACCACACCATCCTTCCATTTCTTGCATCTTCTCTTCCATTTCCATCACTTCCCATCCCTCTAAAACACTATCCAACAATCAACATATCCTTAGACCTTGTGCCACAACGAAGAGGAGGAGAAGAGTGCCTAAACGTTCATACAATTCAAGTTTGAGTTGTTGGAATTTTTAGGTGTTGCTTTTCCTCGATTGCAATGTTTAATTTCAATTCTCTTTATCTTGTACGTATGAGGAACTAAACCCCCCTTAGCTAGGGGGTGATTCGAAATATATGTTTATGCTTGCAATATGATTTGATTACTTCTAATTGCGTTTCATAAGTTGTGATTTCAATTTGTTTAACTATTTGATTGATAACCTATTTATGTATGTTTATTGAGAGTTCACGCTTAATTTTCATGCATGAATATGACGCTAGAATATAAGTGAGTTTCACGTAATAGTTATGAACTTATATTCACAAGTAGTGGAGGTTGCTTATAAACAATCGCGTTAAACAAATTCTTGGCATAAGTTTCATGCAATCATAGTAACGAATGCCTCGTCAACACTTATAGTTTTCATGATGCTTAATGATTCTTGCTTGTATCTCTATTATGCAATTTGATGCGAGAATTACTTGACACTCAAATTAAACCCTCTTTTTGTCAATTGTAGTATAAGTATAAGTAGGGATCGTTCTGGACCGGGGATTAGGAGGGATTGTTAACCACTTGGATTTTTGACTTAAAAACGTAAAAACAATATAAAACACTAAACTAAATTGATTTCTAACTAATTTGACAATAAAGTAAAGGGGGGATTGTGTTTGGACAATATTAAATTAAATGGAAAAATTGTAATTAAAGGCAAAACGTAAATATGAATGAGATGAAAATATGGATGATGGAATAGCCAAGGGGTTCATCTCCACACATGTTATACTTGCATACAAAATTGATTCTTAGTTGGTCTTTCGAATAAATTATGGAACTCGACACTCCAAGTTAATTAGGTCCGCTTAAATTAACCTTCAAATTTCCCTAGAATCATTGAATTGGATGAATATGCATCGCAAACAAATTATTCCTAACAAGTTCTCTATATGAACAGCATGATAAAGATACAAGTTAGAATCATTACGTTCTTTGGAAATTATAAGCATCGACAAGGCATTTGTAACTATGAAAAGCATGATACTCGTGCCAAGAATTCATTTAACGCGATTGTTTATAAGCAACCTCCACTACTTGTGAATATAAGTTCATAACGATTAGGTGAAATTCACTTATATTCTAGCGTCATATTTATGCATGAAAATTAAGCGCGCATTCTTAATAAACATTCATAAATAAGTTATCAATCAAACGGTTAAACAAATTGAATCCAACATTCATGAAATCCCAACCAAAAGTAATCAATTCATATTGCAAGTATAACCATGGTTTCGAATCACCCCCTAGCTAACTAGGGGGATTTAGCCTCTCATGTTCGCAACAAGAAAATTACAAATGAATTTAAACATAAAGCACAAAGGATTGATTACACCTAGAACGCCCAACGAATCCACGTGAATTGGTGCGCGTCGAAGCTCCTCTTTCCTCTTCTCCTTCTGCGACAGTGAGGTTAAATGGTGATTTTGGTTGATTTTCTGGTTTGGGAATGGGTTTTTGGGAGGATTGGTGTTGTAGGAAGGTATGTAAGGTGATGTGTGGTGTGGAATGGAAGAAAAAAATATGGAATGGCTGCGGCAATGGGATGGAATGTGAGAATGTGGAAGTGTGGTGTTGGATTGTAATTATGGGATATGGATAATCGGATTATGGAGTTAGTAATGGGAAGTCTGGTGGTGAGTAAAAAAAATTGGAATAAATAAGAAATGGGGGGGACCTCGGCTTAATGGGATATAGTGGATGTAAAATTAGGTTAGAAAAATGGCATGGTGGCTTAATAAAGAAAATTGCATGAATGAATTGGTGGGATTGATGCACGGATTGAAATGGATTATTGTTTAAGGGATGGTGGAAGGGGAAAAAGTAATGCACGGGTTTTGGGGATTATGAATGGGATAATGGGAAGTTAGTGCTTGGTTTTGGGTGGAATGGTGGGATATGGTGGCTTACTAATTTATGAATGAAAGATGGTAATGGCATGGAATTAGGGTTAGTGGAATGAATCATGAATAATGAATGGGAAAATGGGATATGGTAGCTTAATGGGAATGCACGGATTGGTTTTTGAATGGAATGTGGAAGTAAAAATGGAATGGGAAGCTACGGATGATGGGGAATGGTTGATTAGTGTTATGGAATTAGAATAATGGATATGGATGCACGGCAATCTTCCAGATTATGGGATAATTATGGAGTTATATGGGAAGTGACAGTTTGAATGGTGGGTGAAGATTGCACTAATGGGTTAGTGGAATGGTAATATATGGATAATGGGAAATTAGTGGACTAGTGCGGATGGTGGAATGATTATGGCAATGCACGGTTTTGAATTGGATAATGGGAATGGACAATTAAACATGGGAAGTGGATGGCTTAATGTGGATGGTGGATGGTGTAATGGATGATGCGGATGGTGGGAGATAATGGCAGATTATTTTAGGGTTATGTGGATGGTGAATGGGATGAATAATGGGATGGTTAAGTGGGAATTATGGTTGTGGCTACGGATGATAGGGAGAAAAGGGGAGTGCGGCTTAAGGCCAAGACAAATGGGATAATGGGTTGAATAATTTATGAATGGGAGATGGTAATGGAGGCTACGGATCAAAGAAAAATGGAAGATAGTTGAATAATAGGTGCGGCTAGGAAGTAAAAATGTGTAGGGTTTCAGAAAACTAACCCTAGCTTATTTAAAAATAAATCAAAGGCTTACGAAAATAGGAAATTAAAATATAAATATAAAGGTGCGGCTAGGAAGGGAAATAGGGCTAGGCAAAGGGTTACAAAGTGGTGATAGGAGCATATTTAGGCGACTTACTTAGCTTGTTTTCGTGCATCTATGTTGTTAATTCATAGTTGTTTTAGTAGTTTAAGCCATTTTCGTGTGTTTTTAGGTTCATATGGCTAAGGAAGCAAAAAGATGCATTTTGGAGCATTTTGGAGCAAAATTGGGCTTGGAATGGATAGCATATGATTGGAGCCAAAGTGTTGGACGAATTTGAAGGCCTTGTATTCATTTTGGACATAAAACAAAGGGCCTAGCCCATTCTCTCTTAAACCAACCCCAAGGCCATGCATTTCCTTCCAATTCCAAAGCCCACAATCACTTCAAAAGCCATGCAAAGAACCATCCATTCCATCAAAAACAATCCATCAATTCACATGCAAAACCACCATTAACACACATGCACCCAAACAAAGCCAACCTAGCTAACCCTACATGCATTCTTTATGCAACTCTTCATCATTCCACCATTCATTCTTTATTCCACAAACAAGTCACATGCATTTCCACCTTCCTACTTCATCATTTCACCACATTCTCCCTCTTTAACTCATTTCATTATTCATTCACTTTGCATTCATTCAATTCCACCCCACATGCACCCTTTATTCTTCATCATTGCAACCATGGCACATTTACACCAACAAAACAACTCCCATGCCATGGCCTACTCATATTCCCATTTCCTTTCCAACATCTCACATGCATTTCCACCTTCCCACTTCATCATTTCACCACATTCTCCCTCTTTAACTCACATGCATTCATTATTCATTCACTTTGCATTCCCTTTGCAATTACACCCCACATGTCCATTTAATCATTCAACCACATTCCCATTAACCACAAAACAAATCAAACAACACTACCCATGATTCCATCCATCTTCCACACCTTTCCAACCTAGCCACACCCTTTAATCATCCCCCCTTTAATTTATGATTTTATTTCCTAACCCTACATGCATTATTTATTCACTCTTCATCATAACAACCACATTCACTCTTAAACAATCATCCACATATTCTCCCATTCCCCCTATAAAATCCCATGCATTCATACACAAAGGGACATCTCATCTCATTTCACAACACAACACCCCTCAAACACTTCCATTTCTTCCCTTCCCTTTCTCCTCCATTTCTTCCATTTCCATAATCCCCCAATCCATTCAACACACCAACAACATCCCTTAGTCCTTGTGCTACAACGAAGAGGAAGAGAAGAGGGCCTAAACGTTCATACAATTCACGTTTGAGTTGTTGGAATGTTTACGCGTTTCTTTGATTTCAATGTTTAAATTCAATTCTCTTTGTTTTGTAATATGAGAAGAGGAAGAGAAGAGTGCCTAAACGTTCATACAATTCAAGTTTGAGTTGTTGGAATGTTTAGGTGTTTCTTTGATTTCAAAGTTATGAGGAACTAAACCCTTTTTGGCTAGGGGTGATTTCAATACCATGATTATTTATGTAATATGAATTGATGAATTCCGGTTATGAACTCTTGATTCGTGAATGCAATTGGCTTAACTATTTGATGATTAACTTATTTGTGTTTGTTGATTGAGGGTCGACACTTAATTAGCATGCATGAATATGTGGCTAAAGTTTAAGAAGGTTTCACATAATCGTTACTAACTTATACTTGAAAGTAGTGAAGGTCGCTTGTCACGATCGCGTTAAGTTTAATTCTTAGCATGAGTAACATGATGTCATAGTTGCAAGTGCTTTGTCAATGCTTATGGTTTTCATTATTCTTAATGATCTTCGATTGTATCTCTATTATGATGACATGTAGGGAACTTTTGAGAATGTTTTGGGTTGTCGAATGATGCCATCCAATCCAATAATATAAGGAAAATCTGAGGGTTAACTAGTGATGTCACGGTTAATTTGGGGTATTGTCGTTCATAATTCAATGAAGGAATAACTGGAAATTGATTCATATGCATAAATATCATGTGTGGAGAAAGAACCTCTAGCTAATTCACCAACCATCTTATTTCATCAATTACATTCTGTCTAGTTATTAACTTGTTTCGTTATTTCAATTTTCATCAAACCTCAATCCCCCTTTTGCTTTAATGTTCAATATAGTTAGAAATCAATTTAGTTTGTGTTTTTAAAGCATTTTGATTCTTTTGGTTTGTCTTAGTGTTTTAACGTTTAGTTTCACATTCTTTGAGTCTAGTTTAACGTTTTATATTGTTTTTACGTTTTAGTTTTAATTCGTCCAAATCCAATTCCCCCCTATTTCGTTGAAGTCTTAGTCTTAATCTTTCTTATTTTTAGTTTTGCTTTCTTCGAGCATTAAATAGTGTTTTATATTGTGTTCTTATGTTTTTAAGTCAATTTAGAAGGTTTTAGCAAGCCCTCCTAATCCCCGGTCTAGAACGATCCCTCACTTATCCATTCTACTACAATTGTCAAACGAGGGTTTAATTTGAGTGTCAAGTAATTTTCGCATCAAATTTTGGCGCCGTTGCCGGGGATTAGCAACTTTGCTAATCCCTTATCTTTATTTTTATTTTTTTGTTTTTTTTTGTTTTTCGTGCATTCTTATTTCAGATTCTTAGTTTGTTTGTTTTCTTGTTTTTCAGGTACTGTGTATGACTCGAAGCTCTCGGCCTATTATAGAGAACATCTCCAACTTTGACGGTGATTTTGAACGCACTTTGAGGAGAACGAGGAGTCAACAAGAGCCACCACAACCTCCACCACAACCTGGGCTTGAAGAAGACGAAGAAGGTGTAGAAGAAAAGCCCACGGATCAGATTTTTGAAGAAGAACAAGCCATGGCAGCAGATAATAGAACCATCAAGGAGCTTTCGGCCTCGGGTTTGGATAATGCATTGCCTCTTTGTATCCAATACCCCACGGCTGCAGAGGGGAAGACTGAGGTGTTTGAACTCAAATCCAGTTTGTTACACCATATTCCGAAGTTCCATGGCTTGTCTATGGAAGACCCCAACAAACACTTGAAGGAGTTCGAGGTGGTTTGTTTGAGCATGACCCCCGTCACTGTGGATGGGAGTATAATGATGATGAAGGCCTTTCCATTTTCACTTATGGACAAGGCCAAAGATTGGCTCTACGAACTAGCCCCAGGAACTGTGACTTCGTGGGAGAGTATGAAGCGTGCTTTCTTGGAAAAATTCTTCCCTACTTCGAGAGTGATTCTCCTACGGAAGAAAATTAGTGGTATTCAACAGAATCATGGTGAGACATTCCCGGCTTATTATGAGCGCTTCAAGGGCCTTGTAGCTTCATGTCCTCAACATCAAATGAAGGAGGAACTTCTCCTTCAATATTTCTATGAGGGCCTCCTTCCTATCGAACGTCAAATGCTTGATGCATCAGCGGGAGGAGCATTGGTGGACAAAACACCAAGGGATGCCAAGATGCTCATAGCCAACCGAGCGCTCAACGCTCAACAATATGAAGGAGTGGGCCAAAGGGAAGCCCCACGGCAACAAAGTGTAAATGAGGTGAGTGCTATTTCTGAAATTCAATCACAACTTGCTAATCTTACTTCTCTTGTTTCTCAGGTTGTGATTGGTCCAAAAGCACAAGAACACCAAGTTTGTGGCGTGTGCTCAATTCAAGGGCATCCATCCGACAAATGCCCTCAACTAATCGAGAATGGTGGGTGGGAATCTGCCAATGCAATTGGTTTCCAAGGACAAAATCAAAACAACCCATACTCGAACACTTACAATGCCGGATGGAGGGACCATCCAAACTTCAAATGGAGGGAACCACAACAAGCTGCCCAACAAGGAGGATTTAGGCCAAACCCCCCTGGTTTTTATTCCAAGCCGTATGCACCCCAACAATCCCAACAACCTTCGGCATCATCTCATTCAGGTACGTCTTTAGAAAGTAATCAAGCTATGCAATTACTAACCTCTATTTCGCAGGGGTTGCAAAATCAAAACAACCGGATAGAAAATAACGAGAAGGAGATGATGGATATGAAGAAACAAATAGGGCAGATTTCTGAGTTCCTTGGACAGATTAGAGAGCAAGGAAAGCTTCCTAGCTCAACCACAGTCAATCCAAAGGGAGGATTCGAATCCGCCAAGGCCATCACCCTAAGGGATGGAAAAGAAGTTGGGACCGAGCCAAACAATCCCAAATCTGCCCAGAAAGTAGATGAAGAGACGACACAACCTGAGGAAGTGTCTAGCTCACCCACAGAAAGAGTGAAAAACCCAATGTCGCAGGCCCCCAATCACCCTAACTCGGCCAAATCAGGTAATTTAAAATCAAATTCATGTACTTCACATCCTAATCTTCCCAATGTACCTTTTCCTCGCAGGTTCATGCAAGAAAAAAAGGAAGAAAGCGAGAAGGACATTCTTGAAACGTTCCGGAAGGTGCAAGTGAACATACCTCTTCTCGATGCAATCAAACAGGTTCCAAAGTATGCTAAATTCCTCAAGGACCTATGCAATACAAGGAGAAGAAGGGCAAACAAAGAGGTAGTGAAGGTAAGCGAGAATGTGTCCGCTGTTTTGCAACGTAAACTGCCTACCAAGTGCAAAGACCCCGGTAGTTTCACGATTCCTTGTGTGATTGGACATAATCGTTTTGAACATGCCATGCTTGATTTAGGTGCATCCATAAATGTCATGCCTTATTCTATTTACGCATCTATGAATTTGGGTGAATTAAAACAAGATGGTGTAATTATACAACTGGCCGATCGTTCTAACGCGTATCCAAAAGGAGTTTTGGAAGATGTGCTTGTGCAGGTGAACCATTTAATTTTTCCGGCTGATTTCTACGTCCTAGACATGGAGGATTCAGCCCATTCTACATCTTTGCCGATTCTCCTTGGTAGGCCATTCATGAAGACGGCCCGAACGAAGATTGATGTATACAAAGGCACCTTGACAATGGAATTCGATGGGGAAGTGATTGATTTTAATATTTCTGAAACTATGAGATATCCCGTTGATGACCATTCTTGTTTTTCCATTGATGTTATCGATTCTTTGGCACAGGTATACCTTGAAGAATTGAACGAGGACGCCCTGGAAACAACCATCACTAAGGCCTTAGAGTGCAAAAATGAAGGATTTGGGCCAATGCAAGGCCACGGCAAGGAGGAGGAATTCTTTGCCATGGGTTCTAGTGAAGAAATAATTGAGGTTGTGGCAGCCCTTGAGTCATTGCCACAACAATATGGTAAGGTTCCACTCTCACTTTCAAATTCAGTTTCCACTAAGATGCTACCCTCTGTTGTTCAGGCACCATCGCTTGAACTTAAGCCGTTGCCGGACCATTTGAAGTATGTGTTTTTGGGAGAAGGTGAAACATTGCCCGTCATCATTTCATCAAGTCTCACGGCAATGGATGAGGAGAAGCTTGTGAGGGTGCTGCGAGAACACAAAACGGCCATAGGGTGGACTTTGGCCGACATTAAAGGAATAAGCCCTACCACATGCATGCACCGTATACTTCTTGAGGAGGGGACTAAGCCATCCCGAGAGGCTCAACGCCGTCTCAACCCTCCGATGATGGAAGTGGTGAAGAAGGAAATAATCAAGCTTTTGGATTGCGGAGTGATCTACCCTATCTCCGATAGCCGTTGGGTCTCTCCAGTTCAAGTCGTTCCCAAGAAGTCCGGAGTAACTGTTATCAAGAATGATGAGAATGAGCTCGTGCCTACACGCATTCAGACTGGATGGCGAGTATGTATCGATTACCGGAAGTTAAATGCCATGACTAGGAAAGATCACTTTCCTTTGCCATTCATCGACCAGATGCTCGAAAGGTTAGCCGGTCATGCCTTTTACTGTTTTCTTGATGGATACTCTGGATATAACCAAATTGTGATAGCCCCGGATGATCAAGAGAAGACCACATTCACATGTCCCTTTGGAACATTTGCTTATCGTCGCATGCCATTTGGCTTATGCAACGCACCGGCCACTTTCCAAAGTTGTATGGTAAGTATATTTTCCGATTTTGTTGAAAAGATCATTGAGGTTTTCATGGATGATTTCAGTGTATTTGGGAGTTCATTTGATAATTGCTTGGATAATCTGACCTTAATTTTGAAACGATGTGTTGAAACTAACCTTGTCTTGAATTGGGAAAAATGTCACTTTATGGTGAAACAAGGTATAGTTTTAGGACATATTGTTTCAGAAAAAGGAATTGAAGTAGATAAATCGAAAATAGACCTTGTACGTCATTTACCCTCTCCTACTTCGGTTAGAGAGATACGTTCGTTTCTTGGCCATGCAGGGTTCTATAGGCGTTTTATCAAGGACTTCTCCAAGATGTCTAACCCTCTTTGCCGATTGCTTCAAAAAGATGTGCCATTCAAGTTTGATGAAGAGTGTAATTCGGCATTTAACCAACTCAAGGAGAAGCTAGTCTCGGCCCCCATTATTGTACCTCCAGATTGGAGCCTTCCGTTCGAGCTCATGTGCGATGCATCCGACTATGCATTAGGAGCTGTTCTAGGACAAAGAAGAGACAAGCGGCCGCATGTCATATACTATGCCTCTCGGACTCTCAATGATGCCCAATTGAACTACTCCACGACGGAAAAAGAACTTCTAGCTGTGGTTTTTGCTTTAGATAAATTCCGTTCATATTTAATTGGTACTAAAGTAATCGTTTATTCTGATCATGCAGCTTTGAGGTACTTGCTCACGAAAAAGGAAGCAAAGCCGAGGCTTATCCGTTGGATTCTTCTTCTTCAAGAATTTGATATTGAAATCCGGGATAAGAAAGGGAGCGAGAATGTAGTGGCTGACCATCTAAGCCGAATGATCCACGAGGAGCATGAACATGCCGTACCTATCCCTGAAACTTTTCCCGATGAGCAGCTGCTATCCATTGAGGTAAGTGAACCATGGTATGCAGATTTAGTGAATTACTTGGTGGCTAAAAAATTTCCAAATGAACTAAACAAGCACCAACGTGATAAGCTTAAAATGATGCACGTTTCTATGTTTGGGATGACCCTTATTTGTGGAAGTATTGCTCAGATCAAATTGTACGTAGATGTGTGCATGATTCTGAATTTCACTCAATTCTAAGCTTTTGTCACACATATGCATGTGGTGGTCATTTTGGCACACAACGCACTGCCCTCAAGGTTCTAGAGTGTGGTTTTTATTGGCCGACTATATTTAGGGATGCTAGAACCTTTTGTATGTCTTGTGATCGTTGCCAACGAATGGGTAACATAGGTACCAAGGACCAAATGCCGCAAACCCCTGTCTTTAATGTTGAAATTTTTGATGTTTGGGGCATTGATTTCATGGGCCCTTTCCCTCCATCTTATGGTTTCACTTATATCTTGCTAGCCGTTGATTATGTTTCTAAATGGGTGGAAGCAAAAGCCACCCGTACTAACGATTCTAAGGTGGTTGCAGATTTCGTGAAAACTAACATTTTTGCTAGGTTTGGAATGCCGAGAGTAATCATAAGTGATGGAGGGTCTCACTTTTGCAATCGGACCATTGAGGCGTTGCTAAGAAAGTACCATGTCAACCATAAGGTCTCCACACCTTACCATCCTCAAACAAATGGCCAAGCCGAGGTGTCTAACCGAGAAATCAAACAAATTTTGGAGCAGACCGTTGGACCAACAAGGAGGGATTGGAGCTTACGTTTAGATGATGCACTGTGGGCATATCGTACGGCGTACAAAACACCCATTGGGATGTCACCTTTTCGGCTCATCTATGGTAAGCCATGTCATTTGCCCGTAGAGTTAGAGCACAAGGCACATTGGGCCGTGAAGACTTTCAACATGGACATAGATGCAGCGGGAGTTCATAGGAAGCTCCAATTGAATGAACTTGAAGAGATTCGGAATGAAGCCTATGAGAATGCCCGGATGTACAAAGCCAAGACCAAAGCATTCCATGATAAAATGATTCGAACCAAGACCTTCACAGTTGGGCAGAAAGTGTTGCTTTTCAACTCTCGCCTACGTTTGTTTCCTGGTAAGTTGCGTTCTAAATGGATTGGCCCATTTGTTGTTACTAACGTTTTACCTTATGGTACAGTCCACATAAAAAGCTTAAGGAATGGCGTAGAATTCAAGGTGAA
This sequence comes from Pyrus x bretschneideri, assembly GCF_019419815.1. Taxonomy (NCBI): domain Eukaryota; kingdom Viridiplantae; phylum Streptophyta; class Magnoliopsida; order Rosales; family Rosaceae; genus Pyrus; species Pyrus x bretschneideri. Next base: position 1,317,470 of record NW_025999823.1, on the reverse strand, counting down.
CGGGCATCGGTTGAAGCCATATTACGAGCATGGTGTGGGGCAAGTGGTGGAAGACATTCCTTTCCATTCCGTGGGCTCAAATGAAGATTGAAGAGGGTACTCGTCCGGCTGAAAGACGTAAAAGAAAGCGCTTCGTGGGAGGCAACCCATGCATCCGAATAGAGAAGAACTTGGAAACCCCTTTAAGAGACTTATTTTTATTCCTTTCCTTTTCTTTACTGCCTTTACTTTGCTTTCCTTATCGTATTTGTTTATTTGCTTGCTCTGTTGTGACTTTCTGCTTAAAACATTGAGGACAATGTTTGATTTAAGTGTGGGGGGGTAAACAATTTGTTTTTGCATGAATTTCGTGGGATTTATTCACCTATCACTTAGAATGTTGTTTCTTGTTGTTTTAAGCGTTTTTAAAGTGTTTTAGTGTGTTTTATAGTGTCTTGGCATAAAACTCCGAAAATTTGATAAAAATTTGAAAAAATTCTTTTGAAAAACCCAAAAAGATGTGTTTTTAGAGTCATTTGAGTCATTTTGGTGTTTGTTTATGTCTTAGCGCTACTTGGGAGGCAACCCAATACAGTGAATAAAACAAAGCTTTTTCATTAATTTTCGAGAAATTACAAATGTATCTAACAAATGGAGCTTCACAAAGGTTGTTTTTGTTTTTGTTTGCGTGAAGACCCACCACGAGTCAAAACTCTAGAAGTGGAAGGCATCGGAGCGGAAGGCATCGGAGCAGGAGGCATCGGAGCGGAAGGCATCGGAGCAGGAGGCATCGGAGCAAGAGGCATAGGAGCGATAGGCGTAGGATATAGAGCATTCCAGGCCCCAATACTTGGCGGAACGCTGGATGACCCAGGAAAAAGGTGCCCCTGGAAGAAAGACGCAAGCCGTTGACGGTCACTTTGCATCTGACCTTGAGATTCTTGCATCTCATCAAGCTTCCTCTTCATGCCTGACGAATAGTTATTTGCAAGCACATGCAAAGTTCTATTCTCGTACTTAAGTTGTTTGATCTCTTGTTTCAGGTTCTCCACCTCCGCCATCAAAGATTCAACCTGACGGGAGCGAGCAAGGAGGCGTTGGCCCATGTTTGACACAGAACCAGCGCACTGAACGCTGAGAGCCAGGGACTCTTGAACGGCCAACTCATCGGACCGTCCTGAAAGCAGCTGACTATCTCTGGGAGTGAGGAGGTTCCGAGCTACTATCGCAGCTGTTGTGGCGTCCTGCATCACAGAGTCTTCACCTGTAAGAGGACCGTTAGAAGAAAAGAAAGAAGGGCGCCATACGTTACCTTGACGCGGCACGCCCGTATCACTGCGGAGACTCAATTCTAAGCTAAGGTTCGATGGGTTTGCCATTTTTCAAAAGTGTTCAAAGAGAAGGGGTGGACGGAGTAAATTTTCAAAGGGCCGGAGACGATTTTTCAGAATGGGAAATCTTCAGAGTGTGTAAATTGGCGGTGATCGATAGCTCTATAAAAAGCCAAGGCAACGCGTCCACCAATTCAAAAAGCCGGAATTTGAGGCGTAAAGTTCGGCGACGCTCCCTCGGCTTTTTCAGAAAACGCGTTCAACACGTGGAGGCCATCATCGCAGCTACACGTTTTTAGCCGACAAGCATAAAGTTCGGCGACGCTTTCTCTGCTTTTCAGAAAGCGCCTGCTCAGAAATCGAAGAGGCGTCTTCAAAGATCGAAGAGTCGTCACTATTTCAAAAAGCCGGATTTGCGGGATCAAAACGTTTGTCGACAAGGGTAAAAGAACAGTACCATCACTTGCTATTGGGAAATCCCTATATTTGTCGACTTTCATCTTTTATGGCAAGGCAAACCTGAAGAAAATGACCAACTCTTCCTCACCTCTGAGGGCGCACTCCCAGCAAAGCCTTTTGAAATACTCAATTTTTTCTTCTTCCCCAAAGATGATACCAGATGCCTGGAGTACAGATGACCCAGGAGGAAGCAGCACAACAAATACATGTGCTGATTCATTCACCGCTTCTTCAAAAGCAAAGGTATCTCATATCATCAAGGTCAAAAGCAAAGGTATCTCATATCATGCTTCAATATATCATTTTCCTTTGCCTTACATTGAAGCATGAGGAGACAAGCATATGCTGAGCTATCCTCTAACCCTCTTCAATACGAATTGGAGAGATTGAACAAATAAAAGGAGTAAGCTCAGACCTTCGGGGGAGACCAAAAGAATCCTGCTACCTAGTTCAAGAGTAGCACAAAGGAAAATCAACGATCGGAGGAAACCAAAAGAAACCTCAGCCCAGTTCAAGAGTAAGCCTGTGGAATCACCAAGATCATGCCCATGCATTCAACAACGGAAGGCCGAGAAAGCACTCCAATTCCAGATTTGCATCTCTAAACTCTTTTCTTTGTTAGATACATTCTGCCATGTTAGGTTGTTTAGTTGTTGTTTTGTTTGTTTGTTTGTTAATTTTGTGAGTCTATGCTTGAAACATTGAGGACAATGTTTGAATTAAGTGTGGGGGGGTAACTAAAGTGTTTTGATGCAAATTCGTAGGGTTTTATCCACCATAACTTCAAATATTGTTTTCTTGTTGTTTTTAAGTGTGTTTAAACTGTTTTAGTGTGTTTTGACTTAAAAATTCGAAAATCCCATAAAAATTTGAAAAATTGTTTTGAAAAACCCAAAAAGAATTGTTTTAAAGTTGTTTTTGTGTGAGTGTTTGTGTCGTAGGTACCTTCCAACACTTGCCTCAGGATTTGGTTTGTAATTGCATGACTGTTAAAAAGAGTTATAAACATGGAGAAAAGTTTGATTTACTCTTGGTATATGCTTGGTTATGGTTATAATGTATGACTTCACATGCAATCATAAAAGAAAGATTAGTTTTTGTAACATGCCTGAAGGAAGGAACTCAAACAAACGCTACAACCCTGAGAGACTTGAGCCTATAACGTTCTTTGGAGAGTATAATCTGTGATTTCTTGTTTTCTAAAGTCGTTGCATGATCTCATTATTCTTTGCTTGGTTGCTACTTAGAAGGCGTTTCATCATATAGTTCCAAATGCTAGAACTCATGCCCATTTCATTCAAAGCATGTTATTGATTTGCATAACACATATTCAAGATGAAGTTGTGTAGTGACCACCACCATAGCCAAATAGCCTCACTTCCCATATTTCGTATATGTTGTAAGTTTTACCCCCGTTGAGCTTGTTTAGCCCATGTTCTTTGTTAACCCTTATCATCCTCACCTAGCCTAGATTAGGACGATTTGTACCCTTGTTCTTGAAGTATAGTGAGCATGACTTAAATGAATTCCTTTTGAGTTACATTATGCAAGAAAATGAGAGGGGGGGAGTAAAAATTTTTTTTTAAATTAATATGTACGTTTGGAGATTCAAAAGAAAAAGAAAAAAAGAAAAAAAGAAAAAAAGAAAAAAAGAAAAAAAGAAAAAAAAAAAAAAAAAAGTTGAAAAATATTGTTGGTTGAAGTAAGGGCCCAAAACAATAAATTAGGCCCTAAGAGTTGATTGAATCTCCCCCTTATGTCTAAAAGTTTATTTCTGCATGCCAAGTGAATTCTAAGCCTTAATTTCATTACCTTGCTTGCTATTGTTTAAAGAACTTTTGTTTATCCTTACCTTTCCTTGTGAGCCAATATCCCAAGCCCTATTACAACCCGTGACTTCAATCTTGAGTGTTATGTGTTTCAATTTGTGGAGTTTGAACTTGGTATGAGCATATGGTGTCACTGGTTCTCGCGTCTAAGTAGTAGCATTCCATTCATGAGATCATATCTAAACATGCTTATTAACTCCAGAAATTGCGTTCTTTGTGATACATATATGTGAGTGTTCGTTTTCATGTTTACATCAATCTTCTCACATATGACTAGATTAGGGTGTGTAGTTAGAAAATCTGAGTGAAAATCGAGTGCATATCTTGTAAGGAATTGAGCAAATTCTCTAAAGGCATGTTACTACATTCAAAACATGGTTTTAAATGCTTAATTGTGAACTAGTATGTGGTGACTATGATTAAGAATGTACTTAAGTGTGAAGATGACTAAAATCTGTGGGAATGGTGATTTTTAACATGTCATGTGCATTGAAAATCCCTAAGACGGTTGTTGGAAGGTGTAGGTTGTGTTTTACGTGTTTAAGTGTCGTTTTGTTTATTTGTTTTTATTCTGTTTTGCTCGAGGACTAGCAAAAGATAAGTGTGGGGGAGTTTGATAGGAGCATATTTAGGCGACTTACTTAGCTTGTTTTCGTGCATCTATGTTGTTAATTCATAGTTGTTTTAGTAGTTTAAGCCATTTTCGTGTGTTTTTAGGTTCATATGGCTAAGGAAGCAAAAAGATGCATTTTGGAGCATTTTGGAGCAAAATTGGGCTTGGAATGGATAGCATATGATTGGAGCCAAAGTGTTGGACGAATTTGAAGGCCTTGTATTCATTTTGGACATAAAACAAAGGGCCTAGCCCATTCTCTCTTAAACCAACCCCAAGGCCATGCATTTCCTTCCAATTCCAAAGCCCACAATCACTTCAAAAGCCATGCAAAGAACCATCCATTCCATCAAAAACAATCCATCAATTCACATGCAAAACCACCATTAACACACATGCACCCAAACAAAGCCAACCTAGCTAACCCTACATGCATTCTTTATGCAACTCTTCATCATTCCACCATTCATTCTTTATTCCACAAACAAGTCACATGCATTTCCACCTTCCTACTTCATCATTTCACCACATTCTCCCTCTTTAACTCATTTCATTATTCATTCACTTTGCATTCATTCAATTCCACCCCACATGCACCCTTTATTCTTCATCATTGCAACCATGGCACATTTACACCAACAAAACAACTCCCATGCCATGGCCTACTCATATTCCCATTTCCTTTCCAACATCTCACATGCATTTCCACCTTCCCACTTCATCATTTCACCACATTCTCCCTCTTTAACTCACATGCATTCATTATTCATTCACTTTGCATTCCCTTTGCAATTACACCCCACATGTCCATTTAATCATTCAACCACATTCCCATTAACCACAAAACAAATCAAACAACACTACCCATGATTCCATCCATCTTCCACACCTTTCCAACCTAGCCACACCCTTTAATCATCCCCCCTTTAATTTATGATTTTATTTCCTAACCCTACATGCATTATTTATTCACTCTTCATCATAACAACCACATTCACTCTTAAACAATCATCCACATATTCTCCCATTCCCCCTATAAAATCCCATGCATTCATACACAAAGGGACATCTCATCTCATTTCACAACACAACACCCCTCAAACACTTCCATTTCTTCCCTTCCCTTTCTCCTCCATTTCTTCCATTTCCATAATCCCCCAATCCATTCAACACACCAACAACATCCCTTAGTCCTTGTGCTACAACGAAGAGGAAGAGAAGAGGGCCTAAACGTTCATACAATTCACGTTTGAGTTGTTGGAATGTTTACGCGTTTCTTTGATTTCAATGTTTAAATTCAATTCTCTTTGTTTTGTAATATGAGAAGAGGAAGAGAAGAGTGCCTAAACGTTCATACAATTCAAGTTTGAGTTGTTGGAATGTTTAGGTGTTTCTTTGATTTCAAAGTTATGAGGAACTAAACCCTTTTTGGCTAGGGGTGATTTCAATACCATGATTATTTATGTAATATGAATTGATGAATTCCGGTTATGAACTCTTGATTCGTGAATGCAATTGGCTTAACTATTTGATGATTAACTTATTTGTGTTTGTTGATTGAGGGTCGACACTTAATTAGCATGCATGAATATGTGGCTAAAGTTTAAGAAGGTTTCACATAATCGTTACTAACTTATACTTGAAAGTAGTGAAGGTCGCTTGTCACGATCGCGTTAAGTTTAATTCTTAGCATGAGTAACATGATGTCATAGTTGCAAGTGCTTTGTCAATGCTTATGGTTTTCATTATTCTTAATGATCTTCGATTGTATCTCTATTATGATGACATGTAGGGAACTTTTGAGAATGTTTTGGGTTGTCGAATGATGCCATCCAATCCAATAATATAAGGAAAATCTGAGGGTTAACTAGTGATGTCACGGTTAATTTGGGGTATTGTCGTTCATAATTCAATGAAGGAATAACTGGAAATTGATTCATATGCATAAATATCATGTGTGGAGAAAGAACCTCTAGCTAATTCACCAACCATCTTATTTCATCAATTACATTCTGTCTAGTTATTAACTTGTTTCGTTATTTCAATTTTCATCAAACCTCAATCCCCCTTTTGCTTTAATGTTCAATATAGTTAGAAATCAATTTAGTTTGTGTTTTTAAAGCATTTTGATTCTTTTGGTTTGTCTTAGTGTTTTAACGTTTAGTTTCACATTCTTTGAGTCTAGTTTAACGTTTTATATTGTTTTTACGTTTTAGTTTTAATTCGTCCAAATCCAATTCCCCCCTATTTCGTTGAAGTCTTAGTCTTAATCTTTCTTATTTTTAGTTTTGCTTTCTTCGAGCATTAAATAGTGTTTTATATTGTGTTCTTATGTTTTTAAGTCAATTTAGAAGGTTTTAGCAAGCCCTCCTAATCCCCGGTCTAGAACGATCCCTCACTTATCCATTCTACTACAATTGTCAAACGAGGGTTTAATTTGAGTGTCAAGTAATTTTCGCATCAAGTGGCTAGAAAATATGGACGTTTAAGATTAGGATAGGTTACCAAAACGGGAAACTTAGGGTCAACTTTCCTAAAATAGGAAACCTTGTTTGAGTAGGATTCCTCGTTTTGGTAGGAATTCATCGTTGGCGTAGGAATTCGTCGTTTCTTCACGTCTTCAACTCATTCATTCCTCTTTCGCTCCAAAAGGCTCCAATTTGCATCTTCTTGCACACTTTGGCCTTTTAATCTGAAAATACACAAAAGTGGCCTTAAACACTAAAATAGATAAGTAAACACAACATAAATGCACGAGAACAAGCTAATTAAGTCGCATGAATATGCTCCTATCAAATTCCCCCACACTTAACTTTTGCTAGTCCTCGAGCAAAACAAAACAACTACAGTAAACAAAACGCAACAAAACATACAAAACAACCTAAACCTTCCAATGTTTGCCTCAGGGATTTCTAATGAAACATGACACGTCAAAGATCATTACTCACATAGCTTTTAGTCCTACTTCCCCTTAAGCACATACTTAATCATAGTCACCATTCACTAGTTCGCATTTAATCAATTAAAACATATTTTGAATGTAGTAACATGCCTTAGAGAATTCCCTCAATTCCTTACAAGATATACACTCTATTTTCACTCAGATTTTCTAACTCCACACCCTAAACTAGTCATATGTGAGAAGATTGATGTAGATATGAAAACGAATGCTCACATATATGTTTCACAACGAATGCAATTTCTAGAGTTAAGAAGCATGTTTAGATATGATCTCATGAATAGAATGCTACTACTTAGATGCGAGAACCAGTGACACCATATGCTCATACCAAATTCAAACTCCACAATTGAAATGCACAACACTCAAGATAGAAGTCAAGGGTTGTAACAGGGCTTGGGGTATTGGCTAACAACGAAAGGTAGGGATAAACAAAAGTTCTTTAAGCAATAGCAAGCAAAGTATTGAAATTAAGTCCTAGAATTCCCTTAGAATGCAGAAATCAATTTTTAGACAAATGGGGAAGATTCAAACAACTCTTAGGGCCTAATTCAATGTTTTGGGCCCTTACTTCAACAACCAATACTTTAGAACTCTTTTTCACTTTTTTTCAACTCTTTTTCATTTTTTTTTTAACCGTGCCTATGGCACAAAAACTCACATAAATACTCTTTCCCCCACACTTATTTCCTGCAACACATTAATCAAAAGGAATTCATTGCTTACTATGCTTCAAGAACAAGGGTAAGGATGGTCCTAATCTAGGCTAGGTGAGGATAATGTGGGTTAACAAAGAAAGTAGGTTACACAAGGCTCAAAGGGGGTTAAACTTAAACACAAAATGAGTGAAGGGTGCACGGCTATTTGGCTTTTGTGGTGGTCACTACACAACTTTATCTTGAAAATGTGTTATGCAAATCAATGACATGCTTTGAATGAAATGGGCATGAGTTCTAGCATTTGGAACTAAGTGATGAAACGCCTTCTAAGTAGTAACATAGCAAAGAATAATGAGATCATGCAACGACTTTAGAAAACAATGACGCACAGATTATTACTCTCCAAATAACGTCTAGGCTCAAGTCTCACAGGGATGTATCGTTTGTTTAAGTTCCTTCCTTCAAGCATGTTACAAAAACTAATTTTTATCATTTGTGATTACATGTGAATTCGTAAACTATAACGACAACCAAGCATAAACCAAAGAGTATATCAAACGTCCATCCATGTTTGTAACTTTCTTTAACCGTCATGCAATTAAAAACCAAATCCTCATCATTGTGTTGGAAGGTAACCTACGACACAAACACACAAAAACAACTCTTTTTGGGTTTTTCAAAACAATTTTTCAAATTTTTATGGGATTTTCGAATTTTTAAGTCAAAACACATTAAAACAGTTTAAAACCATTTTAAAACAGCAAAGAACAACATTTGAAGTTATGGGTGATAAAATCCAACAAATTTGCATCAACATACTTAGTTACCCCCCCACACTTAAATCAAACATTGTCCTCAATGTTTTAAGCTTAAAACACACCAAACAAAAGAAAACATATAAAACAACAACTAAACATACTAAACATGGCAGAATGTATCTAACAAAGAGAAGAGTTTTAGAGATGCAAATCTGGTTATGGAGTGTAAATTCCATCTTCTCCTTGGTGATTGCAGTGAGGCTTCATCTTGAGTGATTCCACAGGCTTACTCTTGAAATGCGCTGCTCCCATTGTTGATTTTCCTTTGTGCTACTCTTGAACTGGGTAGCAGGCTTCCTTTGGTCTCCCCCGAAGGTCTGAGCTTCCTCCTTTTATCTGTTTCTTTGTTCAATCTCTCCAATTCGTATTGAAGAGGGTTAGAGGATAGCTCAGCAAAGCTAGGTAAGCAACCAGGGAATAGAGTCCAGATAGACTCCAAGTGCCGGTTGATTGCTTCTTTCACTTTGCCATGCAAGTAATATCAAGGACAAAGGAAAAGACAGGGAAAGAGCATGATATGATATACCTTTGCTTTTGCCCTTGATGATATGAGATACCTTTGCTTTTGAAGAAGCGGTGAATGAATCAGCACATGTATTTGTGGTGCTGTTTCCTCCTGGGTCATCTGTACTCCAGGCATCTGGTATCATCTTTGGGGAAGAAGAAAGAATAGAGTATTTTGAAAGGCTTTGCTGGGAGTGCACCCGCAGAGGTGAGAAAGAGTTGGGCATTTTCTTCAGTTCTGTTTTGCCAAAAAATGAAGGTCGACATATATAGGGAATTCAATAGCAAGTGGTGGTACTGTTCTTTTACCGTTGTCGACAAACGTTTTGATCCCGCAAATCCGGCTTTTTGAAATAGTGACGACTCTTCGATCTTTGAATTTGCCTCTTCGATTTCTGAGCAGTCGCCCCTTCGATTTCTGAACGATGCCCTTCGCTTTCTGAACGACACGTAGCAGCGCGGATGTGGCTCTGTCTGAGATCTTTTGACAAGTGGCACGCGTTTTCTGCAAAGCCGGGAGTTTTCGACAAATATGCACACGCTTTCTGGAAAGCCGGGAGCTTTCGGCTTTGTCTCCCACATTTGTCAGCTAAAGTGTGCAGCTGATTTCTCGCCTTCCACGCGTCTTCTGAAAAGCTGGGATTGCGTCTGACGAGAAGAGTGGTGTCTCTTCATTCTGAATTGGTGAACGCCTCTCCTTTAATAGAGGTGATTGATCACCTTCTAGCATGCACACTTGAAAATTGCCCAGAAATCGTCTCCGGCCCGTTTGAAAATCTACTCCGTCCACCCCTTCTCTTTTAACTTTGTGAACAATGGCTAGCTCATCCAACCCATCGAACCTTTGCTTAGATTTGAGTCTAAGCAGTGATCCGGTCGCGTCTCGTCAGGGTAAGGTATGGTGCCCGTCTTTCTTATCTTCCCATGGCCCTCTTACAGATGAGGACTCTGTGATGACGGATCCCACAACGGCTACGATAGTGGCTCGGACCCTCCTCACTCCCAAAGACAGTCAGCTGCTTTCAGGACGGTCCGATGAGTTGGCCGTTCAAGAGTCCTTGGCTCTTAGCGTTCAGTGCGCTGGCTCTGTGTCCAACATGGGCCAACGCCTTCTTGCTCGCTCCCGACAGGTTGAATCCTTGATGGCGGAGGTGGAGAGTCTTAAGCAGGAGATCAAACAGCTTAAGTACGAGAACCGAAGTTTGCACGTGCTTGCCAACAATTATTCGACAGGCATGAAGATGAAGCTTGATGAGCTTGATGACCGTCAAAAGCTTGCGGCTTTCTTCCAGAGGCACCTCCTTCCTGGGTCATCCAGCGTTCCACCAAGGTTTGAGGCCTTGAATGATCTATCTTTGGTACCTCCCGCTCCTATGCCTTCCGCTCCGATGCCTCTTGCTCCAATGCCTTCTGCTCCGAGACCTCCTCTTCCGATGCCTCCTGCTCCGAGAGTGTTGCCACGTAGTGGGTCCTCACGTACACAACCTTTGTAAAGGCTCCATCTTTCTGCCATGTTTTTTTTTTTTTTTTTTTTTTTTCATCACTCGGAAATCAATAAACAAGCTTTATTCACTGTATTGGGTTGCCTCCCAAGTAGCGCTTTCTTTTACGTCTTGCAGCCGGACGAAGAACCCAATCACTCCAGGATATGTTCACGAATCGGATGAGAACTCCGAGTCATGAACTAGTACCTAAAATAAGAAACAAAACAACTTTAAGAATCTGGAAAAATAAAAACAAACGAAAATAAAACAATCCAAGGGATTAGCAAAGTTGCTAATCCCCGGCAACGGCGCCAAAATTTGATACGAGAATTACTTGACACTCAAATTAAACCCTCTTTTTGTCAATTGTAGTATAAGTATAAGTAGGGATCGTTCTGGACCGGGGATTAGGAGGGATTGTTAACCACTTGGATTTTTGACTTAAAAACGTAAAAACAATATAAAACACTAAACTAAATTGATTTCTAACTAATTTGACAATAAAGTAAAGGGGGGATTGTGTTTGGACAATATTAAATTAAATGGAAAAATTGTAATTAAAGGCAAAACGTAAATATGAATGAGATGAAAATATGGATGATGGAATAGCCAAGGGGTTCATCTCCACACATGTTATACTTGCATACAAAATTGATTCTTAGTTGGTCTTTCGAATAAATTATGGAACTCGACACTCCAAGTTAATTAGGTCCGCTTAAATTAACCTTCAAATTTCCCTAGAATCATTGAATTGGATGAATATGCATCGCAAACAAATTATTCCTAACAAGTTCTCTATATGAACAGCATGATAAAGATACAAGTTAGAATCATTACGTTCTTTGGAAATTATAAGCATCGACAAGGCATTTGTAACTATGAAAAGCATGATACTCGTGCCAAGAATTCATTTAACGCGATTGTTTATAAGCAACCTCCACTACTTGTGAATATAAGTTCATAACGATTAGGTGAAATTCACTTATATTCTAGCGTCATATTTATGCATGAAAATTAAGCGCGCATTCTTAATAAACATTCATAAATAAGTTATCAATCAAACGGTTAAACAAATTGAATCCAACATTCATGAAATCCCAACCAAAAGTAATCAATTCATATTGCAAGTATAACCATGGTTTCGAATCACCCCCTAGCTAACTAGGGGGATTTAGCCTCTCATGTTCGCAACAAGAAAATTACAAATGAATTTAAACATAAAGCACAAAGGATTGATTACACCTAGAACGCCCAACGAATCCACGTGAATTGGTGCGCGTCGAAGCTCCTCTTTCCTCTTCTCCTTCTGCGACAGTGAGGTTAAATGGTGATTTTGGTTGATTTTCTGGTTTGGGAATGGGTTTTTGGGAGGATTGGTGTTGTAGGAAGGTATGTAAGGTGATGTGTGGTGTGGAATGGAAGAAAAAAATATGGAATGGCTGCGGCAATGGGATGGAATGTGAGAATGTGGAAGTGTGGTGTTGGATTGTAATTATGGGATATGGATAATCGGATTATGGAGTTAGTAATGGGAAGTCTGGTGGTGAGTAAAAAAAATTGGAATAAATAAGAAATGGGGGGGACCTCGGCTTAATGGGATATAGTGGATGTAAAATTAGGTTAGAAAAATGGCATGGTGGCTTAATAAAGAAAATTGCATGAATGAATTGGTGGGATTGATGCACGGATTGAAATGGATTATTGTTTAAGGGATGGTGGAAGGGGAAAAAGTAATGCACGGGTTTTGGGGATTATGAATGGGATAATGGGAAGTTAGTGCTTGGTTTTGGGTGGAATGGTGGGATATGGTGGCTTAATAATTTATGAATGAAAGATGGTAATGGCATGGAATTAGGGTTAGTGGAATGAATCATGAATAATGAATGGGAAAATGGGATATGGTAGCTTAATGGGAATGCACGGATTGGTTTTTGAATGGAATGTGGAAGTAAAAATGGAATGGGAAGCTACGGATGATGGGGAATGGTTGATTAGTGTTATGGAATTAGAATAATGGATATGGATGCACGGCAATCTTCCAGATTATGGGATAATTATGGAGTTATATGGGAAGTGACAGTTTGAATGGTGGGTGAAGATTGCACTAATGGGTTAGTGGAATGGTAATATATGGATAATGGGAAATTAGTGGACTAGTGCGGATGGTGGAATGATTATGGCAATGCACGGTTTTGAATTGGATAATGGGAATGGACAATTAAACATGGGAAGTGGATGGCTTAATGTGGATGGTGGATGGTGTAATGGATGACGCGGATGGTGGGAGATAATGGCAGATTATTTTAGGGTTATGTGGATGGTGAATGGGATGAATAATGGGATGGTTAAGTGGGAATTATGGTTGTGGCTACGGATGATAGGGAGAAAAGGGGAGTGCGGCTTAAGGCCAAGACAAATGGGATAATGGGTTGAATAATTTATGAATGGGAGATGGTAATGGAGGCTACGGATCAAAGAAAAATGGAAGATAGTTGAATAATAGGTGCGGCTAGGAAGTAAAAATGTGTAGGGTTTCAGAAAACTAACCCTAGCTTATTTAAAAATAAATCAAAGGCTTACGAAAATAGGAAATTAAAATATAAATATAAAGGTGCGGCTAGGAAGGGAAATAGGGCTAGGCAAAGGGTTACAAAGTGGCTAGAAAATATGGACGTTTAAGATTAGGATAGGTTACCAAAACGGGAAACTTAGGGTCAACTTTCCTAAAATAGGAAACCTTGTTTGAGTAGGATTCCTCGTTTTGGTAGGAATTCATCGTTGGCGTAGGAATTCGTCGTTTCTTCACGTCTTCAACTCATTCATTCCTCTTTCGCTCCAAAAGGCTCCAATTTGCATCTTCTTGCACACTTTGGCCTTTTAATCTGAAAATACACAAAAGTGGCCTTAAACACTAAAATAGATAAGTAAACACAACATAAATGCACGAGAACAAGCTAATTAAGTCGCATGAATATGCTCCTATCACAATTCATGTAGGGAACTTGTGAGGAATGCTTTGGGTTGTCGTATGCAATCATCCAATTCATTAACTTAAGGAAAACTTGACGGTTAATTTAAGCGGACCTAATTAACCCGGGGTGTTGAGAATTCATGGTTTATTGAAAAGCAATTAGATTCGTTTTATATGCAAGTGTAACATGTGTGGAGATGAACCCCTTAGCTAGCTTCTCATCCATTCATTTCCGTCAAATTCGTACTTACAATTTGTTTTCTTTACAATCTATCCATTTTAGTTTAAATTCGTCCAAAACTCAATCCCCCCCCCCCCATCCTTTGTTTATTCTTAGTCTTAATCTATCTTATTTTGAGTTTTGCATTCTTTGAGTCTAGTATAGTGTTTTAAACTTGTTTTTACGTTTTTTAAGTCAAATCCAAGTGATTAACAATCCCTCCTAATCCCCGGTCCAGAACGATCCCTACTTACGTACTTACTACAATTGACAAAAAGAGGGTTTAATTTGTGTGCGTATAATTCCCACATCAATACACTATGAGACATACCACAAAACTCAACTTCAGCACTTGACCCACCACTTTTTGTTTCTTGCTTCTCTAAGTAACTAGATTACCACCCATAAATGTAAAGTATCTAGATGTAGATCGACGATCAATGATAGAACCTGCCCAATCTGCATCTGTTACCTTTCAACAATCAAATTACCAATCTTGGAGAAAACCAGGCCTCTGCCAAGAGCCATCTTCAAGTACCTCATACGAATTACTGCATCCATATGAGCTTCACTAGGTGAGTGCATAAAGTAACTTACCACACTAACTGCATAAGCAATGTCAGGGCAAGTGTGAGACAAATAAATTAATCTTCCCACAAGCCTCTGATACCATTCCTTATGAGTAGGAATTTGATCTGAAAATAAGCCAAGATGGTGATTCTGATTGATCAGAGTATCAATAGGTTTGCAATCTAACATATCTGTTTCAACAAACAAATCAAGAACATACTACTGTTGACACAGAAAAATACCATACTTGGATCGTGCAACCTCGATTCCAAGAAAATACTTTAATTCACCCAATTCTTTCATCTCAAATTTAGTAGCTAGGTACTTTTGAAGGTGTTGTATCTCCTTTTGATCATTACCAGTCACTATCATGTCATCAACATACATAATCAATGCAGTTAGCTTATCATTTTGTCACTTTAGAAACTAAGTATGATCTGAATGACTCTGGACATACCCAAACTTCTTCATTGAACTTGTAAGCCTCCCAAACCACGCTTTAGGAGATTGTTTCAAACCATACAAAGCCTTTTGTAACCTGAATACAACACCTTTTCTAGGAGATGTTCAGATACCAGGTGGGAGATCTATATAAACCTTCTCCTTGAAATCACCATAAGAGATTTAAAAGCCAATTAAGCATTCAGGCAAAAGCCAGGAATGTACCAAAATTTCTAATTAAGTATTCAAACGAAGAATTTCAGACTTCAAGCATTATAATTTAACTCTAACAAAGCAATAACATAAGAGATTTAAAAGCCAATTAAGCAAAAGCTTACCTGCAAATCCAATGAATTAAAAAATTTACACTTATCAGCAAGCCAAATTAGACCAATGTGGGAGAGTCATTGGAGTACCAAATTAAGCTCAACCTTTCGAGCTTGGAGAATCTACGGTCGATAGCACTCATAGCGACATTCGATAAGATGTTCAAATCAAGCACGTCGTTGTCAAAGCCATTGGCAGAATGCAGCCTTATCGACGAAATGTTAAGGCCCTCGAAGGCGAGCTAGCATTTGCAGAAGAGGGAGCAGGCGTTGTGGCCGTGCTTGGAGTCGAGCCTTAGGAAGTCTTGAATATCAGCTTGTCTAACAGAAAGAAAGAGTTTGGTTGGACATTTTTATCCTTACATTTAATTGAGATTTAACATAATTCTCTTTTTTGGCTTAATTTTGCTAATAATCTTCACCACAAGGGTTTAAATCTTAATTTTCTGACCTCAAGGGCAATCTTCAAAACATATTATCATCACAGTGACCGTTAATCCAATTTGGCCTAACATTTTCTTTATTGAGTTTTTCTTAAAACTTCAAAAATAATAAATTACTATGACAGCCCGTTCCAAAATATTTACCGTTAGCACGAGAATGACATTTTTGCCCTTGCTCGTTAATGGTTGCGTGTGCGTAAATGGGCTACGTTTGGGTTGGCTTTTGGGATTATTTTAAACCTACACACACACATCCACACATGCACACGTTCACCCTTCTTCTTTCTTTTCTGGTTCTGTCTCTCTCCTTCTCGACATTTCTTCCATTTTCACCATTTATACGGACAACTTCATGCCTCACAATTTATACGGACACTCATACCCTTGGTTTGGCTTGGAACCCTCAAAAACCCGTAGAATATGTGGACTCCGTTGATGGTAGTGTTCATTTAGTCGTGATCGTAGAGGTTTTATTGAGTTTTGAGATCACAGGGAGTCTTAAAACTTTCTAACGAAGCTCGGAGAACAAGTTTGAAGGATTTTGGACGTCATGATAGCAATTTCTATGGTTGGCCGGATTTTGTGAGATTTCTTCGACGAGTTTCTGGCATTTTTGGTGCTTCAAAGTGATATAAACTTCTTCCCCTTGTCCTAAGCTTCATTTTGACATAAATTTTGTGAAGTTTTATTGAGAATTGAGTGAGAAAATTGAGTTTAAAGTTTTTCTAGAATCCAGCAACGCAGTGGCGACCAGCGACGGATTCTGGCAACCTAAGGTAGGAGACGACGGAATATTCCGTCAAAGTTGACGGAATATTCCTAACAGAGATTAACGGTGTCAGGTTAAAGTTAACGGAATCTTTTGGTAAATTGACGGAATATTCCCTAACAGCGTTAGGGATTTCGTCCGTGCGCCAGGCACGTGCATGCGCGTGGAAGGAGCATGTGGTCGTGCCTTGGCTGGCGCGTGGGGGCACGTGAGGCTTCAGAAATTTTTTCTAAAAATATGGGGGTGTTTGTGGGATTGAGTAAATTCAAACACCTTAATTGGTATATTCAAACACCTTAATTGAGCAATGTATGAGAAGTTATTACCTAAGGTTGGTTATGTGCATTAAATTGATGGTTTTATAGTTGTTTCACATATAGGTGAGGACTATCCAGAGGACGAACGCAGCCACGTGAGGCTCGGGGCTTACGACCCTTCTACGTATCAGTGAGTGGGCTTTTGTTTTCAGTATATATATATATATATAAATATATATATATATATATTATGATTGGTATCTTTCCAGAAATTACGTTTTAATGATTTTATAATTGATAGGAGCATATTTAGGCGACTTACTTAGCTTGTTCTCGTACATTTACGTTATGTTTCTTTAGTTATTTTAGTTCTTTATGCTTCTTTTGTGTGTTTTCAGGATTATAAGACGTGTTTGACGAAAGGATGCATTGTGGAGTGTTTTGGGGCCTTTTTGGAGCACTATTGGGCTAAGGATGGATAGCTTATTCTTGGAGCCCAAGTGTTAGATGAAATTGAAGGCCTTGTATGCACTTGAGGACACAAAACAATGGCCCTAACCCAATTACAATCACATTGCCATGGGCTTAACACAAACACCATTCCTTGCCATGCAAGGGGGAGCAATTTGGGTCCATTTCGTGCACTTAAACCCTAGCCCAATTACACACCATTGCAGCCAAATCCATTCTTTGTCATGCACATTCACCACCAATTCAACCGCATGCACTTATTCCTCCATCATTACACACCATTGCAGCCACATGCACAAAACACCATCCTTGCCGTCCAAACACATGCATCTCCCTTGCCATTTTCAACCATCACACTTCATCATTGCAGCCACCATCCATCCTAGTTGTCAATCACATACTTTCCCATTATATAATTCATCCACATGCATCTTTAACCAACAAACAAATCAGCCACAATGCACCAAAACATCCCATGCCGTGACTTCCTAGCCATTTCCAGCTTTTCCCTTTACAATTCACATGCATTCCATACTTTTCCTAGCTGTTTTCCATCATTATTTCAGCCACCATTCACCCTTTATTTCACATACACTTCACACAAACAACATTCACATGCATTCACATGCATTTCCAACACAAAATACACTCAAAACCGTGGCCACCTTTGCATTTCAGCATTCCCATTTGCATTTTCCGATTTCCAGCTTTCCAACCTAGCCAAGTCACATGCATTCATTCATAATCATTCACCAAACATGCAGCCACATTTCCACCCACCTCCTAGCTGTCATGTTCCCTCCATTACTCCTATAAATACCCTTGCATTCATTCATTCATTCATGCATTCCATTCACAACACAACACACAACACAAACACACATCCCTTGTCGTGCATACCCTTCCATTTCTGTGCAGTTTTTCTCCTCCATTGCAGCCATTATCCAACCATTTCCCATCCCTCCAAAACACTTCACACCATCACACAACCTATCCTTAGACCTTGTGTTACAACAACGAGGAAGAGAAGAGTGCCTAAACGTTCATACAATTCAAGTTTGAGTTGTTGGAATGTTTGAGCGTTTCTTTGATTTCAATGTTTAATTTCAATTCTCTTTGTTTTGTAAGTATGAGGAACTAAACCCCCCTTAGCTAGGGGGTGATTCGAAATATATGTTTATGCTTGCAATATGATTTGATTACTTTAAATTACGTTTCGTAAGTTGTGAATTCAATTTGTTTAACTATTTGATTGATATCCTATTTATGTATGTTTATTAAGAATGAACGCTTAATTTTCATGCATGAATATAACGCTAGAATATAAGTGAGTTTCACGTAATAGTTATGAACTTATATTCACAAGTAGTGGAGGTTGCTTATAAACAATCGCGTTAAACAAATTCTTGGCATAAGTTTCATGCAATCATAGTAACGAATGCCTCGTCAACACTTATAGTTTTCATGTTGCTTAATGATTCTTGCTTGTATCTCTATTATGCAATTCATGTAGGGAACTTGTGAGGAATGCTTTGGATTGTCGTATGCAATCATCCAATTCATTAACTTAAGGAAAACTTGACGGTTAATTTAAGCGGACCTAATTAACCCGGGGCGTTGAGAATTCATGGTTTATTGAAAAGCAATTAGAAATCGTTTTGTATGCAAGTATAACATGTATAGAGATGAACCCCTTAGCTAGCTTCCCATCCATTCATTTCCGTCCAATCCATAATTACAATTTGTTTTGTTTCCAAGTAATTATTTTAGTTTAAATTCATCCAAATCCAATTCCCCCCTATTTCGTTGAAGTTTTAGTCTTAATCCATCTTATTTTGAATTTTGCATTCTTCGAGTTTAGTATAGTGTTTTAAACTTGTTTTTACGTTTTTGAAGTCAAATCCAAGTGGTTAACAAGCCCTCCTAATCCCCGGTCCAGAACGATCCCTACTTACGTACTTACTACAATTGATAAAAAGAGGGTTTAATTTGTGTGCGTATAAAACTCGCATCAAATTTTGGCGCCGTTGCCGGGGATTAGCAATTTTGTTAATCTCTTAGATTGTTTCATTTTCTTTTGTTTTTATTTTATTCCAGAGTTTTAATCTTGTTTTGTTTCTTGTTTTAGGTACTAGTTTATGACTCGGAGTTCTCATCCGATTCGTGAACATATCTCGAGCTTTAACGCCGATTTCGAGCGAGAATTAAGACGAAAGAGAAAGAACTCAGAACCTAGCGAATTAAGCGAAAGCTCCGAGTCCGTTTCTGAATCTGAAGAAGAACCCAAGATAACAGTGGGTGAAGAAGACATGGCAGCAGAAAACCGAACAATCAAGGAGCTTTCCGCTTCGGGATTGGCCAATGCCGCACCATTATGCATTCAATACCCCGCGGCCGCCCAAGGCAAGACCGATGAATTCGAGTTGAAGTCAAGCTTGTTGCACCACATTCCGAAATACCATGGGCTTTCCATGGAAGATCCCAACAAGCATCTCAAGGAGTTTGAGGTTGTTTGTTCGAGCATGACACCCATAAATGTTGACGGGAACATTCTGATGATGAAAGCTTTTCCGTTCTCACTTTTGGAAAAAGCAAAGGATTGGCTTTTCGAATTAGCACCCGGAACGGTTACATCTTGAGATAGTATGAAAAGAGCTTTCTTGGAGAAGTTTTTCCCAACTTCAAGAATCATTCTCTTGAGGAAACGGATTAGTGGTATCCAACAAAATCAAGGTGAATCGTTTCCTTCATATTATGAACGTTTTAAATCACTTGTTGCTTCTTGTCCACAGCATCAAATGAAGGAGGAGCTACTCATTCAATACTTCTACGAAGGACTCCTCCCCATGGAACGCCAAATGCTTGATGCCTCGGCGGGAGGTGCGTTGGTGGATAAAACCCCGGGGGCTGCAAAAGTTTTAATTGCCAACCGAGCACATAATGCACAACAATACGAAGGTGTTGGACAAAGAGACCCCCCACGGCAACACCAAGTCAATGAGGTAAGTGCCGTAACCGAACTTCAAAATCAAATGACTAACCTTACTACGTTGATTTCTCAGGTGGCGGAAGGTCCAAAAGTCAAAACCATAGCTTCTTGTGGCGTATGCTCCATGCAAGGACACCCTACGGACACGTGTCCTCAACTTATCGAGAATGGCGGATGGGAGAGTGCTAATGCCATTGGGTTTCAAAGCCAAAGTCAGTCAAGACATAATCCATACTCCAACACATATAATCCGGGGTGGCGAGACCACCCAAATTTCAAGTGGATGGATTCCCAGCAACCACAGAACCAAGGAGGCTTTAGGCAACAACCTTCGGGGTTCTTTTCCAAAAACTACGACCCACCCCAAAATCAAGCCCAATCCGGCCCAAGTGCCTCAGGTACGTCTCTTGACAATGATGCACTTCTTAAGATACTAACTAAGTTGTCTAATGGGCAGGAAGATCAAGCGAAGGCTATGCAAAACCAAGATAAGAGGGTGGATCAACTTGAGAAACAAATTGGGCAGATTGCCGAGTTTGTAGGTAAGTTTCGAGATCCCGGACAACTCCCTAGTTCCACCATTCCAAATCCGAAGGGAGGTTTCGAATCAGCCAAAGCAATCACCCTAAGAAGTGGTAAGGAAGTTGGGGCAGGTCCTACATCAAAAACAGGTCATAACGAGGATGAAATTTTGCAAATGGAAGAGGAAGAAACAAGGTTGCCCACGGCAAAGGTGATTCCACCGTTGCCGCAAGTCCCTATGGTCCCAAATCTGCCCAATTCGGCCAATAAAGGTAAAAATGTGTTAAATTCAGTTCCTACTAATGTTTTCCCTTCAAATGTTCCTTTTCCTAGTAGGTTCAGGCAAATGAAGAAAGAAGAAGCCGAAAAGGACATCCTTGAAACATTTCGGAAAGTGCAAGTTAACATACCTTTGTTAGATGCAATCAAGCAAGTTCCGAGGTATGCTAAGTTCTTGAAGGAATTGTGTACCACTAGGAAGAGGATGTCGACTAAAGAAGTGGTAAAGGTAGGTGAGAATGTGTCCGCCATCTTGCAACGCAAACTACCTCCCAAATGCAAAGATCCAGGTAGCTTTACCATTCCTTGTGTCATTGGGAATACTAGATTTGAATCTGCCATGCTTGATTTAGGTGCTTCTATAAATGTTATGCCATATTCCATTTATGCATCTATGAACTTAGGAGCATTGAAAAATGATGGGGTAATAATACAATTGGCCGATAGATCTAACGCCTATCCAAAGGGAGTTTTGGAAGATGTTCTTGTGCAGGTTAATCATTTGGTCTTCCCGGCGGATTTCTATGTCCTCGAAATGGATGAATCGGACCATGCTCCTTCGCTGCCCATTCTACTTGGAAGGCCATTCATGAAGACGGCCCGGACAAAGATTGATGTGTATAGTGGAACTTTGTCCATGGAATTCGATGGGGATGTTGTTAATTTTAATCTTTCTGATTCCATGAAATACCCTAGTGAGGACCATTCATGCTTTTCTATTGATATAATTGATGATTTGGCGCAGGATTTTCTCGATTCTTTGGAGAGGGATACACTTGAAACAACAATTGCACAAGGAATAGGGCAAAAATCTGGTTTTGCCGTGCCTAGAAGTTTGGAGGAGGCCGAGATAGTGGCTGCCCTTGAGTCACTACCTCAACACCATGGTAAGCCTTCTAACCCAATTTCAATTTCAGTTCCCACTAATAAGTTGTTACCCTCAGTAATTCAGGCACCCGTACTTGAGCTTAAACCAGTGCCCGATCATTTAAAGTACGTCTTTCTGGGAGACAACGAGACATTGCCCGTCATTGTCTCCTCATCACTCACGGCCCAAGAAGAAGACAAGTTGATAAGGGTGTTAAATGAGCACAAATCTGCCATTGGATGGACCTTGGCGGATATCAAAGGCATTAGTCCCACCACGTGCATGCATCGCATCCTTTTGGAGGAGGGAGCCAAGCCATCTCGTGAAGCTCAACGTCGCCTTAATCCACCCATGTTGGAAGTAGTGAAAAAGGAGGTTATAAAATTGCTTGATTGTGGTGTTATATATCCTATTTCTGATAGTCGTTGGGTGTCACCTGTGCAGGTTGTTCCGAAGAAGTCCGGAGTCACGGTGGTGAAGAATGAAGAACAAGAGCTTGTGCCAACCCGTATCCAAACAGGTTGGCGTGTCTATATTGATTACAGGAAGCTAAATACTACAACAAGGAAAGATCACTTCCCTTTGCCATTCATTGATCAAATGCTTGAAAGGTTAGCCGGTCATTCTTTTTATTGCTTTCTTGATGGTTATTCGGGATATAATCAAATTGTCATAACGCCGGATGATCAAGAAAATACCACCTTTACCTGTCCATTTGGTACTTTTGCATATCGTCGTATGCCATTTGGTTTATGCAATGCACCAGCCACTTTTCAACGATGCATGATAAGTATATTCTCAGATTATGTTGAAAAGATAATTGAAGTATTTATGGATGATTTTAGTGTCTTCGGGGACTCATTTGATGATTGCTTGCATAATCTTACTTTAATCCTGAAAAGATGCGTGGAAACTAACCTTGTTTTAAATTGGGAAAAATGTCATTTTATGGTTAAACAAGGCATAGTTTTGGGTCATATCATCTCTGAAAAAGGAATTGAAGTTGATAAGTCTAAAATAGATCTTGTACGTTACTTACCCTCTCCTACTTCTGTTAGAGAGGTTCGTTCTTTCCTTGGCCATGCAGGATTCTATAGGCGATTTATCAAGGATTTCTCCAAGATTGCACAACCCTTATGCCGTCTCCTGCAAAAAGAAGTGACGTTTGAGTTCAACGAGGAGTGTGAGAAGGCATTCAAGCTTCTCAAGAACAAGCTTACCACAGCACCTATCATCCTTCCACCTGATTGGACGTTGCCTTTCGAGCTCATGTGTGATGCATCCGATTATGCAATAGGGGCTGTTTTGGGTCAAAGGAAGAATAAGCAATCCCACGCCATCTACTATGCTTCTAGGACCTTGAATGATGCTCAACTAAACTATTCTACCACGGAAAAAGAACTTCTTGCCGTTGTGTCTGCTTTAGATAAGTTTCGTTCATATTTACTTGGCACTAAAGTGATTGTATTTTCTGACCATGCAGCTCTTAGGTACTTATTCACTAAAAAGGAGGCTAAACCACGGCTAATTAGATGGATGCTTCTTCTCCAAGAGTTTGATATTGAAATTCGAGACAAGAAAGGGAGTGAGAATGTGGTGGCTGACCACCTAAGTCGAATGGTACATGAGGAAGTAGCACCAATTTCTGAAACCTTTCCCGATGAGCAATTAATGTCTATCCAGGTAAGTGAGCCTTGGTATGCTGATTTTGGTTAATTTTCTGGTGTCTAAGCAAGTTCCTAACACCTTAAGCAAGGCTCAACGTGATAAATTAAAAAAGGATGCACGTTTTTATGTTTGGGACGACCCTTATTTGTGGAAAATATGCCCTGATCAGATTGTGCGTCGTTGTGTTCATGAATCTGAATTTAATTCCATTTTGAGTTTTTGCCATACATATGCATGTGGTGGACACTTTGGCACACAACGCACAGCGTTTAAGGTTCTTGAGAGTGGTTTTTATTGGCCTACATTGTTTAGAGATGCTAGGGCTTTTTGCTTAACATGTGATAGATGTCAAAAGACCGGAAGTATAGGCCAAAGAGACCAAATGCCGCAAACCCCAATCCTTGTTGTTGAAATCTTTGATGTTTGGGGTATTGATTTTATGGGTCCATTCCCTATGTCTTTTGGTTTTACGTACATTTTACTTGCTGTTGATTATGTGTCAAAATGGGTGGAAGCTAAAGCCACCCGAACTAACGATTCTAGAGTTGTTGCAGACTTTGTAAAATCTAACATTTTCTCTAGATTTGGGATGCCTCGAGTGCTCATAAGCGATGGTGGGACTCATTTTTGCAACCGCACCATTGTAGCATTGCTCAAGAAGTACAACGTGATGCATAAGGTTTCCACACCTTATCACCCCCAAACCAGTGGCCAAGCCGAAGTTTCAAATCGAGAAATCAAGCAAATCCTGGAAAAGACCGTTGGGCCGAATAGAAAAGATTGGAGCTTGCACTTGGAGGATGCACTATGGGCCTATCGAACGGCGTACAAAACGCCCATTGGTATGTCCCCATTTCGGCTAGTCTATGGCAAGCCGTGCCATCTACCCGTAGAGCTTGACCACAAGGCACATTGGGCGGTCAAGACCTTCAATATGGATGTGGACGCGGCTGGAAACCATAGGAAGCTACAATTGAGCGAGCTTGAAGAGATTAGGCATGAAGCGTATGAGAATGCCCGGATTTACAAGGAAAAGACCAAGGCCGTCCATGACAAGATGATTAGAGGCAAAACCTTCTCAATTGGGCAGAAAGTGTTGTTATTCAATTCTTGTCTTCGATTATTCCCCGGTAAGTTACGTTCAAAGTGGGTTGGCCCTTTTATTGTCACTAATGTTTTCTCTCATGGTGCAGTGCAAATCAAAAGTTCAAGGACGCAGCAAGAATTCAAAGTGAATGGGCATCAATTGAAGCCTTATTACGAGACGTTTGAGGAGCATGTCGTGGAGGAGGTACCCCTCCATGCCGTGGAACCTAGTCAAGCTTAAACGGAGGTACCGTCCGGCTGCAAAACGTAAAAGAAAGCGCTTCGTGGGAGGCAACCCATGCATCCGAATAGAGAAGAACTTGGAAACCCTTTTAAGAGACTTATTTTTATTCCTTTCCTTTTCTTTACTGCCTTTACTTTGCTTTCTTTATCGTATTTGTTTATTTGCTTGCTCTTTTGTGACTTTATGCTTAAAACATTGAGGACAATGTTTGATTTAAGTGTGGGGGGGGGGTAAACAATTTGTTTTTGCATGAATTTCGTGGGATTTATTCACCTATCACTTAGAATGTTGTTTCTTGATGTTTTAAGCGTTTTTAGAGTGTTTTAGTGTGTTTTATAGTGTCTTGGCATAAAACTCCGAAAATTTGATAAAAATTTTTTTTTTGAAAAACCCAAAAAGATGTGTTTTTAGAGTCATTTGAGTCATTTTGGTGTTTGTTTGTGTCTTAGGCAACCCAATACAGTAAAAAAAAAAAAAAAAAAAAAAAAAAAGAACAAAAAAAAAAAAAAAAAAAAGCTTGTTCATTAATTTTTGAGAAATTACAATTGTATCTAAACATGGCAGAAAGATGGAGCCTTCACAAGGGTTGTGTACGTGAGGCCCCACTACATGGCAACACTCTCAGAGCAGGAGGTCTCGGAGCAAGAGGCATTGGAGCGGAAAGTATAGGAGCAGGAGGCACCGAAGATAGATCATTCAAGGCCCCAAACCTTGGTGGAACGCTGGATGACCCAGGAAAGAGGTGCCTCTGGAAGAAAGCTGCAAGCCTTTGACGGTCATCAAGCTCATCAAGTTTCCTCTTCATGCCTGACTAATAATTGTTGGCAAGCATGTGCAAACTTCGGTTCTCGTACTTAAGCTGTTTGATCTCCTGCTTAAGACTCTCCACCTCCGCCATCAAGGACTCAACCTGACGGGAGTGAGCAAGAAGGCGTTGGCCCATGTTGGACACAGAGCCAGCACACTGAACACTCAGAGCCAGGGATTCTTGAACGGCCAACTCATCGGACCGTCCTGAAAGTAGCTGACTGTCTTTGGGAGTGAGGAGGTTCCGAGCCACTATCGTAGCCGTTGTGGGATCCGTCATCACAGAGTCCTCATCTGTAAGAGGGCCATGGGAAGATAAGAAAGATGGGAACCATACCTTACCCTGACGAGACGCGACCGGATCACTGCTTAGACTCAAATCTAAGCAAAGGTTCGATGGGTTGGATGAGCTAGCCATTGTTCACGAAGTTAAAAGAGAAGGGGTGGACGGAGTAGATTTTCAAAGGGCCGGAGACGAGTTTCAAGAATGGCAAATCTTCAGAGTGTGTAAGTTGGCGGTGATCGATAGCTCTATAAAAAGCCAAGGCAACGTGTCCACCGATTCAAAAAGCCGGAAGACAAGCGCAAAGTTCGGCGACGCTTTATCTGCTTTTCAGAAAACGCGTTCAACACGTGGAGGCCATCATCGCAACTACACGTCTTTAGCCGACAAGCGCAAAGTTCGGCGACGCTTTATCTGCTTTTCAGAAAACGCGTGCAGCTTTATCGAAGAGGCGTTTTCAAAGATCGAAGAGTCGTCACTATTCCAAAAAGCCGGATTTGCGGGATCAAAATGTTTGTCGACAACGGTAAAAGAACAATATCACCACTTGTTATTGAATTCCCTATATATGTCGACCTTCATCTTTTATGGCAAGACAGAACTGAAGAAAATGCCCAACTCTTCCTCACCTCTGAGGGCGCACTCCCAGCAAAGCCTTTCGAAATACTCCATTCTTTCTTCTTCCCCAAAGATGATACCAGATGCCTGGAGTACAGATGACCCAGGAGGAAACAGCACCACAAATACATGTGCTGATTCATTCACCGCTTCTTCAAAAGCAAAGGTATCTCATATCATCAAGGGCAAAAGCAAAGGTATCTCATATCATGCTCTTTCCCTGTCTTTTCCTTTGTCCTTGATATTATTTGCATGGCAAAGTGAAAGAAGCAATCAGCCGGCACTTGGAGTCTATATGGACTCTATTCCCTGGTTGCTTACCTAGCTTTGCTAAGCTATCCTCTAACCCTCTTCAATACGAATTGGAGAGATTGAACAAAGAAACAGATAAGAGGAGGAAGCTCAGACCTTCGGGGGAGACCAAAGGAAGCCTGCTGCCCAGTTCAAGAGTAGCACAAAGGAAAATCAACGATGGGAGCAGCGCAGTTCAAGAGTAAGCCTGTGGAATCACAAAGATCCAAGCCTCACTGCAATCACCAAAGAGAAGATGGAACGAACACTCCACAACCAGATTTGCATTTCTAAACTCTTCTCTTTGTTAGATACATTCTGCCATGTTTAGTATGTTTAATTGCTGTTTAT
This sequence comes from Pyrus x bretschneideri, assembly GCF_019419815.1. Taxonomy (NCBI): domain Eukaryota; kingdom Viridiplantae; phylum Streptophyta; class Magnoliopsida; order Rosales; family Rosaceae; genus Pyrus; species Pyrus x bretschneideri. The sequence goes on along the minus strand of NW_025999823.1, from coordinate 1,290,361 downwards.
ATGTTTGTTTGTGTTTAGTGTGGTTTTTAACATTGAGGACAATGTTTGATTTAAGTGTGGGGGAGTTACTAAAGTGTTTTGATGCAAATTCGTAGGGTTTTATCCACCATAACTTCAAATGTTGTTTCTTGCTGTTTTTAAGTGTGTTTAGTGTGTTTTGACTTAAAAATTCGAAAATCACATAAAAATTTGAAAAACATGTTTTGAAAAGCCTAAAAAGAGTGTTTTGAGTCGTTTTTGTGTCTTAGGGTACCTTCCAACACAATGATAAGAATTTGGTTTGTAAGTGCATGACTGTTAAAAAGAGTTATAAACATAGAGAAAAGTTTAATTTACTCTTGGTATATGCTTGGTTATGGTTATAATGTATGACTTCACATGCAATCATAAAAGAAAAATTCGTTTTTGTAACATGCTTGAAGGAAGGAACTCAAACAAACGCTACAACCCTGAGAGACTTGAGCCTATAACGTTCTTTGGAGAGTATAATCTGTGATTTCTTGTTTTCTAAAGTCGTTGCATGATCTCATTATTCTTTGCTTGGTTACTACTTAGAAGGCGTTTCATCATATAGTTCCAAATGCTAGAACTCATGCCCATTTCATTCAAAGCATATTATTGATTTGCATAAACACATATTCAAGATGAAGTTGTGTAGTGACCACCATCAAAGCCAAAAAGCCATGTGCCCTTAACTCATTTTGTGTTTAAGGTTAACCCCATTGAGCCGTGTTAGCCCATGTTCTTTGTTAACCCACTTTATCCTCACCTAACCTAGAATATGACCGTCCTTACCCTTGTTCTTGAAGCATAGTAAGCAATGAATTCCTTTTGATTAAGGTATTGCAGAAAATAAGTGTGGGGGAAAGAGTGTTTATGTGAGTTGATGTGCCATAGGCACGGCCAAAAAGAAAGAAAGAAAAAAGAAAAAAAAAAAAAAAAAAAGAGTTGAAAAGTATTGTTGGTTGAAGTAAGGGCCCAAAACAATAAATTAGGCCCTAAGAGTTGTTGAATCTCCCCCTTATGTCTAAAAGTTGATTTCTGCATGCCAAGTGAATTCTAAGCCTTAATTTCATTACTTTGCTTGCTATTGTTTAAAGAACTTTTGTTTATCCCTACCTTTCCTTGTGAGCCAATATCCCAAGCCCCGTTACAACCCTTGACTTCTATCTTGAGTGTTGTGCATTTCAATTGTGGAGTTTGAATTTGGTATGAGCATATGGTGTCACTGGTTCTCGCGTCTAAGTAGTAGCATTCCATTCATGAGATCATATCTAAACATGCTTATTAACTCCAGAAATTGCGTTCTTTGTGATACATATATGTGAGTGTTCGTTTTCATGTTTACATCAATCTTCTCACATATACTTAGTGTAGGGTGTGTAGTCAGAAAATCTGAGTGAAATTGAGTGCATATCTTGTGAGGAATTGAGCAAATTCTCTAAGGCATGTTACTACATTCAAAATATGGTTTTACATGCTTAATTGTGAAATAGTATGTGGTGACTTTGATTAAGAATGTATTTAAGTGTGAAGATGACTAAAATCTGTGGGAATGATGATTTTTAACATGTCATGTGCATTGGAAATCCCTAAGACAGTTGTTGGAAGGTTTAGGTTGTGTATTACGTGTTTAGTGTCGTTTTGTTTATTTGTTTTTATTCTGTTTTGCTCGAGGACTAGCAAAAGTTGAGTGTGGGAGAGTTTGATAGGAGCATATTTAGGCGACTTACTTAGCTTGTTCTCGTACATTTACGTTATGTTTCTTTAGTTATTTTAGTTCTTTATGCTTCTTTTGTGTGTTTTCAGGATTATAAGACGTGTTTGACGAAAGGATGCATTGTGGAGTGTTTTGGGGCCTTTTTGGAGCACTATTGGGCTAAGGATGGATAGCTTATTCTTGGAGCCCAAGTGTTAGATGAAATTGAAGGCCTTGTATGCACTTGAGGACACAAAACAATGGCCCTAACCCAATTACAATCACATTGCCATGGGCTTAACACAAACACCATTCCTTGCCATGCAAGGGGGAGCAATTTGGGTCCATTTCGTGCACTTAAACCCTAGCCCAATTACACACCATTGCAGCCAAATCCATTCTTTGTCATGCACATTCACCACCAATTCAACCGCATGCACTTATTCCTCCATCATTACACACCATTGCAGCCACATGCACAAAACACCATCCTTGCCGTCCAAACACATGCATTTCCCTTGCCATTTTCAACCATCACACTTCATCATTGCAGCCACCATCCATCCTAGTTGTCAATCACATACTTTCCCATTATATAATTCATCCACTTGCATCTTTAACCAACAAACAAATCAGCCACAATGCACCAAAACATCCCATGCCGTGACTTCCTAGCCATTTCCAGCTTTTCCCTTTACAATTCACATGCATTCCATACTTTTCCTAGCTGTTTTCCATCATTATTTCAGCCACCATTCACCCTTTATTTCACATACACTTCACACAAACAACATTCACATGCATTCACATGCATTTCCAACACAAAATACACTCAAAACCGTGGCCACCTTTGCATTTCAGCATTCCCATTTGCATTTTCCGATTTCCAGCTTTCCAACCTAGCCAAGTCACATGCATTCATTCATAATCATTCACCAAACATGCAGCCACATTTCCACCCACCTCCTAGCTGTCATGTTCCCTCCATTACTCCTATAAATACCCTTGCATTCATTCATTCATTCATGCATTCCATTCACAACACAACACACAACACAAACACACATCCCTTGCCGTGCATACCCTTCCATTTCTGTGCAGTTTTTCTCCTCCATTGCAGCCATTATCCAACCATTTCCCATCCCTCCAAAACACTTCACACCATCACACAACCTATCCTTAGACCTTGTGTTACAACAACGAGGAAGAGAAGAGTGCCTAAACGTTCATACAATTCAAGTTTGAGTTGTTGGAATGTTTGAGCGTTTCTTTGATTTCAATGTTTAATTTCAATTCTCTTTGTTTTGTAAGTATGAGGAACTAAACCCCCCTTAGCTAGGGGGTGATTCGAAATATATGTTTATGCTTGCAATATGATTTGATTACTTTTAATTACGTTTCGTAAGTTGTGAATTCAATTTGTTTAACTATTTGATTGATATCCTATTTATGTATGTTTATTAAGAATGAACGCTTAATTTTCATGCATGAATATAACGCTAGAATATAAGTGAGTTTCACGTAATAGTTATGAACTTATATTCACAAGTAGTGGAGGTTGCTTATAAACAATCGCGTTAAACAAATTCTTGGCATAAGTTTCATGCAATCATAGTAACGAATGCCTCGTCAACACTTATAGTTTTCATGTTGCTTAATGATTCTTGCTTGTATCTCTATTATGCAATTCATGTAGGGAACTTGTGAGGAATGCTTTGGATTGTCGTATGCAATCATCCAATTCATTAACTTAAGGAAAACTTGACGGTTAATTTAAGCGGACCTAATTAACCCGGGGCGTTGAGAATTCATGGTTTATTGAAAAGCAATTAGAAATCGTTTTGTATGCAAGTATAACATGTATAGAGATGAACCCCTTAGCTAGCTTCCCATCCATTCATTTCCGTCCAATCCATATTTACAATTTGTTTTGTTTCCAAGTAATTATTTTAGTTTAAATTCATCCAAATCCAATTCCCCCCTATTTCGTTGAAGTTTTAGTCTTAATCCATCTTATTTTGAATTTTGCATTCTTCGAGTTTAGTATAGTGTTTTAAACTTGTTTTTACGTTTTTGAAGTCAAATCCAAGTGGTTAACAAGCCCTCCTAATCCCCGGTCCAGAACGATCCCTACTTACGTACTTACTACAATTGATAAAAAGAGGGTTTAATTTGTGTGCGTATAAAACTCGCATCAATAATCGAAATGGGTTATAATTGAAATGCCATGTCGAATATCGTCGATATTATTATTGTGATTATGTTGGTTATGCTTTGGTACCACGGACGCTCAGGTAAGTCACGTGAGTATGTTTATTATTGATAGATGTGGTGATGATAAGATTGAGTTATAGCTTATATTCTTGCACCTTGGTGTTTGTGCTCCGCCAGAGTAAGGCCTAGCCTTCACATAATCGTTCACCTCCCGCACCGTACGCTCACCTTGGATCCAAGGCAGGTGTCAGCCTGTCGTACAGACCACTATTAGTGGTTCCAACTTGTAGGTGACTTACGATACATCGCACAGCCTTCATGTAATCGTAGCACTGAGTGTATTTATATACACCAGCCTGTCGTATAAACCATTATAGGTAGTTCCGACTCATGTGTAAGATAATGGTTGAAGAGCTATAGATTCAACCATACAGGTCAGTTTAGGTGACTCTGGCTGACGTACTGATATTACCGGCATAGTATGATTTATTTTATCTCACCTGCTTGATGCTTATACTGTTTGATTGGATATTCTGACACGGCATATTATGGCATGGCATATTTGAGCTTTATCAATTTTAGCATGATTTGATATACGAGTACGTATAATATTTTCTGGAAAGTATACGAGTTTTACAGAGAAGGGTTATTACTTGGTATTGAAATGGTTTGGGAAACTTTGTTTTTGCCCACTCACATTTTCTATTTTGTGGCCCTTCAGGTTTTATGTAGCGAGAACGTGGGTGACGAACGAGGCATCGGGATAGTTTTGACAGAGCACCCTCCATGTAGGATTTTCTAGTTATCGCTTGTGTAGTATTGTTTGAAGCAAGGAAAGTTGGCGGCGAATGAATATTACAGAAGATTCACTAATTTGTTTCGTTATCATTCGGAAGTTGCTGCTAATCCGGTTCAGATGCTTCGTCATTTCAGATTGGGTATTAAGAAGAAGTGGCGTTCTATGGCAACCATTACTCCTTGCGATACTTATCAGGAGTTCTATGAGATTTTGCTAAGAATTGAAGATTTTGAGAACTTGCCTAGTGACAGTGAGGAAGAAGAGGAGAAAGATGATCCGAAGAAGAACGTTAAAGGCAAAAGTCTGTCTTCACAAGGGACCTCACAAGACCCAAAGTTTTAAATAAAGTGAAGCCAGTTCCAATTCTTCCAGCGGAGGATTTAGTACCACTGATCAGGGTAGAGGTGGTAGATTTTCTAGGGTCCTAGAGGCCAGAAACAAGGGGATATTAGTAGAGGAAGAGCTCCATTTTGTCGAAGATGTAACAGTCGACACTTTGGCAAGTGTTGACAGGGCAATTGAGGATGTTTTACTTGTGGACAAGTCAAACATCAGGCAGGAAATTATCCACAGGGTCAGTTGAAGCCCCAGATGCCTTCTTTACCACCACCAGTTCCTAGTCAGCAGGCTCTAGCGTTGAGCGGTTATGGTCAGACAGGTCATAGGGGTACTTATTATTACCAAGGAGATGTTACCCCTTATTCGGCAGCACCGTACCTGTATCCTCAGGATCCGTATTATCCGAGTGGCTACCAAAGCGAACATCAGCAGTACCCTGGACGGTATACCCCGTATCCTCCTTATCCAACCGGCGGATCGCAGTGGTATTCGGGAGTACAGTCCTAGCAGAGAGATGTTACTTCTAGCAGCGCAGGGTCGTCGAGACAGATTGGTTAGACTAGATAAGGTCGTAGTACACTTGGACGTAGTGGTCAATTGAGTAGAGGTTGAGGTGGTCGGTAGCAGCCTCAGGGCCGTATTCATAACCTCACCGTGCAGGATGCCCAGAACAACCCAGATTTGATCATGGGTACGTTAAATATCCTTGGTCACTTTGCTAGAGTGTTGATTGATTATGGCTACTCATTCGGTTATTTCTCATACATTTGCTCAATTGACATAACCTAATCCCATACCTCTCGGGTTTGAGTTAGAGTTTTTGATGCCTAGAAGAGACACGTGTCAGGTGGGCTGGATGTACCCTGGGTGCCCAGTGTTAGTGGAGGATATGGTTATGCTAGCTAACCTCATTCCGTTAGATATTGTTGAGTTTGATGTCATTTTGGGCACTAATTGGCTACACTATAATCGAGTCAATATTGATTGTTATGAGAAGAAAGTTACGTTTCATCGCCCAGAACTACCTATGGTTACGTTTGTTGGCGAGCGTAGCGGCGTAAGACACAGTATTATTTTGGCAGTGAGAGTCAAGAAGTTGCTACAGAAGGGTTATCAAGGATATCTAGCACATATTGTACTGAATGATAACGTTTCTAGCCATGTGGAAGACATTTGAGTGGTCAGGCATTTTCCCGACATGTTTCCGGATGATTTATCGGGATTGTCGACAAATCGTGACGTAGAGTTCGCTATCGACTTATTGCCAGGTACAGACCATATATCCTTGACTCCCTATCGGATGGTTCCTGTTGAGTTGAGAAAGTTGAAAATTCAGTTGCAGGAGTAATTAGATAAAGGTTTTATACAACCTAATACTTTGCCTTAGGGAGCTCCAGTCTTGTTCGTGCGAAAGAAGGATGGTACCTTAAGGCCATGTATAGACTACCGGTAGCTGAATCGGGTGACGATTAAGAACCGTTATCCGTTGCCATGAATTGACGATTTGTTTGATCAGCTACGAGGAGCTTGCGTGTTTTCAAAGATCGATTTAAGGTATGGCTACTATCAGCTGAAGATTAAGAGTGATGATGTCCCTAAGAAAGCATTTAAAACCCGTTATGGTCATTATGAGTTTTTAGTGCTGTCGTTCGGGTTAACTAACGCACCTGCTGCTTTATAGATTTGATGAAACGGGTATTTAAGCAGTACTTGGATAGGTTTGTCATTGTTTTTATCAATGACATTTTGATTTATTCCAAATCTAAAGCAGATCATGTGAGACATCTTACATTAGTGTTGAAGAAACTGAGGGAGCATCGGTTATACGCTAAATTTAGTAAATGTCAGTTTTGGTTAGATCAAGTAGCATTCTTGGGGCATGTTATCTTAGCTCAAGGTATTCAGGTGGATTCCCAGAAAATTGCAGCGGTGGAAAATTGGGAACAGCCACGAACCTTATCTGAGGTATAGAATTTCCTTGGTCTGGCAGGCTATTATAGACGGTTTGTTCAAGATTTTTCTGTTATTATGTTACCACTTACAAGGCTAACCAGGAAGAATGTTAGTTTTGAGTGGGACGATAGTTGCAAACGGAGTTTCAATAATTGAAGTAATGTCTCACTCATGCACCCGTGTTAGCACTTCCAGATGATAATGGTAACTTTGAGATCTACAGTGATGCGTCATTGAATGGTTTGGGCTGCGTACTAATGCAACACGACAAGGTTATCGTTTATGCTGCAAGACAATTGAAGCCTCATGAGATGAATTATCCTACTCACGATCTTGAGCTGGCGGTAATCCTGTTTGCACTGAAGATTTAGAGACACTATCTTTATGGTGAGAGATGTAGGATCTTCACAAATCACAAGAGTCTCCAGAACCTGTTTACTCAGCGAGATTTGAACCTTCGCCAGTAGAGGTGGATAGAGCTGCTAAGTGATTACAAATACATGATCGAGTATCACCCGAGACATGCAAATATGGTGGCTGATACACTTAGTTGGAAATCTCAAGGTAGAATTGATGTTTTTCACGCAAGTCGTGTTCCTCTTCTTGCTGATTTGAGGTCGACCAAAGTGAAGTTAGAAGTGGAAGCTTGAGAGGAAGCCTTACTTGTTCACTTTCAAGTCAGGCCAATCTTAATTGACCATATATTCGAGGTATAGATGGATGACGATGAAATTCAAAAGTTGATTTGGCTACGAAATGAGGCGAAAAAGAAAAACCTTCAGATTCGTGAATCAAATGGCATGCTCATGCTAGAAGGTAGAATGTTTGTACCGAACAACGTGGAGTTAAAGAAGGATATTTTGGATGAGGCACACGTGTCGGCATATGTTATGCATCTGGGGAGCACTAAAATGTATCATACCATACAACCATTTTACTATTGGCCGGGTATGAAAAGAGAGATTGTTGAGTATATTAGCAGATGTGTTGTATGCCAGCAGGTTAAAGCCGAGAGAAAGAAACTGTTTGGACTGATGCAGCCACTTCCCGTTCCCTAGTGGAAATGGGAAAATATTGTTGGAAATGTGCCCTAAAACCAATCATATGATGATACTTTACGGACATTTCAAACTAATGTAGTTCATTTCAAACTAATGTAGTTTAAATGTAAAGGGCAAAGATTATTGTTTGAGCCGTCTAATATAAATGTTATATGCTTAAACGATAAGTCCAAGGAATGTGTGATTGGAAGAATGCGATCTAAAGAAGTTAGATTCATGAGACCATTCTTTCGTTGACACATCCTAAACGTTCCTGATCATAGGATTGTCAATTGGGCATTGACAGTCCGTTAAGATCAGTACGTGCTATGTCTTCTCTCAGGGAGAGTGACTAGTCTCGAGTCATTGGTGTGTGTGACATCAAGACAAGTACGTAGGTGCTCAATAGAGAATGAGTTCACTGAACACGATCAACGAAGAGTTCTCATATTCATGTCACATGAGAACTCATGGTTGGGATAATGCAAATTAGTCTTTTGACCTGAGGCATCGCAGTTGTCTTGTGGTTAGGTCCTTAATCTTTGATTATGTCAACGTCACTCTATCAGGGTGTCCACAGCATCGTTGGGGTTAAGCCACTTAGCCATGGAGGCAAGTGAATGCGCAACAAGGGATCTCTAACCTTCAAACTGTTTGAGGGAGAATACTCTATGATATGATTTAGAATCTCTGGCCAGAGTATGAATGAGATGTTGGAATGCGTTCCAGATCACATTCAAGGTAATCATATAAGTACAAGATTCACATTGGATAGTAGACATGAATAAACTATCAAACCAAACAATGTGGTCAAGAGTATTGTATTAGAGAAAGACCGTATTGCATTTGTAATCCTAAACTGAATAGGTTCTCCACCTCTTCTGATTAGCTTGGGTAACCATGATATGCTGCTAGGTGTCACTCATGGTTTGTGGAAGCCTTAAAAGTGTATTATCACTAACGGGAGAATTGAAAGTAAGTTTCAATTCACAATCGATTTGAAAGAGTTTGAATCGCCCACTGCCTCGCTAAAAGGAACCTAATGGATCGTACACCGTGTAAGGTAGAGATTGAAGATTCAACGGAGATGAGTAAGAATAATTAAATGGTTTAATTATTTATGGCAAGGATTAAATAATATGATTATTAATCAAACGAATAAGTTCGTTAAAAGACCTCGGGATAGTTTTGGACCTTAAGGCCCAATGGGCTTCGAACGTCAAGTCCATTGACTTAAGTTGTATGACAACTTAATGAATATTGATTCACAAAGGCCCAAATAGCCCAATAAATCCCCTTAGGCCGGCCATTTAGAGGAGGGTAGTGAACTTGGCTTAATTGCAAGTTTGCCACTCCATTGTGAGGTGGTATAAAGACATCTTTATAGCCATTTCATCCTTAGGGTTTTCTAGGGAGTAAAGATGAGAACACAAAAACCTCTCTTTGCTCTCAAAGAGGCCGGCCAATCTAGAGGGGAATAGCTAGCAATCTTACTTCCTCTAGGTCACTCATTTTTCTTCTTCAATATACCTTGGTGTGGAGACTTAGAGGTTCTCAATTTTGGGAACTTGGAGAAACCTTTTCATCCATCCAAATCCATGGATCCAAGATGCAAGGAATGAAGGCCCTCTCTTTGGGTGATTAGCCTTTGCTTATGCAAAGAGGAATCTACAAAGGTATTGATTTCTCAACTCACTTTGTTTTGAGTTGAGTCTTGATTCACCTATCTACTAGCCTTTGAATTTCATGGGTAAATGTTTTGTTTTAAGTGCATACAAGCATGATTCCGCCTTTAATTGTTAATTGCATGCTATTGATGTTGCTTAAATGAACATGTTTTTCACAAATTTTCCTTCAAGTGGTATCAAGAGCCTAAGTCTAGTAGTTGGTGAATCCTTTTGGGTTTTGTAGTTCATAGTTTGTGATTTGAATGTTGTAATTGTTACAAGCTTTATTCTTGCTTCTTTGAATGTAAATTTTGTTAGAAAATTTGCCATCTCAAATGTTGTAGATGTAGTTCATATGAGCATGAATTTTGGAGCTAAAATTTGGTGCCATGTTTTTGGGGAAATTCGGCCAAATCCAATGGGTGGAATTTTGGGTTCTTGTTTGACTTGTTAAAAGTGTTTTAAAGTGACTTTTGGAACCCCTATGTACCCTAGTATGGTTGTATGTTATTTCCCTTAAGTTTGAGTGGTTTTGGGATGTTTTTGGGTGAAGAATGTTCATGGAGCTCTTATGGGTTTTCATGAATGTTCTTCATTGTTCTTGATATGTTCTTGCCAAGAACAAAAGGTTTAGTGTTTTGATTCAAAGTTTTGATTTATTTCATAAAGTTTTTGTTTTGAAATATTTCTTATGTTTAAATATATTAGATATTTATTTTGAAAAATTAAAGAAATTATAGTGGGTTTGGTGTGTAATGATTTATTCCATTACACACACCCCACTTACAAAACTTTGAAATTTTTTTTTAAAACTTTGCTTCAATGGCCAGCCACCCTACTCAATTAGGGTCCTTGTGGGGCTTTCATGCAATTATATAAAGTTTTGATACTTTTGTGTATTTGCATTTTGACCCAAAAGTTTACGTTTTTACGTAAAGGTCCAAAATCACTAAAAGGACAAATTGTTTTGCTCCTTTAATGAAGTTTTATTTTTTGTGGAAAATTTTGGGTTCTAGTTGTAATTACATGAAGTAGTGGACTTTTGTGTTTTTACAAAGTGACCCCAAAAGTTTAAGTTTTTGCAAAATAGCCCAAAAGTTGAGGTTAATTGCACTATGGCCCAAACAAGTTGAGGTCATAGCATTTTGGCCCAAATTAGGTAGAGAACAAAATTGTTTTGTTTCTTTAAATGAGAATTGGATTTTCATTTCATTTAGCTCCATTTAAATCAATTCTATGGATACAAAAACCAAATGAAAATGTTGCATTCAAGTTTAATTAGTTAAAGCGTTAATTAATTAAAGAAAGGGTGATTATGAACCTTAGCCTACGATAATTGAGCTATGTGAAAGGCCGTTTCAAATTTGTTTGAACCATGGGAATGTGTAGATTAAATTTTGGTTGTAATTTGATATGATCAATTGTTGTAAAAGAGCATAAGCTCTTCTTTACTTTAAAGTAATTTGATTTGATCAATTGTTGTAAAAGAGCATAAGCTCTTATTTACTTTGAAGTACTCCTTTCTTGTTTATTTGATATGCATGAAATTGGAGTAGTTGGGTCCAACGCCCAATAAGACAACACGCCTTAATGTGATTAAACGCGTAACTAAAATCAATCTCCATCCCTAGACCGAGATTCAACACTAGGCTCGTGTTTGAATCGAATCAAAGGTTCATAGTCATCCTAAGGCCCTAAGGCAACTATATAGTCCATCAATGAATGCAAACCTTATGTTAGTAGTATCATATACTCTTGCTTTAAAAACCGTTTTAAAAGCTTAGTGGGAGTATTATATACAACTAAATCAATCAAATGGACCAATAGTTGTAATAGGACCAAAATGTTTTAATTGGATTAAAATATATGTTTATATGTGATGAGACCTAAAAACCCTCAACCAAATCAATATTAAGTTGATAAGCGAGAGATGCTTTGAATATCTCTTCGTGGCCTTCCACCGTGGTAGGCTCCAATCGTTTGTGACTTGTACACCGGCTTCACCCTATCATGGGGGAGTACAAAGTGCATGCTTACATTCAGGAGGAGTCTATACGCATATGATGAGGTGAGTGTAGGCAACGAGGATAGCCAACATCGTATCATCGTGAGGTTATTCTTGAACCCCTACACGAACTAAGCATGGTGGGAAAAACTTAACTAAGTGCAATAGTGCCAACATCGTATCATCGTGAGGCAACATTCTCTAGAGGCCAAACAAGATGGGTAATTACAAACGTTGTAAATGAGTAAAGCGTTATTCTCTCATCATTATTTTTGCTAACCAACATCGTATCATCGTGAGGTGGGCTTGGTAATGGTGAGCCTCCCATACCCTACTAAGAGTTTCCTCCAAAACTCTCTAATTCCGATGAGGGATATGGAATTTGCCAAAAATAGTGGGTGGTGCTATTTGATTTAAAGACCCGAATCAAATGGCTTAAAATCAATCAATTTATATTCGTTATGTATTTGTTTACCAATATATTTGCAAACGCTATCCAAAACTTGACAAAGAAAAACCAAACGCTTTAATTTCCGAACTTAGTTCTACAATCCCATAGATTGTCTTTAATGGCTTGTAGATGTAACTAAGTAGTCTCATCCTCACAATCTTCCTATTGATAATGTATCAATGGAAGAACATGTTAGATAAGTCTACCATGAAGAGGACAATGCAAACTCTAGTGCTTGTCTCTTTGTTACACGAACAAGGAACTTGAGAAGTAAGCACAAGGGCATGGACACTTTATGTGCCATGATTCTTCACTTACAAAATGTTGTATGAAGAAATGAGAGTTACCTTGAACAACTCTTGAAAGTTTGTTATTATGTTTAGAACATAATGGTTGGTTGACAAAAATAGTCCATTTATATGGACTTATGATGATTTTGAATCATTGAGTGTTGAAGTGTTAAACTACTTAACGAGACGGAAACTAGGCAAGGACTTCACCTTTGTGTCCCTATCCTAATGGTTCACTAAGTTTATTGTAAACTATATAGTGAACAATAACCGCACGCTCTCCAAATCGTTTGATGTGTATAACACATTTGAAATGAGTTTCAAGAGAGATAGTGGGAGTTTAGGGACCATGACTATTGTAGTCAAAAGGGAAGTCAAATGAAGAAGGCAAAATAACTCCAAGGGAACAAACTTTCTTTATGAAAGGATGGACATTGGAAGGGGTATTTGCAAGAAATGTCTTGCAAGTGTCAAGAACACACCTTTCGAAGGTGTTGTAAAATGTTCTTGAAAAGTTCACAACAGTTGGTTCTTCTACTTGAATGCATGATTCTGTATTAGTAACTATGTTTTACAATTGTTGTAAAAGTGTGCTAATAAGAAGTAGAAGATTAAATGAGAGAAGAGAAAGTACTTCACATTCCAAACGTGAATCGAATATAGATCTCTGCGAAAGCGGATTGTACTTACTTCCTCATATGAACTACCAAAGAAATTGGAAAATACTAAAGATTGTCTTTACATTCCAATTATAAGGAACTTAAATCCGTCACTATAGTAGAGATGGATAAATGTTTTGTTTGACAAAAACATTGTTCTTTATTAATCAATAATTAGATTATTGTAATTTAATTGGTTGTCTCTATAGTAGAGATGATGTGGTAGTTTAACTGTTTAGAATACGATGATGCTTAAAACCCAAAAGGTTGCAAGGTAGTGACTAATCCCAACTGAGTTGTGATACCTCTAAAACATAAGTTACGAGTTGGTCATAGATGGATGCTTTGGATCGTTAGATCCGGATCCAATACCTTCTTGTTAAAATTGCATAGAGGCGAAATGTTCGAATCTTTATTCTTTTTGGAAAGAAGAAAGAATCACAAAGTTGTTGAGGTTGATTCACTTAGATGTTAGTGGCACTTGTCCACAACATAATACTACTCATATTGTATGACATTCACCGAAGATCACTCTCGGTTGGACTATAGTTTATTTTGAATAAACACAAGTCCGAATACTTTGCAAAAGGTTTCAAAGAATTCAAGAAATGTAAGTAGATGAGTAAGACGTCTAAAGTATTTACCTCCTTAGATTTGATCCAAGGAAAAAGTAACACTTTAGATTAATTTCCTTGAAAAATATCAAGGAAAGTAGCATCGTAAGATAATGAATTTCTCCATTAGGAGAAGAATGAACATGAATAAGATTTAGTTCGTTGGACATTATCAATTACCCATATATATATGATATATACTTCTAAGACATGTTAGTTGTAGAGATCCATCCATCATGGATCTTAGCAAGCTAGTGGGAGCTATAAGCGTCTTATGAGAAAAGATCAATTGTTTGATTTCTCATAAAGATGTAAATGAATCTTTTGTTTACTAGGTTTACAAAAGATTAGTGGGAGTTGATCATATTCCTAAATTTGAATATATATACATGATATATATTAATTTTGAAAATGAAAGGAATTCTTCATCGTTAAAGTTATGACTTTAAACATTCTATAATGATAGAATGTATATGGGAGACATAGTCTATATACATGGGATGGAAATCTATAATGATAGATTTCAAGATATAATTGGATTATATCAATCCCTAAAATAGACAAGAGATGCTAGGAAGTTTCTCATATGATGATAAACTTCAATTAGAATGACAATTCTAGTGAGACTAGGAAGTTGTTCTTCTCAAAGGGAATGTACCCTGTGACTCCCAAAGAAATAATGCGTAAATAGAATCCTTTATGCATACGCAAAAAGGTGATTTATGTATTTCATATTGTATGACAACATTGATATAAGTCGTACTTAGAACGGTACAAGATGATATCAGTGCAAGCCCAGGATCAGAACCATGGCAACCGTCAAGTGAATCCTTAGGTATTTAAGAAATACTAAGGATGGATTCCTCAAGAATGAGGAAGAATTAGAGTAACGTAATGGAAGCGTAAATGTATTAGATTATGAATCTAATCCATCATAGAATATCTCTTCATTATGAATGAAGTGATAATGAGATATCTCTTTATTATGACTGAAGAGATATTTGGGTGGAAACGTTAAAAGTAAATGACTTTAATGTGTTCCATCATGTATGCAAAATATATTGCCATATAGAAGCTTACAACATTGTTGCTTGGATGGGAAAGTTCATGAACTCTTCATTCGGTTCCAACCAGAAAGTGTATGACACTAATGGGGCGATAGCTCAAGCCAGGAAATCAAGGTCTCATCAAGGTCCGAACTCAAATGAGAGACTGAACCACATGATTGAGAATCATGTATAATGGTGACGTCGTTATTCTCAAGGTTGCTTCTATGGATAACATATAGATATCCATTGCTTAGGCCTACTACTCAGCCATTTATGAAATGAATTACAGAAGAGGTATCATCAATGATGACTAAGCTGATTGGCTCTAGTGCAAGTGGGAGATTGTTGGAAATGTGCCCTAAAACCAATCATATGATGATACTTTACGGACATTTCAAACTAATGTAGTTCATTTCAAACTAATGTAGTTTAAATGTAAAGGGCAAAGATTATTGTTTGAGCCGTCTAATATAAATGTTATATGCTTAAACGATAAGTCCAAGGAATGTGTGATTGGAAGAATGCGATCTAAAGAAGTTAGATTCACGAGACCATTCTTTCGTTGACACATCCTAAACGTTCCTAATCATAGGATTGTCAATTGGGCATTGACAGTCCGTTAAGATCAGTACGTGCTATGTCTTCTCTCAGGGAGAGTGACTAGTCTCGAGTCATTGGTGTGTGTGACATCAAGACAAGTACGTAGGTGCTCAATAGAGAATGAGTTCACTGAACACGATCAACGAAGAGTTCTCATATTCATGTCACATGAGAACTCATGGTTGGGATAATGCAAATTAGTCTTTTGACCTGAGGCATCACAGTTGTCTTATGGTTAGGTCCTTAATCTTTGATTATGTCAACGTCACTCTATCAGGGTGTCCACGGCATCGTTGGGGTTAAGCCACTTAGCCATGGAGGCAAGTGAATGCGCAACAAGGGATCTCTAACCTTCAAACTGTTTGAGGGAGAATACTCTATGATATGATTTAGAATCTCTGGCCAGAGTATGAATGAGATGTTGGAATGCGTTCCAGATCACATTCAAGGTAATCATATAAGTACAAGATTCATATTGGATAGTAGACATGAATAAACTATCAAACCAAACAATGTGGTCAAGAGTATTGTATTAGAGAAAGACCGTATTGCATTTGTAATCCTAAACTGAATAGGTTCTCCACCTCTTCTGATTAGCTTGGGTAACCATGATATGCTGCTAGGTGTCACTCATGGTTTGTGGAAGCGCTAAAAGTGTATTATCACTAACGGGAGAATTGAAAGTAAGTTTCAATTCACAATCGATTTGAAAGAGTTTGAATCGCCCACTGCCTCGCTAAAAGGAACCTAATGGATCGTACACCGTGTAAGGTAGAGATTGAAGATTCAACGGAGATGAGTAAGAATAATTAAATGGTTTAATTATTTATGGCAAGGATTAAATAATATGATTATTAATCAAACGAATAAGTTCGTTAAAAGACCTCGGGATAGTTTTGGACCTTAAGGCCCAATGGGCTTCGAACGTCAAGTCCATTGACTTAAGTTGTATGACAACTTAATGAATAATGATTCGCAAAGGCCCAAATAGCCCAATAAATCCCCTTACGCCGGCCATTTAGAGGAGGGTAGTGAACTTGGCTTAATTGCAAGTTTGCCACTCCATTGTGAGGTGGTATAAAGACATCTTTATAGCCATTTCATCCTTAGGGTTTTCTAGGGAGTAATGATGAGAACACAAAAACCTCCCTTTGCTTTCAAAGAGGTCGGCCAATCTAGAGGGGAATAGCTAGCAATCTTACTTCCTCTAGGTCACTCATTTTTCTTCTTCAATATACCTTGGTGTGGAGACTTAGAGGTTCTCAATTTTGGGAACTTGGAGAAACCTTTTCATCCATCCAAATCCATGGATCCAAGATGCAAGGAATGAAGGCCCTCTCTTTGGGTGATTAGCCTTTGCTTATGCAAAGAGGAATCTACAAAGGTATTGATTTCTCAACTCACTTTGTTTTGAGTTGAGTCTTGATTCACCTATCTACTAGGCTTTGAATTTCATGGGTAAATGTTTTGTTTTAAGTGCATACAAGCATGATTCCGCCTTTTATTGTTAATTGCATGCTATTGATGTTGCTTAAATGAACATGTTTTTCACAAATTTTCCTTCAAATATTACCATGGATTTCATGTATATGCTTCTCCGTACACAAAATGGTTATGGTGGTGTTTGGGTAGTGGTTGATCGGCTCACCAAGTCCGCGCATTTTATTTCAGTTCAAGAGAAGTTTTCCCTGAAACAGTTAGCTGAGCTCTTTGTGTTGAAGATTGTTAAATACCATGGTGTACCAATCAGCATCATCTCTGATCGAGATTCGAGATTTACTTCTAAATTCTGGATAGCATTTCAAGAAGCTCTTGGTTCGAGATTACTGTATAGTACGGCATATCATCCTCAAACAAACGGGCAATCTGAGAGGACCATTCAGACACTAGAGGATATGCTAAGATCCTCTGTTTTGCAGTTTGGCGATGCATGGCATAAATGACTGGATTTGATGGAGTTTGCCTAAAACAACAACTACCATTCGAGCATTGGTATGTCACCTTTCGAGGCATTGTATGGTAAATCCTGTCGTACGCCATTATGTTGGTCAAAGGTAGGCGAAAGAGTTTTGGAGGGCCCAGAGTTAGTGAATGAGACTACCCAAAATATTCAAGTAATCAAGTCTAACCTGAAAGTGGCCTAAGATCGTCAGAAGAGCTTAGCGGATAGACATGCCACTGGTCGGACCTATAAACTAGGTGATTGGGTATCCTTAAAGTTGTCGCCGTGGTAGGGTGTTGTACGATTCGGAGGAAAAAAATAAACAAAAAAAAAAAAGGGAAATTGAGTCCTAGGTATATCGAACCGCATAAGATCACTGAGCGGATCGGTGAATTAGCTTATAGACTTGAGTTACCTTCAGAGTTGTCTCGAGTGCACGATGTATTTCACGTTTCGATGCTTCATCATTATGTCTCAGATCCATCACATATGCTACATCCGCAGCCGTTGGAAATTAATCCTGATTTGACTTACGACGAGGAGTCGGTGACTATTCTAGACTAGAAAGATAAGGTTCTAAGGAACAAGACAGTGTACTTGGTGAAGATTTTGTGGAAGAATCACTCGGTAGAGGAGGCTACTTGGAAGATGATAGGAGCATATTTATGCGCCTTAGTTAGCTAGTTCTTATGCATTTTTGTTATGTTTTATTCGTTAAAGTAGTCTTTTAAGCTACTTTCATGTGTTTTCAGGTTTAAAGGACATATTATATGAAATGATGCAATTGGGAGCTTTTGGAGCAAAACTGAGCTGGAATGTGGTGTATGCAAATGGAGCACGAGGAATGAACGAGGTTGAAGGTCAAAGGAGCTTAAGAAATGAAGAAATGAAAGTGAAGAGCAAGGAAGTCGGAATTGGTAACCAAAGTTTCTAAAGTTGGAAGTTTCTATTCTTGGAGGTTTCCATTGTCGTGAGATTCTATTCTTGGCTTTGGGCTTTTAGATGACCTAAACCCTAACTCTTTGTGGACCCTAAGCCTATGCCGCACCTAAACCCTAACCTTAGCCCATTTTAGAGCCATTGCCGTGGGCTTTAGCCCAAGTCCTTTCCCTTGCCATGCAAGGGGGGGCATTTTAGGCCCAAATCCATGCATTAAGCCCTTCACCCTAATTGGCCCAAATCCATGCATTAAGCCCTTCACCCTAATTCTTCCTCCTAATTAGTGCATCCCACCATTCCATTCCATAATTTCCATTAGTGCATCCCACCATTCCATTCACACTTAAATGCCCATTATCCCATTTTTTTTAGCTTTTAATTCCACACCATCCCATTATCCTTTACATCCACTAAACCATCCATCCACCATAATTCCCACCATCCACACCTTTTCCCATCCACCAAATACCTTAAACAAACATCCATTAACACCCATTATCTTCCTATAAATACCCATTCATTCCATTCACCAAAGCATCTCATTTTCCATTGTAATACACAAACACTTCCCCTTCTCCATTTCCTCCATTTCCACTCCATTCCACACTTCCATCCCCCCAACCAACCTATCCTTAAACCTTGTGCTACAACAACGAGGAAGAGAAGAGTGCCTAAACGTTCATACAATTCAAGTTTTGAGTTGTTGGGATGTTTAGGTGTTTCTTTGATTTCAAAGTTATGAGGAACTAAACCCCCTTTAGCTAGGGGATAATTCGAAACTATGTTTATGTTTGTAATATGATTTGATTACTTTTAATTACGTTTCATAAGTTGTGAATTCAATTTGTTTAACTGTTTGATTGATAACCTATTTGTGTATGTTTATTAAGAATGAACGCTTAATTTTCATGCATGAATTTGACGCTAGAATATAAGTGAGTTTCACGTAATAGTTATGAACTTATATTCACAAGTAGTGGAGGTTGCTTATAAACAATCGTGTTAAACATATTTTTGGCATGAGTTTCATGCTCATCATAGTAACGAATGCCTCGTCAACACTTATAGTTTTCATAATACTTAATGATCTTTGATTGTATCTTTATTGTGCTGTTCACGTAAAGGACTTTTGGAGAATGTTGTGAATTGCGTTGCGCAAACCCATCCAATTCATTAACTTAAGGAAAACTTGACGGTTAATTTAAGCGGACCTAATTAATCCGGAGTGTTGAGTTTCATAATTTATCGAAAGACCAACTGAGAATCAATCTTGTATGCAAGTATAACATATGTGGAGATGAACCCCTTAGCTAGCTTCCCATCCATTCATTTCCGTCAAATCCATATTTACAATTTGTTTTGTTTCCAAGTTTCCATTTTTAGTTTAAAGTCGTCCAAATCCAATCCCCCTTTACTTTATTGTTCAATTTAGTTAGAAATCAATTTAGTTTGTGTTTTTAAAGCATTTTGAGTCTTTTGGTTTGTCTTAGTGTTTTAACGTTTAGTTTCACATTCTTTGAGTCTAGTTTAGTGTTTTATCTTGTTTTTACGTTTTTGAAGTCAAATCTAAGTGGTTAACAATCCCTCCTAATCCCCGGTCCAGAACGATCCCTACTTATACTTATACTACAATTGACAAAAAGAGGGTTTAATTTGTGTGCGTATAATTCTCACATCAGAAGACAGAAGAGATAATGAACGAAATGTATCCACGCTTGTTTTACGAGTATTAATGGATTGTAATTATTGTATAAATTTTGAAGAAGAAATTTTCTTAAGGAGGGTAGGTTGTGACAGCCCGTTTCAAAATATTTACCGTTAGAGCGAGAATGACGTTTTTGCCCTTACTCGTTAGTGGTTGCGTGTGCGAAAATGGGCTACGTTTGGGTTGGCATTTGGGATTATTTTAAACCTACACACACACATCCACACATGCGCACATGGACCTTTCTTCTTTCTTTTCTGGTTCTGTCTCTCTCCTTCTCGACGTTTCTTCCATTTTCACAATTTGTACAGATAACTTCATGCCTCACAATTTTGGCACGAATCGAGGTTCCAAATACCTTTTTTATGTTCCTTGTGGCCTAACCAACACACTCATACCCTTGGTTTGGCTTGGAACCCTCGAAAACCCGTAGAATCCGTGGACTCCGTCAATGGTATTGTTCATTTGCTCGCGAACGTGGAGGTTTTATCAAGTTTTGAGATCACAAGGAGTCTTAAAACTTTCTCACAAAGCTCGAAGAACAAGTTTGAAGGATTTTGGACATCAGGATAACAAGTGCTATGGTTGGCCGGATTTTGTGAGTTTTCTCCGCTGAGTTTTCAGCATTTTTGGTGCTTCAAAGTGGTATAAACTTCTTCCCCTTGTCCTAAGCTTCATCTTGACATAAATTTTGTGAAGTTTGGTTGAGAATTGAGTGAGAAATGTGAGTTTAAAGTTTTTCCAGAATCTGGCGACGCAACGGCGGTCGGCGCCGGATTCCGACAACCTGAGGTAGGAGACGACGGAATATTCCATCAAAATTGACGGAATATTCCTAACGGAGATTAACGGCGTCCGGTTAAAGTTAATGGAATATTTTGGTAAATTGATGGAATATTCCCTAACGGCGTTAGGGATTCCGTCCATGCGCTAGGCATATGCCTATGTGTGGGAAGCACGTGTGGCCGTGCCTTGGCCGGCACGTGAGGGCACGTAAGGCTTTAGAAAAATTTTCTAAAAATATGGGGGTGTTCATGGGATTGAGTAGAGCATGTTGGTATATTCAAACATCCTAATTGAGCAATGTATGAGAAGTTGTTACCTAAGGTTGGTTATGTGCGTTAAATTGACGGTTTTATAGTTGTTTCACATATAGGTGAGGACTATCCGGAGGACGAGCACAACCATGCGAGGCTCGAGGCTTACAACCCTTCTACGTATCAGTGAGTGAGCTTTTGTTTTTAGTATATATATATATATATTATGATTGGTATCTTTCCAGAAATTATGTTTTCATGATTTTATCATCGAAATGGGTTATAATTGAAATGTCATGTCGAATATCGTTGATATTATTATTGTGATTGTGTTGGTTAAGCTTTGTTACCGTGGACACTCAGGTAAGTCAGGTGAGTATATTTATTAGTGATAGATGTGGTGATGATGAGATTGAGTTATAGCTTATATTCCTACACCTTGATGTTTGTACTCTGCCAGAGTAAGGCCTAGCCTTCACGTGATCGTTCACCTTCCGCACCATACGCTCACCTTGGATCCAAGGCAAATGCCAACTTGTCGTACAGACCACTATAAGTGGTTCCGATTTGTAGGTGACTTGCGATACATCGCACAACCTTCACGTGATCATAACACTGAGCATAATTATATACACCAGCCTGCCGTACAAACCACTATAGGTGGTTCCGACTCGTGTGTAGGATAGTGGTTGAGGAGCTATAGATTCAGCAGTACAGGTCACTTTAGGTGACTCCAGCTGACATACTGATATTACTGGCATAGTATGATTTGTTTTATCTCACCTGCTAGATGCTTATATTGTTTGATTGGATATTCTGACACGGCATACTCTGGCATCTCATATTTGAGCTTTATCGATTTTAGCATGATTTGATATACAAGTACGTATAATATTTTCTGGAAAGTATATGGGTTTTACAGAGAGGGATTATTACTTGATATTGAAATGGTTTGGAAAACTTTGTTTTTGCCCACTCTCGTTTTCTGTTTTGCGCCCCTCCAAGTTTTAGGTAGCGAGAACGTGGGTGACGAACGAGGCATCGAGACAGTTTTAACAGAGCACCATCCATGTAGGATTTTCTAGTTATCGCTTTGTAGTATTGTTTATTCTGGACTGTTGATGCGAGTTTTATGCGCACAAATTAAACCCTCTTTTTGACAATTGTAGTATAAGTATAAGTAGGGATCGTTCTGGACCGGGGATTAGGAGGGATTGTTAATCACTTGGATTTTTGACTTAAAAACGTAAAAACAATATAAAGCACTAAACTAAATTGATTTCTAACTAATTTGACAATAAAGTAAAGGGGGGATTGTGTTTGGACAATATTAAATTAAATGGAAAAATTGTAATTAAAGGCAAAACGTAAATATGAATGAGATGAAAATATGGATGATGGAATAGCCAAGGGGTTCATCTCCACACATGTTATACTTGCATACAAAATTGATTCTCAGTTGGTCTTTCGATAAATTATGAAACTCAACACTCCGGATTAATTAGGTCCGCTTAAATTAACCGTCAAGTTTTCCTTAAGTTAATGAATTGGATGGGTTTGCGCAACGCAATTCACAACATTCTCCAAAAGTCCTTTACGTGAACAGCACAATAAAGATACAATCAAAGATCATTAAGCATTATGAAAACTATAAGTGTTGACGAGGCATTCGTTACTATGATGAGCATGAAACTCGTGCCAAGAATTCATTTAACGCGATTGTTTATAAGCAACCTCCACTACTTGTGAATATAAGTTCATAACGATTAGGTGAAAATCACTTATATTCTAGCGTCATATTTATGCATGAAAATTAAGCGCGCATTCTTAATAAACATTCATAAATAAGTTATCAATCAAACGGTTAAACAAATTGAATCCACAACTTATGAAATTCCAACGAAAGTTAATCAATTCATATTGCAAATATAAACATAGTTTCGAATCACCCCCTAGCTAAAGGGGGTTTAGTTCCTCATAACTTTGAAATCAAAGAAACACCTAAACATTCCAACAACTCAAAACTTGAATTGTATGAACGTTTAAGCACTCTTCTCTTCCATTCCTTATACGTACAAAACAAAGAGAATTAAAATGAAACTTTGAAATCAAAGAAACACCTAAACATTCCAACAACTCAAACTTGAATTGTATGAACGTTTAGGCACTCTTCTCTTCCTCGTTGTTGTAGCACAAGGTTTAAGGATATGTTGGTTGGGGGGATGGAAGTGTGGAATGGAGTGGAAATGGAGAAGATGGAGAAGGGGAAGTGTTTGTGTATTACAATGGAAAATGAGATGATTTGGTGAATGGAATGAATGGGTATTTATAGGAAGAGAATGGGTGTTAATGGATGTTTGTTTAAGGTATTTGGTGGATGGGAAAAGGTGTGGATGGTGGGAATTATGGTGGATGGATGGTTTAGTGGATGTAATTTAGGGTTTATTTAGGTGAATGTGGATGCATGGTTTAGTGGATGTAAAGGATAATGGGATGGTGTGGAATTAAAAGCTAAAAAAAATGGGATAATGGGCATTTAAGTGTGAATGGAATGGTGGGATGCACTAATGGAAATTATGGAATGGAATGGTGGGATGCACTAATTAGGAGGAAGAATTAGGGTGAAGGGCTTAATGCATGGATTTGGGCCAATTAGGGTGAAAGGCTTAATGCATGGATTTGGGCCTAAAATGCCCCCCCTTGCATGGCAAGGGAAAGGACTTGGGCTAAAGCCCACGGCAATGGCTCTAAAATGGGCTAAGGTTAGGGTTTAGGTCATCTAAAAGCCCAAAGCCAAGAATAGAAACTCACGACAATGGAAACCTCCAAGAATAGAAACTTCCAACTTTAGAAACTTTGGTTACCAATTCCGACTTCCTTACTCTTCACTTTCATTTCTTCATTTCTTAAGCTCCTTTGACCTTCAACCTCGTTCATTCCTCGTGCTCCATTTGCATACACCACATTCCAGCTCAGTTTTGCTCCAAAAGCTCCCAATTGCATCATTTCATGTAATATGTCCTTTAAACCTGAAAACACATGAAAGTAGCTTAAAAGACTACTTTAACGAATAAAACATAACAAAAATGCATAAGAACTAGCTAACTAAGGCGCATAAATATGCTCCTATCAAATTCCCCCACACTTAGCTTTTGCTAGTCCTCGAGCAAAACAAACAAAAGAAAGAAAAACAAAACGAAACAAACTAACCAAAACCAAAAACTAAACCTTCCAATGTTCGCCTCAGGGATTTCCAATGCACATGACATGTTAAAGATCGTTATCCCTACAGATTTGAGTCCTCTTTACACAAGCACATACTTAATTAAAGCCACTACTCACTTGTTCACAAGTAATCAATTAAAACAATGCTTTGAATGTAGTAACATGCCTTAGAGAATTCCCTCAATTCCTTACAAGATATACACTCTATTTTCACTCAGATTTTCTAACTCCACACCCTAAACTAGTCATATGTGAGAAGATTGATGTAGATATGAAAACGAATGCTCACATATATGTTTCACAACGAATGCAATTTCTAGAGTTAAGAAGCATGTTTAGATATGATCTCATGAATAGAATGCTACTACTTAGATGCGAGAACCAGTGACACCATATGCTCATACCAAATTCAAACTCCACATTTGAAATGCACAACACTCAAGATAGAAGTCAAGGGTTGTAACGGGGCTTGGGGTTTTGGCTAACAAGGGAAGGTAAGGAATAACAAACGTTCTTTAAGCAATAATAAGTAAAGTAATGAAATTAAGACCTAGAATTCCCTTAGAATGCAGAAATCAACTTTTAAACAAATAGGGGAGATTCAAACAACTCTTAGGGCCTAATTCATTGTTTTGGGCCCTTACTTCAACAACCAATACTTTTCAACTATTTTCAACTCTTTTTCCATTTTTTTTTTTTTTTTTTTTTTTTTACCGTTCCTATGGCACAAAAACTCACATGAATACACTTTCCCCCACACTTATTTTCTGCACACATTAATCAAAGGGAATTCATTCATGCTTACTATGCTTCAAGAACAAGGGTACGGATGATCCTAATCTAGGCTAGGTGAAGATAATGTGGGTTAACAAAGAAAGTAGGCTATACAAGGCTCAACGGTGTTAAATCCTATAAAACAAATGAAAAGGGAAATATGGCAATTTGGCTATGGTGTTCACTACACAACTTCATCTTGAATACGTGTTATGCAAATCAATGACATGCTTTGAATGAAATGGGCATGAGTTCTAGCATTTGGAACTAAGTGATGAAACGCCTTCTAAGTAGCAACCAAGCAAATAATAATGAGATCATGCAACGACTTTAGAAAACAAAGAATGCACAGATTTTAACTCTCCAAATAAACGTTTAAGCTCAAGTCTCACAGGGATGTAGTGTTAGTTTGAGCTCATTCCTTCAAGCATGTTACAAAAACTAATTTTTTTCTTTGTGATTACATGTGAATTCGTGAACTATAACTACAACCAAGCATAAACCAAAGAGTATATCAAACGTCCATCCATGTTTGTAACTTTCTTTAACCGTCATGCAATTAAAAACCAAATCCTCATCATTGCGTTGGAAGGTACCCTACGACACAAACACACAAAAACAACTTTAAAACAACTCTTTTTGGGTTTTTCAAAACAATTTTTCAAATTTTTATGGGATTTTCGAATTTTTAAGTCAAAACACACTAAAACAGTTTAAAAACATTTTAAAACATCAAGGAACAACACTTGAAGTTATGGGTGATAAAATCCAACAAATTTGCATCAACATACTTAGTTACCCCCCCACACTTAAATCAAACATTGTCCTCAATGTTTTAAGCTTAAAACACACCAAACAAAAGAAAACATATAAAACAACAACTAAACATACTAAACATACTAAACATACTAAACATGGCAGAATGTATCTATCAAAGAGAAGAGTTTTAGAGATGCAAATCTGGTTGTTGAGTGTAAATTCCATATTCTCCTTGGTGATTGCAGTGAGGCTTCATCTTGAGTGATTCCACAGGCTTACTCTTGAAATGCGCTGCTCCCATCGTTGATTTTCCTTTGTGCTACTCGTGAACTGGGTAGCAGGCTTCCTTTGGTCTCCCCCGAAGGTCTGAGCTTCCTCCTTTTATCTGTTTCTTTGTTCAATCTCTCCAATTCGTATTGAAGAGGGTTAGAGGATAGCTCGGCAAAGCTAGGTAAGCAACCAGGGAATAGAGTCCAGATAGACTCCAAGTGCCGGCTGATTGCTTCTTTCACTTTGTCATGCAAGTAATATCAAGGACAAAGGAAAAGACAGGGAAAGAGCATGATATGAGATACCTTTGCTTTTGCCCTTGATGATATGAGATACCTTTGCTTTTGAAGAAGCGGTGAATGAATCAGCACATGTATTTATGGTGCTGTTTCCTCCTGGGTCATCTGTACTCCAGGCATCTGGTAACATCTTTGGGGAAGAAGAAAGAATGGAGTATTTCAAAAGGTTTTGCTGGGAGTGCGCCCTCAGAGGTGAGAAAGAGTTGGGCATTTTCTTCAGTTCTGTCTTGCCAAAAAATGAAGGTCGACATATATAGGGAATTCAATAGCAAGTGGTGGTACTGTTCTTTTACCGTTGTCGACAAACGTTTTGATCCCGCAAATCCGGCTTTTTGAAATAGTGACGACTCTTCGATATTTGAATTTGCCTCTTCGATTTCTGAGCAGTCGTCCCTTCGATTTCTGAACGATGCCCTTCGCTTTCTGAACGACACGTAGTAGCGCGGATGCGGCTCTGTCTGAGATCTTTTGACAAGTGGCACGCGTTTTCTGCAAAGCCGGGAGTTTTCGACAAATATGCACACGCTTTCTGGAAAGCCGGGAGCTTTTGGCTTTGTCTCCCACATTTGTCGGCTAAAGTGTGCAGCTGATTTCTCGCCTTCCACGCGTCTTCTGAAAAGCTGGGATTGCGTCTGACGAGCTGGCGATCTTTACGCCGGATATTCCGGTTTTGAAGAGTGGTGTCTCTTCATTCTGAATTGGTGAACGCCTCTCCTTTAATAGAGGTGATTGATCACCTCTAGCATGCACACTTGAAAATTGCCCAGAAATCGTCTCCGGCCCGTTTGAAAATCTACTCCGTCCACCCCTTCTCTTTTAACTTCGTGAACAATGGCTAGCTCATCAAACCCATCGAACCTTTGCTTAGATTTGAGTCTAAGCAGTGATCCGGTCGCGTCTCGTCAGGGTAAGGTATGGTGCCCGTCTTTCTTATCTTCCCATGGCCCTCTTACAGATGAGGACTCTGTGATGACGGATCCCACAACGGCTACGATAGTGGCTCGGAACCTCCTCACTCCCAAAGACAGTCAGCTGCTTTCTGGACGGTCCGATGAGTTGGCCGTTCAAGAGTCCTTGGCTCTTAGCGTTCAGTGCGCTGGCTCTGTGTCCAACATGGGCCAACGCCTTCTTGCTCGCTCCCGTCAGGTTGAATCCTTGATGGCGGAGGTGGAGAGTCTTAAGCAGGAGATCAAACAGCTTAAGTACGAGAACCGAAGTTTGCACGTGCTTGCCAACAATTATTCGTCAGGCATGAAGAGGAAGCTTGATGAGCTTGATGACCGTCAAAAGCTTGCGGCTTTCTTCCAGAGGCACCTCTTTCCTGGGTCATCCAGCGTTCCACCAAGGTTTGAGGCCTTGAATGATCTATCTTTGGTACCTTCCGCTCCGATGCCTTCCGCTCCGATGCCTCTTGCTCCGATACCTTCTGCTCCGAGACCTCCTGCTCCGAGAGTATTGCCATGTAGTGGGGCCTCACGTACACAACCTTTGTAAAGGCTCCATCTTTCTGCCATGTTTAGATACAATTGTAATTTATCGAAAAAAATCAATGAACAAGCAAAAGTTTTATTTACTGTATTGGGTTGCCTCCCAAGTAGCGCTTTCTTTTACGTCTTGCAGCCGGACGAAGAACCCAATCACTCCAGGATATGTTCACGAATCGGATGAGAACTCCGAGTCATGAACTAGTACCTAAAACAAGAAACAAAACAAATTTAAGAATCTGGGAAAATAAAAACAAACGAAAATAAAACAATCCAAGGGATTAGCAAAATTGCTAATCCCCGGCAACGGCGCCAAAATTTGATGCGAGTTTTATGCGCACAAATTAAACCCTCTTTTTGACAATTGTAGTATAAGTATAAGTAGGGATCGTTCTGGACCGGGGATTAGGAGGGATTGTTAATCACTTGGATTTTTGACTTAAAAACGTAAAAACAATATAAAGCACTAAACTAAATTGATTTCTAACTAATTTGACAATAAAGTAAAGGGGGGATTGTGTTTGGACAATATTAAATTAAATGGAAAAATTGTAATTAAAGGCAAAACGTAAATATGAATGAGATGAAAATATGGATGATGGAATAGCCAAGGGGTTCATCTCCACACATGTTATACTTGCATACAAAATTGATTCTCAGTTGGTCTTTCGATAAATTATGAAACTCAACACTCCGGATTAATTAGGTCCGCTTAAATTAACCGTCAAGTTTTCCTTAAGTTAATGAATTGGATGGGTTTGCGCAACGCAATTCACAACATTCTCCAAAAGTCCTTTACGTGAACAGCACAATAAAGATACAATCAAAGATCATTAAGCATTATGAAAACTATAAGTGTTGACGAGGCATTCGTTACTATGATGAGCATGAAACTCGTGCCAAGAATTCATTTAACGCGATTGTTTATAAGCAACCTCCACTACTTGTGAATATAAGTTCATAACGATTAGGTGAAAATCACTTATATTCTAGCGTCATATTTATGCATGAAAATTAAGCGCGCATTCTTAATAAACATTCATAAATAAGTTATCAATCAAACGGTTAAACAAATTGAATCCACAACTTATGAAATTCCAACGAAAGTTAATCAATTCATATTGCAAATATAAACATAGTTTCGAATCACCCCCTAGCTAAAGGGGGTTTAGTTCCTCATAACTTTAAAATCAAAGAAACACCTAAACATTCCAACAACTCAAAACTTGAATTGTATGAACGTTTAAGCACTCTTCTCTTCCATTCCTTATACGTACAAAACAAAGAGAATTAAAATGAAACTTTGAAATCAAAGAAACACCTAAACATTCCAACAACTCAAACTTGAATTGTATGAACGTTTAGGCACTCTTCTCTTCCTCGTTGTTGTAGCACAAGGTTTAAGGATATGTTGGTTGGGGGGATGGAAGTGTGGAATGGAGTGGAAATGGAGAAGATGGAGAAGGGGAAGTGTTTGTGTATTACAATGGAAAATGAGATGATTTGGTGAATGGAATGAATGGGTATTTATAGGAAGAGAATGGGTGTTAATGGATGTTTGTTTAAGGTATTTGGTGGATGGGAAAAGGTGTGGATGGTGGGAATTATGGTGGATGGATGGTTTAGTGGATGTAATTTAGGGTTTATTTAGGTGAATGTGGATGCATGGTTTAGTGGATGTAAAGGATAATGGGATGGTGTGGAATTAAAAGCTAAAAAAAATGGGATAATGGGCATTTAAGTGTGAATGGAATGGTGGGATGCACTAATGGAAATTATGGAATGGAATGGTGGGATGCACTAATTAGGAGGAAGAATTAGGGTGAAGGGCTTAATGCATGGATTTGGGCCTAAAATGCCCCCCCTTGCATGGCAAGGGAAAGGACTTGGGCTAAAGCCCACGGCAATGGCTCTAAAATGGGCTAAGGTTAGGGTTTAGGTCATCTAAAAGCCCAAAGCCAAGAATAGAAACTCACGACAATGGAAACCTCCAAGAATAGAAACTTCCAACTTTAGAAACTTTGGTTACCAATTCCGACTTCCTTACTCTTCACTTTCATTTCTTCATTTCTTAAGCTCCTTTGACCTTCAACCTCGTTCATTCCTCGTGCTCCATTTGCATACACCACATTCCAGCTCAGTTTTGCTCCAAAAGCTCCCAATTGCATCATTTCATGTAATATGTCCTTTAAACCTGAAAACACATGAAAGTAGCTTAAAAGACTACTTTAACGAATAAAACATAACAAAAATGCATAAGAACTAGCTAACTAAGGCGCATAAATATGCTCCTATCAACTGTAACTAGGATACTTGAGCTTTTACTTTGCATTTCTCCTTTCATGTTTGTCACTAGCATTCACTGATCTTTTTATTGTAAATTATCTCGTCGACTTTATTTTCTCGTATTTTCACTCTATTGCTTCCGCATTGCACACTTGGCTACGTCACCTTAACGTGACGGCCAGCACGCCCCAATATTTGGATTGGGGTGTGTCAATTACTACATAAACTAAAATTGAAAAATAAAACAAAAGATTTATTATCTCAATGATCAACCCGTGCTAAAAAATACATAAACTTTTTAATAGAAATTATATTTAATGTTTAACAAATGGCAAGTTCTGAAAGATGGTGGAGTGTCACTTGGCAAAATCCAGTAGTAACCTAAGCCCCATACAAGTTTTTCTCACTAACCAAATGGCGGGTTGAGGCATAATGCCTAGGTGGGAGCCTAGGTAAATTTAAGTAAATTTATTATAACAGATATAAATAAATGTTTATTTATACTTAATAAAAACTATATTGTATTGGAATTTTGAATTTACTATTTTAATTAAGTTTTTAAGTTTAACATATAACATACAAAAAATGTTGAATGAGTAATATATCTTTTTAGTAATTAAAATGCTAAGTGGCAGAAAGAGGGAAAATTTTTAGGTGTACCGGGTACACCAAATTTTTTTGGTGTACCCTCACTCATTAAAATTTTTTTGGTGTACAAAAAGTGAGGGTGCACCAAATTTTTGGTGTACCCTCACCATTATGAGTGAGGGTACACCAAAAAAATTTGGTGTGCCGGGTACACCGAAAAATTGCTCCATATAGGGCCATACCGAATTTACTTTCCCTTCAAAAATGTGCTGTACAATCCAATAATCTCACAGCTCAAAAATGCCGAAACGCCGACTCTCCGACTCAGACGTCGAAGAAACCTCCGAGAACTCCAGCGCAGAGTCGGAGGACGCGGGAAAACCCATCAATGGCGGGAAAAACCCAGCGGGAGCAGTGTCGGAGTACGAGAAGCGGAGGCTGTCGAGAATTGCAGAGAACAGGGCGAGAATGGAGGCTCTGGGTCTGCCTAAAATCGCTTCTTCTTTAATGGGTTCGGGCCCGAATGCGAAGAAGAAGAAGGGGCAGAAGAAGGGGAAAGCCAAGGTCTTGGAGGACGACGAGGACTATAGGCCTGACGAAGACCAGGAAGGACCCAGTTCGTCTGGTAGCCGAGAGGAAGAAGCCATGGAGGAGGACGATGACGATGATTTTGTGACTGTAAAAACAAAATCTGGTTCGCGGGGAAAAAAGGTTAGTTCTTTGTGTGCTATTATTTGATTTGATGAATTCGTATACTTTCTCTTTGTTTCTTTTTGTTATTTTCTTCCTAAAGTCTCATAGCGTGGACTTGTAACTTAGAAGGGCATTAAACTGATCGGAACTATGGTACATTTGGTTTTTTTTTTTATTTGGAGAACAAAAAATCAAATATTGTAAAGGAGCAGCCAATTACCAATTTTTGGTGTTATTTTCACCGAGTAAAGAGATTTATGTGAAGCTTATAAAACAATGGGCTAAGGACTAGTTTGGTATTACTGTGCTTTTAAAAAAAGTTGCTTCTTGCTGTGGTATGGGAATAATCAACTACAAAAAAGCAGATACGCGTTTGGTAAAATGTGTTTCTAAAGCTGCTGAGGATTGATCCCCTTGAAACCAGTTTAATTGCGCCGTGCGGCAGCATATTAGTGAGAATTGGACAATGCACATTAAGTAGGTTTAGATTGGGTGTCATTTCAGAAGCTGCATGACGGTTTTAAGACAGTGATAGTTGATATAAAGTAAAGCGAACTTCACTGTATGATTCGAGCAAGATCGAACCTTCTAGACTGCTTTGTTTCCTCATCATGTTTTGTTGTGCATAGAAATCCATATGTGGTATTGCATGACTTCTACTAGTTGGCTGACTTCTTGAATTTTATCCTTGTTGATTCTCTATCCTGGTGAAGAATAAAAGTTCAAAATCTAAGAAGGTTCTTTCCCGAAGCACTTTGAGTAACGATGACTGCATCGATGATGATGAAGCGTTGAAGCATGTATGTGACAGTATCTTCTTAAATGAATATCATTTCTGATTGCTAATTGCCAGGTTTAGAATAATTGGGTGGATCATTAACCAACTGATATGATATTAGTCCTAGGTGGTTATACCTATAATTTTACACTTTTTGCAGGCAATTTCTCTTTCATTACAAGGTTCTCATGTGAAAAATGCTAATGTTACGGGAAGAAAGGGAAACCCTCAGATACAGGAAGATACAGGAAGGAGGAAGAGGAAAAATTCGGTGTGTGAAGCAGAGTTATTTCACGTTTCTCCTATTGTTCCTTAGCTGACTGCCCATTTGTCGGTTTTCATTGTTTGTATTCCACAGTTTGCTAGTCGGCTCCAGATGACAGAGGATGAGTTGATTTTGCACTTCTTTCAGTTTGATGGTAAGTTATATTATCTCTGTCTTGGAGGGATGGGCTATGCTACACTCCTTTACTCATGAAGTGGATACATTTAAGGAGAGACAATGAGTAGTTGCTCATCTTCCTTTTATGTTCTCTAACGATAAATGCCCTACATGAACACAATCTAACTGCATTAGTAAAACAATATCAACAGAAGCACATCAAAAGCATTGAAGAACGTCACGTATGAAGCTAATAGTAGGAAGAAACACTAAACAATATAGTACGAGTTTCTGGTTTAGTCAAGTGATTGACTGATGTTTAGCTCCCGCAGCATGCTGTATAGTTGTATGGCCGTAGTGCTCTTATGTGAAGAGTCTTATATCCATTTGCTTAAGTCTTGCTTCTGTTGAAATTCGACATGGTGAAAGCAAACTTTGTAACAACTTGCATTTGGATCCAGCGCACTTGGGATCTGACCACGGTGGAGTCTTTGTTTCGTGTTCTCTTATTTCCACTCTGAAACTTGTGGCATATTCTCTTTAGTTTATGTATCTTCCACTAACTGAAGTTTGTTGTTTAATATGTGATGTACTCAACTCGTATGGTTTCAAGTATGTACACTCAACTCTTACCAAGCCAAAATAGAATGCACAAAATGTCCTTGACCTTGGTCATTGCTCCTGGCGTGCAGAGAAATGTGACGGGGGAATCTCTATAGCAGATATTCAAAGATTAGCAACTACCCATGATTTTGTGGAATAAGGAGGAGTTGGCGGACATGATTCACTGTTTTGATAGTGATGGAGATGGAAAGGTCGGTACCAGCTGCTCTCAACGTTCTTAGCAGAGTTTAAGCAACTTCTGTTTCGTCCTTTTAGCATCTTTAGTAATTTTAGCTATTTTTATGTATTTACCTGGGCTGATGAATGTTATCTTTTGCAATGTATTGCAGTTGAGTCTGGAGGAGTTTCGAAAGATTGTCGTTCGTTGCAACATGATCAAAGAGCCCGAGCAGTCTTGATGAGTTTACACCGATTCTAAACCAAACAACGTGTTTTAATTTGCAAAGAACTACAAGTTACATATTATCTTTGAAGATTGAAAGCAGATGCGAGATGTTTGTTAAACTCCGTCGATGATAATAGCTTGCGATCAGTTCATTTTTCAGATTACACTACCTCAATTCATTCTACGCATGTTTTCCGACCCCATTTACAGTCAAAATGGTTCGTAACATTATTCAACACAAAGGATAAGAGAACACAATTTTAACGAAGGTGGCGGCCACAGATAGAAAGCTTTTAACCTCCATGTCAATAACAAAACCAGTTTTAAGGTGTCAACACCTACTCATACAATGAGAAAATGCTCAGTCCGACGGACAATCATTTCGCAGTGTTCTAGAGTGTCGATACAGATTGGTAATACGTTATACAAAAGTTCCTTCTAATCAATCACACATTCAATTTCCGGATTTTTTCCATTCTTTTTATACATTTCATTGTCCAGCAACGGGAGTGCCCAGGGAATGTGAGGTGCCCGGTCATGTCTTCCTCA
Source organism: Pyrus x bretschneideri (assembly GCF_019419815.1). Lineage (NCBI taxonomy): Eukaryota > Viridiplantae > Streptophyta > Magnoliopsida > Rosales > Rosaceae > Pyrus > Pyrus x bretschneideri. The sequence goes on along the minus strand of NW_025999823.1, from coordinate 1,256,263 downwards.
GAATGTACCCCAAAATAATGCCAATCAAGCCAACTAGAAGAACATAGATAAATGGAATGCCACCAGCACTCTTGTTGACCCTGCGCCTCAAAACATCCTGCATATGATGATCGTTTGGTTAGAATGGGAACCATATCAGTTAGCTACCATTAATTTGGCGTTAAAACTTACGACAAACTTTTTTCGAGATTAAACATTGAAGCAACTAACAATATAGCAAGGCACAAAGATAAAAGTGGAAGCATATTAAGGCACAATAAGGGAAATGTAATACATTAAAGACTTAAAAGGGGAGCACACAACTTAAAGTACTACAAAGCCATTAAATACACTTCTAATTCAATCACATTCTCTTTCTTGTTCAACGTTAAAGACAAAGTTCAATAATCGCCTGGCAGAAAGGAAATCACTTTGGTTTTGTTAAAAACAGCCAGATGTTTTTTGATTGGCAAAATGAACCTCTGTCTGACCTTAACCCGCCCCCGACAATGCACCTCACAAGGTCCAAATACGAAGTGAGCATATGGTGGGTGGAGGGAACTGCACTAAGATAAATCACCTTTTTTTTTCACTTTTGTCAAGAAAATTCTTCTGGAAGATAAAATACACTGGTATCTATCAAAAACTTTAGTAAAATCTCATAAACATATTGACAACATAAATTTCTTTTGACAATGTTCTCCTTTTCTCTTCTTTGAGAGAAATATCAACCCCAGAATGCTAGCTTTTTCACTACATATAATATAGGCAATTTAGGACTACGGTCTAGTGGTATTCCTCTTCACTGGTAAGTAAGAGGTCTTAGGTTCGATTCTCGCCAAAGACGAATTTGAATCACATTATTGCTAGCCCATTGTGAGGCTTAGCCCACTCCCCCACCCCTTTAGTGTAGATAATATTGTTTGTTCAAAAAAAAAAAAAAAAAAAGAAAAAACTATATATAATACAGAAAGCATCAGTGATGATGTTTTATTAGTATTAGCACAAGTCGACAATCTCGTTTCACTTTCACCTAGATGCTTACGTCTATAGAGATTTGTAACACAGCTTTAACATTTACAACTTGGCAGTAATATGATGTACCATAAATGGTTGGTTCCGAGAATTATCAAATACTGACAAATAAGATTTGACAAAACAGCTATATGTTGTTAAATCTTTAAACACCTAGGGTTCATGCAATTTAAAATATCATTAAGAAGCTTTCTAGATTTTAATAAGCTTTCTGGATTGTAATTACTACACTGACTACATATCACTATTAAGCTCAATTAGCTCAACTTAGTAGTTCTAGTGAGGATTAAAGTCTTGAAAACTTCTCATGATCTTTAGTTATTTTGTAAAGAGATCGTGTTAACTACCATGTTCCACTCAGACATTAAAACGACAGAAACAAAAAGTTCCTCACCAGTTCTTGTTGAAGCCTGTTATTTTGCTGAATGGCAGAATTTTTCTCCTCAGTCAGCCTTGCAATTAATGTCCTTGCCTGCAATTACAAAATTATATTAACAACCGTGTACTGCTGACATCAATATTTCTGCAACCCCACAAATTCATTCCAGGATAAGAAACATTCTTCACTGTTAAAAAGAAGTATACAATGTTGATTAAAGGACAAAGGGCAACCAAAATGGTTATCAGCAGCAGTGACTCTAAATGAGAAACTTGAAAGGGGTTATCGAGTTGAAATATTGATCAAGCTCACTATACCGTATTGTTAAAAGGGCATTCTCCAAAAGGGATTTTTTCAACCTACATGAATCCAGGACTTGCAAACTACTTGAGCCATCGTAAATTCTGAAATCATGACTCCCTAACTCAGTTTCTTGTGGAAATGGAGGGATTCATAATTGAGGAATGGTAACTAAGAAATCGAGCTTTATGAACAACAGAATCTAACGGAAAGGTAGCCAGGGAAGACTTAGGTGTCTCTCCGCTGCTATACCCTAAAATATCTGAAAACAACTTCATAAGATACAACTAATCCACCCACCCTCAGGTCTGCTAGGTCATTAAAATGCTTTGCTATGATGATCAAAGGTAAATTCTGAAATCGGGAGTTTCATGAACCATTCAAATTCTAGTGGATGCTAAACAAGAAAGGACACACACTTGGATGGCGTAGAAGTTTAAAAATGTTGTATTGTACTAGTAAAATAAACACAGATGCAAATCATGCAAAAACAACCAACATTAATTCAATGTTCAACACTCTATATACCACCTAGTTTAAAAATAAAAGGTATACCTCAGACGAGTTATCTTGATGCTCGTGTTGCTCAGAGAAAGCTCTTGAAGCCTAAAACCAAAATTAATCATGAAATCGTAAATAATTTAATACAGTTAAAGGCAAAAACAAATTGTTCTATTTCCATTTTGATCCATCAAGAAGTACTCACAGCTTTGAACTCAGAGGCTGCTGCACTCCCGTTGTCCACTGAAGCCCTGGGTGACGAACCTTCCTCTGAACCTTCGCGAACCGGCGATGGTGGCCGAGGTGGAGCAACATAGAGAACTCTCAATTTACACTCTTCAACATTATGCCCCGATTCCTTATTGAACTGAAATTCAACAAACACGAAACCCCAGTTGCGCAACCACAAGTTTTACATTTAGACAAGTGAATTGCACAAATATTTAGCAAAGTAACCTCCAAAACTCATACACAAGGCCACATAAAATCATAACATCTAGTTACCATCTCTGCAGTGATGTCCTTTGTGGTAGTCCCGGGGCGGGCAACGACGCTCTGAAGAAGGAACTTGTCCTTGCATTGCATATCCGAAGGTGCCTCCTTTTGCGCTTGCATTGTCACTAAACCCACATACAAATTTAACATGTCAACACATTGGGATATTGTAATTTCGCAAATAATTAGCAATTAAGCAAGATGATACAGTGTGGGAGGTATACCTATAACATCAGAAGTGGACCTTGGCAACACAACCCCAGTGTTTGGTCTAACACAGTACTTTTTGGGATTTGTTGTTTTTACCTAAAACACCACAAAATTACACCAAAATCAGGATTGCAAATCTCTAACAGTCAAAATTGAGCAAACCCAGAAATTAACATCTCTGGTGAAAAATTAAAAAGGGTGAAAATTAACCTTGAAAGCCACAAAGTCATTGGTTTTGTTGGAGAGTTGCAGAGAGCAAGAGATCTGCTTCCTCAATTCAACTAATTTCGTTCGAATCAAAAGAATTAAATCCAAAAAGTGAAAGTAAAGTAATCAGAAACAGTAAAAAATAAAAAACGCGGATCTGCAAGTAAAGGAGAAGCAGTTTAAGAGAGAGAGCGTACAGGGGAACTGGAGTTCTTGGGGTTCGATGCTGAGAAGCTCGCCGGTGATCATATCGTAAGCGATCAGAGAAGAGAGAGGAGATGGTGGTTTTGCGGCTGAGATGAGCTGTTTCCCGGTGGCGGGGAGTGGTCGAGAGAGAGGGAGAGATTCGAATGATTTTGAGAGTGGTTTCCGAGAGAGAGAGATGGGAAGAAACAACGTGGGACCCTGTTGGGTTGTCCTTTCTTTTGGGTTTTTTTTTCAGTGCTACGAAGATCAGATATTACGTGTTATTTTTTAATTAAATTAGCGGTTGTTATCTAAATCTAAATTACAGATAATAAAAAAATAATGAAATTATTATTATACTTTTTTTTTAGGAATTATTATTAACATTTCAAAAATTCTCATTATATACTTTAAACCTTCTATATTAGGAAAGAAAAATATACTTGTAGCAATTTGGAAGTGAGGGAGGAGAGTTTTGCTGGGTTTTTCTTCCTCCAGGTGGCTTGTGGAAGATGAAGTCAGAAGAGTTTAAAAAGAGGAAAGCGAGAAAAGTTTTCGGCTTAAGTAATTTCAGTGGCAATTACGAGAGAAGAGAAAATTATATATATTTTATTTTATTTAAGTTAAAGTTCATAGTTCTATAATATACCTAATTGACTAGAATTTTAAAAAACTTTTAAAATAATTGAGAAATAAACCATTTGCTTTTTTAGTAATAAAGATATTAATTAGACGTACAAAATTAACCTCATTGCTAATACATTTTTTAATACAGTTATTTAGCATTATAATTTAGTGGTATTTCTCTTAACTTGTAACTGAGAAGTCTTAGGGTTGATTCTCTCCAAAAGCAAATTTGAATCACATTATTGCTAGCCCATTGTGGAGCTAAACTCATCCCTTCTCTAATACATGTAGGTCTAACGGTTGCAAAATGTATGGTCAGTTTGTGTGCCTAATTAATAACATTAGTGTTCTCTTTTTAGTAAGTGAATAAGGAAAATACTTCAGTACATACTGGTCGGTACCCAATTTCACTGATCACTCGTGTGGCCTAAATTTTTTTTAACATTTGTCAATCCGAGTGCTTTTGTCATTTCTGTAACCAAACACATATCCGTGCCTTAAACCCGTGATCAAACGCAAGTCTTCTTCATTTCCAACAAGTCTGCGAAGATCCTCATAGCCAGCCACCATGACCTCGTCGGCTCCGCCATCATCTTAAAGATACAAGTCATAGACTTCACTTCACCAATCTTGTCCTCGACAGCCATGCCGAGCTCGATCTCACTCGCCAAGATGACGTCGAGTACTTTACCATCGACGATTCGTAATCCTTGCCGCTGCAAGTCGGCGGCATCTTCGTCAAACCCACATAGCTTCAGATTTCGTCTCCGTCAATCTCACTGCAACAGTGGAATCCACTGTTGGAAGAGGGACTGGGAGGGGATGGGGTCAGCGGAGGAGGGAAGATGGAGGAGAGAAGACGGGATGAAGAAGAAACCATAGTCATGACATTAAAGACTTGCAGATATCGAAGAAGAAGAGTTATGTTTCGTATTTGTTATAAAGGATTGGTTTGCATTTGGTTATAAAGTTAGCAAAAGTGGTGAAAGTGACAGATGCCTTAAAATACGCCACATAAATGGTCAGTTAAAATGGGTACCGATCGACCAGTACCCAAGTATTGTCCAGTGATAATACCAGAAAGAGTGCCAGCAATCTTCTCTCTTAAGGCATTTTTTCTTGGGAAGGAACTTCTAACTCCTCCTCATGTTGTGTCATTTCTCATACACTCCAATGCTTTAATTAGTTTTAAAAACTAACCCCTTTGAAGCCATCTATATTGACATTTTTCCTAGCATTTTCTGATAATTATAAATCTAGCCAAATCTAGTGTGCACAAAGACTTAGATGCATTTAGATTGAAAAATCCGTTGCCAACTAAAGTCTTCCCTCTTCCAGCAAACTTTAAACCTCGCACTACCGATATGGATCACCACGTATTTACAACCCCTAAATCACTAGCCACCACAATTTTTTCTTCAACGTGAATGACAGTGCTATTACTCCGTGTGAAGTGCATGCAAAGAATCTAATTCCCCCTCTTTCCCTTCTTTTTTTTTTTTTTTTTTTTTTTTTTTCTAGTAAAGTTGATGAGTTGCTGACATGAAAAATGGGGTTACATCAAGGTTGTCATTGTCCCTATTGGGTTAGGATTGTGACTTGTTGATGCGAGATTTATGCGCACACAAATTAAACCCTCGTTTGACAATTGTAGTATAAGTATAAGTAGGGATCGTTCTAAACCGGGGATTAGGAGGGATTACTAAATCACTTGGAAACTGACTCAAAAATGTAAAACAAACATTAAAACACTAAAACAAATCAAAAGACTCAAAGAATACAAAACACTTATAAACACAAACTAAGACACTTTCTAACTAAATTGGACACTAAAGTAAAGGGGGATTGAGATTTTGACGAAAATAAATTAAATGCACAAATTGTAATTTAAAGGTAGAATTTAAATATGAATGTGATGAAATATGGAATGAATGCTAGCTAAGGGGTTCTTCTCCACACATGTTATACTTGCATACAAGATTGATTCTCAGTTGGTCTTTCAATAAATTATGAAACTCAACACTCCGGATTAATTAGGTCCGCTTAAATTAACCGTCAAGTTTTCCTTAAGGTAATGAATTGGATGGGTTTGCGCAACGCAATTCACAACATTCTCCAAAAGTCCTTTACGTGAACAGCACAATAAAGATACAATCAAAGATCATTAAGTATTATGAAAACTATAAGTGTTGACGAGGCATTCGTTACTATGATGAGCATGAAACTCGTGCCAAGAATATGTTTAACGCGATTGTTTATAAGCAACCTCCACTACTTGTGAATATAAGTTCATAACGATTAGGTGAAAATCACTTATATTCTAGCGTCATATTTATGCATGAAAATTAAGCGCGCATTCTTAATAAACATTCATAAATAAGTTATCAATCAAACGGTTAAACAAATTGAATCCACAACTTATGAAATTCCAACGAAAGTTAATCAATTCATATTGCAAATATAAACATAGTTTCGAATCACCCCCTAGCTAAAGGGGGATTAGTTCCTCATACCTTTGAAATCAAAGAAACACCTAAACATTCCAACAACTCAAAACTTGAATTGTATGAACGTTTAAGCACTCTTCTCTTCCATTCCTTATACGTACAAAACAAAGAGAATTAAAATGAAACTTTGAAATCAAAGAAACACCTAAACATTCCAACAACTCAAACTTGAATTGTATGAACGTTTAGGCACTCTTCTCTTCCTCGTTGTTGTAGCACAAGGTTTAAAGATAGGTTGGTTGATGGGATGGAAGTGTGGAATGGAGTGGAAATGGAGAAAATGGAGAAGGGGAAGTGTTTGTGTATTACAATGGAAAATGAGATGATTTGGTGAATGGAATGGATGGGTATTTATAGGAAGAGAATGGGTGTTAATGGATGTTTGTTTAAGGTATTTGGTGGATGGGAAAAGGTGTGGATGGTGGGAATTATGGTGGATGGATGGTTTAGTGTATGTAATTTAGGGTTTATTTAGGTGAATGTGGATGCATGATTTAGTGGATGTAAAGGATAATGGGATGGTGTAGAATTAAAAGCTAAAAAAAATGGGATAATGGGCATTTAAGTGTGAATGGAATGGTGGGATGCACTAATGGAAATTATGGAATGGAATGGTGGGATGCACTAATTAGGAGGAAGAATTAGGGTGAAGGGCTTAATGCATGGATTTGGGCCAATTAGGGTGAAGGGTTTAATGCATGGATTTGGGCCTAAAATGCCTCCCCTTGCATGGCAAGGGAAAGGACTTGGGCTAAAGCCCATGGCAATGGCTCTAAAATGGGCTAAGGTTAGGGTTTAGGTCATCTAAAAGCCCAAAGCCAAGAATAGAAACTCACGACAATGGAAACCTCCAAGAATAGAAACTTCCAACTTTAGAAACTTTGGTTACCAATTCCGACTTCCTTGCTCTTCACTTTCATTTCTTCATTTCTTAAGCTCCTTTGACCTTCAACCTCGTTCATTCCTCGTGCTCCATTTGCATACACCACATTCCAGCTCAGTTTTGCTCCAAAAGCTCCCAATTGCATCATTTCATGTAATATGTCCTTTAAACCTGAAAACACATGAAAGTAGCTTAAAAGACTACTTTAACGAATAAAACATAACAAAAATGCATAAGAACTAGCTAACTAAGGCGCATAAATATGCTCCTATCAAATTCCCCCACACTTAGCTTTTGCTAGTCCTTGAGCAAAACAAACAAAAGAAAGAAAACAAAACGAAACAAACTAACCAAAACCAAAAACTAAACCTTCCAACGTTCGCCTCAGGGATTTCCAATGAAACATGACATGTCAAAATTCATTACTCACATGGCTTTTAGTCTTCCTTTCCCTCAAGCACATACTTAATCATAGTCACCATTCACTAGTTCGCATTTAATCAATTAAAACATATTTTGAATGTAGTAACATGCCTTAGAGAATTTCCTCAATTCCTCACTCGTTATGCACTCAATTTTCACTCAAATTTTCTGACTACACACCCTACACTAGTTATATGTGAGAAGATTGATGTAAACATGAAAGACTAGTACTCACATACGTTATACAAGGAAAGCAATTTCGGGAGTAATTAAACGTGTATGGATATGATCTCATGAATGGGATGCTACTACTTAGATGCGAGAACCAGTGACACCATATGCTCATACCAAATTCAAACTCCACATTTGAAATGCACAACACTCAAGATAGAAGTCAAGGGTTGTAACGGGGCTTGGGGTATTGGCTAACAAGGGAAGGTAAGGAATAACAAACGTTCTTTAAGCAATAATAAGTAAAGTAATGAAATTAAGACCTAGAATTCCCTTAGAATGCAGAAATCAACTTTTAACACAAATAGGGGAGATTCAAACAACTCTTAGGGCCTAATTCAATGTTTTGGGCCCTTACTTCAACAACCAATACTTTAGAACTCTTTTTCACTTCTTTTCAACTCTTTTTCATTTTTTTTTCTAACCGTGCCTATGGCACAAAAACTCACATCCATAATCCTTCCCCCACACTTATTTTCTGCAACACATTAATCAAAAGGAATTCATTGCTTACTATGCTTCAAGAACAAGGGTACGGAAGGTCCTAATCTAGGCTAGGTAAGGATAATGTGGGTTAACAAAGAACATGGGCTAACATGGCTCAATGGGGTTAAACGTAAACACAAAATGAGTTAAGGACACATGGCTATTTGGCTTTTGGTGGTGGTCACTACACAACTTCTTCTTGAATATGTGGTATGCAAATCAATGACATGCTTTGAATGAAATGGGCATGAGTTCTAGCATTTGGAACTAAGTGATAAAACGCCTTCTAAGTAGCAACCAAGCAAAGAATAATGAGATCATGCAACGACTTTAGAAAACAAAGAATGCACAGATTTTAACTCTCCAAATAAACATTTAAGCTCAAGTCTCACAGGGATGTAGTGTTAGTTTGAGCTCATTCCTTCAAGCATGTTACAAAAACTAATTTTTTTCTTTGTGATTACATGTGAATTCGTGAACTATAACTACAACCAAGCATAAACCAAAGAGTATATCAAACGTCCATCCATGTTTGTAACTTTCTTTAACCATCATGCAATTAAAAACCAAATCCTCATCATTGCGTTGGAAGGTGACCTACGACACAAACACACAAAAACAACTTTAAAACAACTCTTTTTTGGGTTTTTCAAAACAATTTTTCAAATTTTTATGGGATTTTCGAATTTTTAAGTCAAAACACACTAAAACAGTTTAAAAACATTTTAAAACAGCAAGGAACAACACTTGAAGTTATGGGTGATAAAATCCAACAAATTTGCATCAACATACTTAGTTACCCCCCCCACACTTAAATCAAACATTGTCCTCAATGTTTTAAGCTTAAAACACACCAATCAAAAGAAAACATATAAAACAACAACTAAACAAACTAAACATGGCAGAATGTATCTAACAAAGAGAAGAGTTTTAGAGATGCAAATCTGGTTATGGAGTGTAAATTCCATCTTCTCCTTGGTGATTGCAGTGAGGCTTCATCTTGAGTGATTCCACAGGCTTACTCTTGAAATGCGCTGCTCCCATCGTTGATTTTCCTTTGTGCTATTCTTGAACTGGGTAGCAGGCTTCCTTTGGTCTCCCCCGAAGGTCTGAGCTTCCTCCTTTTATCTGTTTCTTTGTTTAATCTCTCCAATTCGTATTGAAGAGGGTTAGAGGATAGCTCGGCAAAGCTAGGTAAGCAACCAGGGAATAGAGTCCAGATAGACTCTAAGTGCCGGCTGATTGCTTCTTTCACTTTGCCATGCAAGTAATATCAAGGACAAAGGAAAAGACAGGGAAAGAGCATGATATGATATACCTTTGCTTTTGCCCTTGATGATATGAGATACCTTTGCTTTTGAAGAAGCGGTGAATGAATCAGCACATGTATTTGTGGTGCTGTTTCCTCCTGGGTCATCTGTACTCTAGGCATCTGGTATCATCTTTGGGGAAGAAGAAAGAATGGAGTATTTCGAAAGGCTTTGCTGGGAATGCGCCCTCAGAGGTGAAAAAGAGTTGGGCATTTTCTTCAGTTCTGCTTTGCCAAAAAAATGAAGGTCGACATATATAGGGAATTCAATAACAAGTGGTGGTACTGTTCTTTTACCGTTGTCGACAAACGTTTTGATCCCGCAAATCCGGCTTTTTGAAATAGTGACGACTCTTCGATCTTTGAATTTGCCTCTTCGATTTCTGAGCAGTCGCCCCTTCGATTTCTGAACGATGCCCTTCGTTTTCTGAACGACACGTAGCAGCGCGGATGCGGCTCTGTCTGAGATCTTTTGACAAGTGGCACGCGTTTTCTGCAAAGCCGGGAGTTTTCGACAAATATGCACACGCTTTCTGGAAAGCCGGGAGCTTTCGGCTTTGTCTCCCACATTTGTTGGCTAAAGTGTGCAGCTGATTTCTCGCCTTCCACGCGTCTTCTGAAAAGCTGGGATTGCGTCTGACGAGAAGAGTGGTGTCTCTTCATTCTGAATTGGTGAACGCCTCTCCTTTAATAGAGGTGATTGATCACCTTCTAGCATGCACACTTGAAAATTGCCCAGAAATCTTCTCCGGCCCGTTTGAAAATCTACTCCGTCCACCCCTTCTCTTTTAACTTCGTGAACAATGGCTAGCTCATCCAACCCATCGAACCTTTGCTTAGATTTGAGTCTAAGCAGTGATCCGGTCGCGTCTCGTCAGGGTAAGGTATGGTGTCCGTCTTTCTTATCTTCCCATGGCCCTCTTACAGATGAGGACTCTGTGATGACGGATCCCACAACGGCTAAGATAGTGGCTCGGAACCTCCTCACTCCCAAAGACAGTCAGCTGCTTTCAGGACGGTCCGATGAGTTGGCCGTTCAAGAGTCCTTGGCTCTTAGCGTTCAGTGCGCTGGCTCTGTGTCCAACATGGGCCAACGCCTTCTTGCTCGCTCCCGTCAGGTTGAATCCTTGATGGTGGAGGTGGAGAGTCTTAAGCAGGAGATCAAACAGCTTAAGTACGAGAACCGAAGTTTGCACGTGCTTGCCAACAATTATTCGTCAGGCATGAAGAGGAAGCTTGATGAGCTTGATGACCGTCAAAAGCTTGCGGCTTTCTTCCAGAGGCACCTCTTTCCTGGGTCATCCAGCGTTCCACCAAGGTTTGAGGCCTTGAATGATCTATCTTTGGTACCTCCCGCTCCTATGCCTTCAGCTCCGATGCCTCTTGCTCTAATGCCTTCTGCTCCAAGACCTCCTGTTCCGATGCCTCCTGCTCCGAGAGTGTTGCCACGTAGTGGGGCCTCAAGTACACAACCGTTGTGAAGACTCCATCTTTCTGCCATTTTTTTTTTATTTTTTTTATTTTTTTTTATTCATCACTCGGAAATCAATAAACAAGCTTTATTCACTGTATTGGGTTGCCTCCCAAGTAGCGCTTTCTTTTACGTCTTGCAGCCGGACGAAGAACCCAATCACTCCAGGATATGTTCACGAATCGGATGAGAACTCCGAGTCATGAACTAGTACCTAAAACAAGAAACAAAACAAATTTAAGAATCTAGAAAAATAAAAACAAACGAAAATAAAACAATCCAAGGGATTAGCAAAGTTGCTAATCCCCGGCAACGGCGCCAAAATTTGATGCGAGATTTATGCGCACACAAATTAAACCCTCGTTTGACAATTGTAGTATAAGTATAAGTAGGGATCGTTCTAAACCGGGGATTAGGAGGGATTACTAAATCACTTGGAAACTGACTCAAAAATGTAAAACAAACATTAAAACACTAAAACAAATCAAAAGACTCAAAGAATACAAAACACTTATAAACACAAACTAAGACACTTTCTAACTAAATTGGACACTAAAGTAAAGGGGGATTGAGATTTTGACGAAAATAAATTAAATGCACAAATTGTAATTTAAAGGTAGAATTTAAATATGAATGTGATGAAATATGGAATGAATGCTAGCTAAGAGGTTCTTCTCCACACATGTTATACTTGCATACAAGATTGATTCTCAGTTGGTCTTTCAATAAATTATGAAACTCAACACTCCGGATTAATTAGGTCCGCTTAAATTAACCGTCAAGTTTTCCTTAAGTTAATGAATTGGATGGGTTTGCGCAAAGCAATTCACAACATTCTCCAAAAGTCCTTTACGTGAACAGCACAATAAAGATACAATCAAAGATCATTAAGTATTATGAAAACTATAAGTGTTGACGAGGCATTCGTTACTATGATGAGCATGAAACTCGTGCCAAGAATATGTTTAACGCGATTGTTTATAAGCAACCTCCACTACTTGTGAATATAAGTTCATAACGATTAGGTGAAAATCACTTATATTCTAGCGTCATATTTATGCATGAAAATTAAGCGCGCATTCTTAATAAACATTCATAAATAAGTTATCAATCAAACGGTTAAACAAATTGAATCCACAACTTATGAAATTCCAACGAAAGTTAATCAATTCATATTGCAAATATAAACATAGTTTCGAATCACCCCCTAGCTAAAGGGGGATTAGTTCCTCATACCTTTGAAATCAAAGAAACACCTAAACATTCCAACAACTCAAAACTTGAATTGTATGAACGTTTAAGCACTCTTCTCTTCCATTCCTTATACGTACAAAACAAAGAGAATTAAAATGAAACTTTGAAATCAAAGAAACACCTAAACATTCCAACAACTCAAACTTGAATTGTATGAACGTTTAGGCACTCTTCTCTTCCTCGTTGTTGTAGCACAAGGTTTAAAGATAGGTTGGTTGATGGGATGGAAGTGTGGAATGGAGTGGAAATGGAGAAAATGGAGAAGGGGAAGTGTTTGTGTATTACAATGGAAAATGAGATGATTTGGTGAATGGAATGGATGGGTATTTATAGGAAGAGAATGGGTGTTAATGGATGTTTGTTTAAGGTATTTGGTGGATGGGAAAAGGTGTGGATGGTGGGAATTATGGTGGATGGATGGTTTAGTGTATGTAATTTAGGGTTTATTTAGGTGAATGTGGATGCATGATTTAGTGGATGTAAAGGATAATGGGATGGTGTAGAATTAAAAGCTAAAAAAAATGGGATAATGGGCATTTAAGTGTGAATGGAATGGTGGGATGCACTAATGGAAATTATGGAATGGAATGGTGGGATGCACTAATTAGGAGGAAGAATTAGGGTGAAGGGCTTAATGCATGGATTTGGGCCAATTAGGGTGAAGGGTTTAATGCATGGATTTGGGCCTAAAATGCCTCCCCTTGCATGGCAAGGGAAAGGACTTGGGCTAAAGCCCATGGCAATGGCTCTAAAATGGGCTAAGGTTAGGGTTTAGGTCATCTAAAAGCCCAAAGCCAAGAATAGAAACTCACGACAATGGAAACCTCCAAGAATAGAAACTTCCAACTTTAGAAACTTTGGTTACCAATTCCGACTTCCTTGCTCTTCACTTTCATTTCTTCATTTCTTAAGCTCCTTTGACCTTCAACCTCGTTCATTCCTCGTGCTCCATTTGCATACACCACATTCCAGCTCAGTTTTGCTCCAAAAGCTCCCAATTGCATCATTTCATGTAATATGTCCTTTAAACCTGAAAACACATGAAAGTAGCTTAAAAGACTACTTTAACGAATAAAACATAACAAAAATGCATAAGAACTAGCTAACTAAGGCGCATAAATATGCTCCTATCACTTGTGATGGGCTTCGGATAGGTGTCACTTGTCGTGGGGTTTGGATGCTTATAGAAAGGAGATAGAGGGAAATTGCTCTTTATGGTACATAAACTTCTCTTTCTTGTACATATCTTTAATCTCAAGAGATAGCTACATTTTCACACCTCCATGTATGGGCTGATCTTTCAAAATAAATCAAGAATTTCAATTCTCACCTACAACACTATAAGATATTGAAACTGTATTAATTTGTGTACTTGGTCAAAATAATTGTATGATAATTCATTAAATTTGAGCATTTTGAAAGGTGATGTCTATTATAATCTTATGTAATAAAATTTGAAGGTAGAAGAAGTTTCAACCGATTTGTCAATCTGACAAGGAGAAATTATGTGCTGTAAATTTTGACATATGAAAAAAATTTAATTTCTTTTATTTATTTATTTTTTTATAAATGTTTTGTGGTTGAGTCCTAGTAATGCATCAGTCATAAATCATGAAAATTAGCTTTGATTGATCTGTTTTGAAGAGTGGTTTATTGAATAAGATAAAAGATATGGGTTGGAGAAAAATGAAATTTGACATTGGTACATAGGCCTTCAAATCTACATTTGACAATTTTCTTTTGAAATCTCCATTGGAGATCGATGCTCTAAGACACATTTGCACCACATTGACTAAAAAAAAAACTCATCAATTTAATAAAGGATTAGATGTTCAGAGAAACAAAAGTTGTAAATTTAATACGATTTGAAAACATCATGGTGCAATATGAGAAGATTGAAACATCATGGTTAAGTTTGCAAATCACCTCAAACTTGTAGGGTGTAAAATGTAGTTAGTCATAATAATAAAGTTGTCCGAGTCCCGCGTGTTTAGAGAAAACATTGTTGGAAAATATGAGCAATAATTTTAGGTATATTTTATTGTTTGGGTATTTTACATAATTCAAGTATTAGGTTTTCTAGGGTATTGTTGGATTTTTGGATCGACATGCATGTGAGGCTATACTTTAATAACATCGATATTGACCCAAACTTTACCACCAACCCAATTTCTCAGGTGTGAGGTTTTATCACAAAAAGCCTCGATATTAGTTAAAGTGGAGCAATCATATTTAAATCCCCATTATTCTTTTCACCCACCGATGGAGGATTCCAACACTCTCCCTCACATGTAACCCCATTCAGTTGTTCACATGTGGAGATCCACACATAAGCAATTGAAACTTAGAGGTTGGCTTTCTGTTAAGAGTTCATACTTGCTTTCAATAGAACTCAGAGGGTGGCTCTATGTTAGGAATCCTGGTTTTGTTTCCTTCATTCTATGTTAAGAATCACGGCTTGTTTCCTTCTTGGGGCTAAGCTCATTGGCTTGCACGGGGCCCGAACCTTCGCTCTAATAGCATGTTGGATTTTTGGATCGGCGGGCATCCCACTCTAACAACACCGATATTGTCCCAATTTTACCATTTGCCCAATCCGTCATGTGTGGGGTTTTATCACAAAAAGTCTTGAGATTAGTTAGAGTGGGGAAATCATATTTCAACTCCCATTTTCATTTCACCCACACCAATGTGGGATTCCAACATGTTTCACCCACCATTCCCACTAACTTATGGTTGCACTGCTCAACCCCCACTATATTTGTCGTAGTCCATGTTACGCTGCCTAGATATTGCTAATGCAAATCCATCTACACATTATTGTTGCAACTAGAAACCCAAATAGCAACTGGTTTTCGACGAACCCAATTACCATTACTGCTTGTTTCTAGACCAGAAAATGAGATCACATTGAACCACTGTAGTCATTTTTGCCCGATCAAACTCACATATGTGTTGCAATCTAACCACCGGCGTCGTGATCTGATGAACCCATGAATTTGAGAGAGGATCCTCATCGGATCCTCCAACCACATCCGTTCATCCTACATCGTGTAGCTAGTTTTTGTCAGGTACTATTTACATTCAATTTTAAATAAAAATTTTACAATGATTTATAACCACACGATGTACGATGAATAAATATGATTGGAGGATCCCCAAGATCCTCACAAATATGATTGGAGTGCCAAATAGAATATGCCTGCCTCCATATATGCATAACAAAGTATGCATTCGCATTTGCTTGTTGTTAAACTCATGTCGTTATCACCTTGAGTTTGATGGGATTGTTGAAAAATATTAGTATTTTAGATTTATTTTATTATTTGGGTGTTTTAGATTTTTAAGTATTAGGTCTTATAGGGTCACTTACGATAAACACAACTTTTAACTCAATATATATTAGAAACAAGTCGATGAAAATGTATTCCTTAGTTTGTAGTTGTATCGACAATTTTTCTTTTTGGTTATACTTTGTTATGCTAGTATGACTCAACTTGTATGCTAGCAGTGCCATAATTAGAAATGGTTCATGTAGAGCATTACCCCGCCAAATAAGAAGAGAAGCGTATATGAAACGGACGCCCCAATGTGACTGCTTTTTTCTCAACCCAGTAGGCCACCATGCCTTGTATCTTTTGTACATTCATTTGCATGACTAGTTTGAGACACCTCCATTTTTATGCATATCCTTCTCCTAAATAAGTGTCCTGAATAAAATACTAAAACAATCAAGAGAAAATTATTTCCAATCATTACAACGCAAAAGTTACAAGATGAATTTGTAAAAACATACACCGATCTAAGCTTAGAATACTAGAAGAAAAAGCTCATCTACCACGGTTGATGTCCATGGTAAATTGCAATAAAAAACGGGCACTGTGCCCATTAGTAATCTGAACGTGATAAAAAAATCGTAGTTTCTACTACTCGCTATACCCGTTGTCCGGATTATGCCAGTTTCACGGATTGAAGCAATCCATGGGAATGGAAAAAATATTTAATATTCAGGTTGCAGTTTAAAATTTGGAAAACCTTATTGATAATTCGATTCTAAAACTTCTAAACTAAACTTGAAATAGTTATTCGTAAGGTGATATGATTAAGAAAGCATTCATGCGCATATATGTAGTTCATTGGGAGTTCAATAACTGGGTGTTGCTTGGTGTTAACATATTCTAGAAAACATTTGGCAAGAAGATGATCAATGGCAAAATATTGTTGAAGGTTTTTATCAAATTATAACATTCATTGAAATACTTTAGCATTT
The DNA here is from genome assembly GCF_019419815.1 of Pyrus x bretschneideri. NCBI lineage: Eukaryota > Viridiplantae > Streptophyta > Magnoliopsida > Rosales > Rosaceae > Pyrus > Pyrus x bretschneideri. The sequence continues at coordinate 1,239,510 of NW_025999823.1, read as the reverse complement.
CTTGTCCCTTCCATGGATGCATGCACATACGGTCCCAATTGGATTGAAAGTGTAAAGAAGAAAAAATTGAAATTTGTAGTTGTGACAACCCGTCCCTAATTCTACGATTTTATTAATTTTAAAAGTGTGAATTCACGAAAATGTCCCTACAATAGAGATTGTTGATTTTCGTTTACTGCCTTTTCGGGACGTGTACAAGCTACTATTTTAGCGTATCCTGAAGTCCTCGACAGTACGAATACGTAGGCGCAAATGGAATCGGGATCAGAGTTACAGTTAAAATTTCACGAAACATTGAATGTCGATATTAAGTTGGTAATTTCATTTTAGATGATATTTTGTATTGTTTTGTGAGCCACTTAGGGCCCACTTAGTGAAATTTTAACCGTCCTAAGCTAATTTCGATGTCCTAAGTCCCTTTTTGACACCCATTTAGTGAAATTCCAAAGTTTTAAAGCGGTTGACCATCGGGGCGTTCCGGTTGACTTTTTTTAGGGTTGATCGTTGACCTTTCATTGATTTTTTACAAAAATTGCCTGGGACCCTTCTTAACGTATTTCAACAAGCTGATTCCGAATCCGGCGTCTGTTTCCCCAAATTCAAACATTTTGGTAGAGTTTTACTAATGGGTTCCAATGTTATGCTTAGATGTGATTACTATTGGAGACTCTGGCTAGCCTAGTTCGAACGCTTGCAACCTCGCAAGTGACTGTGAATGGGTCTTTTCTTTTATATAGTATATACATACTTATTAGTTTGCATTTATACATTTGAAAAAGAATTTACTACGTATGCCTAGATTAGACTAATATTTACAAGAATTAGCGAAATGGCGAAATTTACGAAATTATTTCGAATCCTGTGAGATGCACAGGTATGTGTGGGATGCCTTAATTATATTTACGATCGCAAATATTATATGCTGATTAGAATTATCGAATCACTATGCCATGATTATATTTATGTTATCTTCTCATTGTTTGCTGCACCGGTGTTAGTACTCGCCCGGGTCAGGGCCAGGCTTTCACGTGTAGGTGCCAGTCATGTCGTACAGGTTACAATAGCCAACTCTGACTCATATGTGCTGCACATAACGCCAGTCTTCACGCGATAGTAGTACTAGAGCGTATATCATTGTTACACCCAATCCTATTCATGTCAGAATACCTCTGCATGAACACGTGTTGATGAGCACTCGATATGATATGTTTGCTTATGTGAGATTATACAATTACTGACATCATGCACTTATTTACGAATTATTATGCCGTATTGAATTCTTGTGATTTTGCAAGCTACGGTAAGTATTTTCTTACTATACGTAGTATGTATATTTTGGAAACTACACTTGTTTTACGGCAAGGGGTTATAATGTTTTCAGAAAGGTTTTATTAAAACTTTATTTTTAGGCCCACTCACCCTTGTTTTTCACCCCTCCAGGTTTTAGAAGCTGAGCTTTCTCATCGACGAGGATTCTTGGCAAACATCGGTAGTGGAGATTACCTTCAATGGCATAATTCTCATCCTACTTTATTGTTCTTTACTTATACTCTGACGTTATGTGTGAAATGGGTTCATTCCCGCTCACTAGCGCACTTTTACATTTAGGTACTTTCAGGTTTAAATTTAATCACATTTTCGACATCACTACACTTTATGGCTTCTTCACCCTCAAAATGTCGACCAACATAGCTCAATTCGAAGTCCAAGTGGACATTCCGGGTTGGGGTGTGTCAATAGTTGTTTATATTAATGAGATTTTAAATAAAATCCATAATTTGTGGGATTTGAAATATTAAAGGATAGAATATACTCTCCACTACATTGTATGTATATATAAACAAGAGTACATATTTTCAACACTACCAAAAAAAGAAAAAAAAAAAGAAAAAAAAAAGGATACTAGGCTAAATAACATTATTAAATTTCTTCAATTAAACTTGACATGGATACATTATCAAATCAAATGAAATATAATGTACCCATATAAGTTTAGAAAATGGATTAGGACAAAAATGAATGGATTTTACATTAAAAAATGGGTACAATATTAAAAGATAATACATTTCACATGTAACAAATTCATATATTTAAGAAATGGTACATTCATGATTTAGACATTTAATTTTATTTCACACACATTCCTCTCAATTTTTGGCATTCAAAAGAAATGAATTAACGAAGATTAATGACAAAAAATTAATAAAAATGTGTGAATATCATTAACCTTTTTCAAACTCATGCTTTAATGGCTTATGTTAACACATGTAGCATATATAGCTCACTCAATTCCAAAACCGGTTAATATTAATAAATAACACTTTTTCTGCTAAAAATAATAAATTAATTCTATCTCCTCTACCCCTTGCTGGAAAAGGCTCCAAATTCACCCAAATCCGTCCGAACCCTAAAATGGGTGGCTTTCAATTCCTGTTCACAGGTGCTCCAACGCCTCCAATTTTGATTGGGTTTTGTTCCTGGAATCCATTGAAGTCAAATGGTAGTGGTGGCCCTCATCAGAACATGCAGACTTGCTAGAATTGACGATCGTGCACCCCGCAATGCCGTCAGTGTCAAACCCCATGAAATGGAGCCATTAATTGTCGGATTTGGAGTGCAAACTGAAGAAGGGCAGTAGAGGTGTTGTTCTTAAGTGGTGGTTGGCTTCGAATCGTCGGAAAACCCCCTAAAAATTTTTCGGAAAAATTACAGGACCCGGGTCTGCAACCGGGTCGAAAACTGGGATCCAGGTAGGGTGGTTTTCACTCCCCCTCATTTCCCTCCTTTTCCCCTCTCTAATTGGCCATCGCCTTCCTCTCTCATTTCCAATGGGATCTCTATTTCCTTTTACCTGATTTGGGCAGCCAATGCCTTTAATCTTAACTTCCCTCGCACCTCTCCTTCTTTCCTCCCCTTTATTTTAAATCCCTTAACCTTTAACCTACATGTGGAAATTGAATAATTCTAACAATCTATAGTTTTACAACTTCAAACGACCGTAACTATACCGATATAATCCGAACTCACAAACGATTTTCGCCTATGCTTTTGTACCAACGAGTAATACATAAATGCGCCAAGTAAGTAAGTCATACGTTTCTCTACACGTTGGTCAAAGAAAGTCAAAACATTCATCTCTAGGGCATTGGGCATAAATTCATTCTTTTAAAATTTATAAAATCATAGAACTAGGGACGGGTTGTCACAAAATCTCATAGTAAAAAATTTGTGTCTAAATTCTAAGAATTGTAGAATTCAGATTCCCATTGTATACTTAAAAGTTTTCTAGAATCAGAGTAAGAATAGTAACAATGTCAAATATGTTTTTTACCATAAGCCTTGTGAGTCCTTCTCTAGAAAGCATTTATGCTAATAAGCACTTAACTGTTCAAACGACCGGTTTGCATTTTCATCTTTGATGTCGTTTCTAACCAGAGATAACTTTGAAAGTTAATACGTGCAAGAATTGGAAACTTAACACATGTTAAAGAATTGGACCATCTTAATTAAATTCCCTCTAACTAAATAAAATTTAATATGAAAATATTAACAATCACCTACATGAATGGAGTTTTGCTCTCAATATTTTGCAAATGAAAATACACACTAAGAGAGAGATTCAGTTAACAAAGTACCGCATAGAGATATGTAGTTTTTGGTTTTGAATATTTTGTAGTGTATCAGTATTAGATGTACTTGACAAATCAGCGAGCATGATGTCATAAACTATTTAGTCGTTTGTGTAAACCAAGACAATAGTAATCACACTACACATTCCAGACCCCCGTAGTTACTCAGTTGTGTTCATTTCATTCCTGAACAATTCCTGATGTCTCTTGAGTGCTCTAAAGAATTAAGTCATTCAAAAAATTTTCATTTGAACTGCCCCATTCCAGACTCAAGTAGATGACTTCACATTAAGAGTATCCTACAATATCCCACTTGGATTTTAAGAATTCGATTTGAATTATTAAAAACAAAGTTTAACATAATCTCACTAGTAAGCAGTATTGTTATTATCAAGACATCAGTGAGAAAGTATATCTCCATGGTGCTACTCCAAATTATCATAATTTAGTTGTCTCATTTGAACCCAGATCTTTGAATCTCCAGACAACTTGGGTTTCCATTATGGTGACTCTTAATTACGGGCCCTTAACCCGTTCTCCTTAATAATTAACTTACTCTCTAGCCAAGCCATGGTACCACTCGGTTGACTATCTTTTATGGTGTGCACTCTCCTTTTAAGTTCTTAAAAAAATAGTTGTTTTGCAACATTAAGTTCTTCAAAAAACATATGTGACGACTTACAAAGTAAATAATAATAATAATAATAATAATAATAATAATAATAATAATAATAATAATAATAAGAAGTTGATAGAAAATCTCTAAGATAACATTCTCAATTGGGGTTGCTTTAAATGCTACCATTAATTCATTCTTTTACTTAAGAAGTAAGAAAAATATATATAAAGATAGACCCCAATTTTTTAAGCATCACAAAGCCTCCATAATCTAGTCAACATCCTTACATGGATTCCAAAACTCACTAGTGGTTCCATTACATTACTTCTCTCTCTAGAAAGTGCTCATCATTCTGTTTCCTAGAAAGAAAAAAAATGTACTCATGATTCTCCTTGAAAACATTTACAAAAAAAATTCAACACAGTAACTGTGAAAGCCATTTTTAACAAAATAAAATTTTAATACGAAAATATTAAATAGTTCTAACACTTGCAACCAAAATTGTAAAACTTTATTTTTTTTCATTTGAAAATGCTTGTTTTTATTTCCGAGAACTCTATAGGCTTATTAGTTCTGTAGTTTGCTGCTGGTGTTTGAAGGATATAGGCTTATGATTTTAACGCCCAAAAATATCAACTAGCAAAGTCCAAACAGAAACGACTATATCGGATATGAATTTGTTTGGTTTCTAGAGGGACTTCAGTTCACTTTATGTTTTTTGAGTGAACTAGTCAAATTGTAGCATACCCACCCATACGTATAGTTAGCAAGTAAGCAACAAACATCCACTTAATTTGAAACAAAATATTCCATTTTTTATTGGTAAAATAAATAATCCTAAGCCAAATTCATTCGGATAAATCATTCAACATTAACCTAACATTATTCATTCAGGTAAAATAGATCGATACATCTCATAAACTGCCATCCAACTTTGGAATGCAACAGGAACAACGGATATTTTCGTGTGAAGCAACGCTTTAGCCATGATGATGAAACTGCATTTTGAACATACACCAAAAACAGACCCAACAAAAGTAAAGTTCTAGGATACTCCAGCTATTCTAATCATTAATCTTTAATTACAATGATTGGAAAATCAAAGGGCATGAGAACCCAATGCATGAGTTGGGTTTTTTTTGTATAATCCCCTCCAAAAGATATCCTAACAATAGTTCAAATGAAGTTCAAAAATTGAAGAGCAAGACAGAGAGATGAAATGGTGTTCATGCTCATAGCAGTGCGGTTTTGACAAAATCCAAACAAGTATAGAATCATAGTCATGAAGTGTGATGATATTCGATAGCAAAAAACTCTCAATCCGAAAGTTGATTGCTTCTTTGAAGGAACGAGTTCTGAATCTCTGATTGACATGTAACCCCAAGAAAATGTTGGAACTACGAACAAAGAATTCAACTTAAATGTGAGAACCAAAACCACATAGAAAACCAAGTACAAAAATTTCAAAAAGTAAGAAGTGAAGCAATAGAGGCAATGAGTTGAATCACCGTCCAAATGTGATTTCAGTTGGGCATTTAATCAAACTTTTTATAGGCGAATACAAGCTTCGCAATCGAAAACCCACAAAATAAAAATTATGTAAGCACCAAGGATTATATGTACCATCGTATTTAGGTAGCTTTGTCACCATTGCGAAGGAGGGATGGTATATGAGATTAGATGGGAGGGATGGTATATGAGATTAGGTAGCTTTGTCACCATTGCAAAGGAGTTCATTGATGAGATTGTCGTAGTATTCAATTCCCTTCCTGTTGACCACCCCACTTAGCGTGCCATCTAATAATTAGAACAAAATAACCAAGTGAGTTAATACCTATCTATATATCGAAATCGAATTAAGTAAAACAGGTTAATCCATGAAGTAATTGGTCACAAATCAAGTATATGAAAGCGGATGTCAACATTACTTGGTAACAATCTGGGCCATGAGATAGAGAAGCTATAAGCATCCAACTTCATATCCTTCATAATTGCTACATCTTTCTGTAATGACAAGAAAGGCATACATAATTATAAGAAAGAAGATAAAAATTAATTAAGGATCTCATGTTCAATGTGCTCTTCAACTTGATAGTGGGAATTTAGGGTTTGGAGAATAATATTATTCCTTGATTGATAACCTTATAGAGGTGGTATTGATCAATGGCGACATCTCCATTGCTGCGATCATCGATTTTTTCTGTCATTAACCATAGAAGTTTTTATTATTTAGAGCATAAAGATGGTAGGAATCACAGAATGAGAACTATTATATATGTCCATGTAGTGCATGTATAGTCCATATGTATCGAAAAACATACAGACATATACTACATGCCCAAGCGTATTTGATGATAATATGTGGAAGACTATAACCTGGATGGTTGTGGGTGAAGGTGTCCCATATGCTTGGTCCTCTACCATCCACGTTCCATGCACCTTCTACCTGAAATATGCATATGCACATTCAAACTGAAGATGTCAATATTCATGCTTGCAATGAAACTGAAATGTGCATGTGCATATATATATATATATATATATATATATGCTATAGTTTTTTTGACATTGAAATCAAATTAGACCTATGTGATTATATGAAACTCAAATTAATTAAAGGGTAATTAAATAGCTAAGCCCTAGCAGGGACTGGCCTGGTAAGCTGCTGTAGATCCACCAAAGACGAACCCTGGTTTTAGAGCATCAAACTTGGTCCTGTCAAGTGAGTTACAGACAATGGGTTTATCTGGCTTAGCAGCTTTGGTGTTTGTCAATGCAAAGCCATTGAGTAGCAAGACACACAAGAGCAAAGAGCCTAAATCATGCATTGCCATAGTTAACTGGAGGGGTTTTGGTGATCGAGATAGCTAGGTTGGTTCTTCCCCGCATATTGCATGGGGTTTATATAGCGGGCTGCGTACCACGTCTAAACGTGAGAATAATTGATAAGCATTTATTTACTAAAATTTGATAAACACGTGCAGGCTTTAAAAAAGTCAAGACCACTTAAAAGTCCAAAGCAAAATATACTTTTGTCACAATAATAATTAAATATGAATACTGTTGGGATAATACATATTTATACAAAAAACTAAATATACTTTTGTAACAATAATAATTAAATATGAATACGTTTGCAATATTATATATATTTTTATAAGTAAATAATTTCTCAAGCATGTATGTAACGTAAAACTTTGGTGGATTGGTTTTGGGAAATATATCAAGGAATGGAATTAAGTAAAGACAAATATTTAAAAAAAAAAAATTGAAAAATGGAGAAACGCAGTTCAAGATACTATAAGGTATGATACTCTTTCATCCTTCGACTTTTTATCCTGTTGGGACCTCACTTACAAGCAATGGCGGTACGCGCATGCATGGAATGGACCAGAAAAGTTAGAATCCGACCTCGCCGGATCTTTTTTATGAAAATAAAAGAGATTATAATTTTTTTATATGTCAAAATTGATAGCACATAATCTTTTTGTTAAATCATGTAGAATTGACAAATCGATTAAAACTTACATCTACTTTCAAATTTTATTACATAACATTCTCCTTAGAATAGACATCTCCTTTGAAAATGCTCAAATTTAATAAATTAACATATAATTTATTTGACCAATACATAAATTAATACAATTTCAATATTTCAACGTGGTGAATGTGAGAATTGAAATTTCTTGATCTATTTTGAAGAATCAGCCCATATATGAGGTGTGAAAATGTAGTTTACTCAACATGATTAGAGATTTGGAATGAGGATCCTCTCCGGATCCTCTTTGTTTGGATTCCGGAAATTCTTAAATGGTGTCCGTTCATTATATATCGAGCGGTCATAAACCATTTTAAATATCTTTAATTAAAATTAAACACAAACAGTACCTGAAGAAAACTGACTGCACAATATACGATAAACGAACACGATGTGAGGATTCCTAGGATTCTCACAAAAAGGATATGGAGAGAATCCTCACAAAGAGGATCCAGAGAGGATCCTCATACAAAGATATGTACTAGCTGAAGAGTCTTTTCTCTCTTTTTCCTTTCTTAAAGCATTCAAACCCCACTGCAAGTGACACCCATCCGAAGATGGGATTCCATCTGGATTCAAATTGTGGAGACCCTAGAGATGGGATCCCCTCACAAGACATAACCCTAACCCCTTAGGGACAATGACATCTTTTATATGACTGCATTTTTTATGACAACAACTCATCAACTTTACCAAACGAAAAAGAAGGGAAAGAGTGGGAATCTGATTCTTCATTCCACACGTGGCGTAATAGAACTGAAATGCACGTTGAAGAAAAAAGTGTCGTGGCTAGTGATTTTGTGCCGGGGTTTTGTATACCTGGTGATTCGAATGGGTAGTGCGAGGTTTATAGTTTGCTGGAAGAGGGAAGACTTTGATTTGGAACAGATTTTTCAATCTAAGGGCATCTTGTCTTTGTGCACACTAGATTTGGCCAGATTTTTAATTAAGAAACTGAAAATGGTAGGTGATGCGAACTAAGTAAGCACACAAATTAAACCCTCTTTTTGTCAATTGTAGTATAAGTATAAGTAGGGATCGTTCTGGACCGGGGATTAGGAGGGATTGTTAATCACTTGGATTTTTGACTCAAAAACGTAAAAACAATATAAAACACTAAACTAGACTCAAAGAATGTGAAACTAAACGTTAAATCATTAAGACAAACCAAAAGACTCAAAATTCTATAAAAACACAAACTAAATTGATTTCTAACTAATTTGACAATAAAGTAAAGGGGGGATTGTGTTTGGACAATATTAAATTAAATGGACAAATTGTAATTAAAGGCAAAACGTAAATATGAATGAGATGAAAATATGGATGATGGAATAGCCAAGGGGTTCATCTCCACACATGTTATACTTGCATACAAAATTAATTCTCAGTTGGTCTTTCGATAAATTATGGAACTCGACACTCCAAGTTAATTAGGTCCGCTTAAATTAACCTTCAAATTTCCCTAGAATCATTGAATTGGATGAATATGCATCGCAAACAAATTATTCCTAACAAGTTCTCTATATGAACAGCATGATAAAGATACAAGTTAGAATCATTACGTTCTTTGGAAATTATAAGCATCGACAAGGCATTTGTAACTATGAAAAGCATGATACTCGTGCCAAGAATTCATTTAACGCGATTGTTTATAAGCAACCTCCACTACTTGTGAATATAAGTTCATAACGATTAGGTGAAATTCACTTATATTCTAGCGTCATATTTATGCATGAAAATTAAGCGCGCATTCTTAATAAACATTCATAAATAAGTTATCAATCAAACGGTTTAAACAAATTGAATCCAACATTCATGAAATCCCAACCAAAAGTAATCAATTCATATTGTAAGTATAACCATGGTTTCGAATCACCCCCTAGCTAACTAGGGGGATTTAGCCTCTCATGTTCGCAAAAAGAGAAATACAATTGAATTTAAACATAAAGCACAAAGGATTGATTACACCTAGAACGCCCAACGAATCCACGTGAATTGGTGCGCGTCGAAGCTCCTCTTTCCTCTTCTCCTTCTGCGGCAGATTGGTTAAATGGTGTTGGTGGATGATTTGCGGGTTTAGGGATGGATTTATGGAGGTTGGGTGGTTTGTAATGGTGTGGAGTGATGGAAGGAGAATGGATGGTATGGTAGGAAAGGTTGGAGGAATTTATGCGGACAGGTTTGTGAATGGAATGTGGAAGTAAAAAAAAATGGAATGGGAAGCTACGGATGAAATGGAATGAATCATGGGATATGGAATTGTTTGATTAATTTATTAAGGTTAATGGAATGCTGAAATTGATAATGGAAAGTGGTGGGATTAATGAGATAGTGCGGATGGTGGGATGGTGAATTAGGTTAGAAAAATGGCATGGTGGCCGAATAAAGAAAATTGCATGAATGAATTGGTTAATTAGGTAATGGAATGGAATTATGGTGCGGATATATTAATGGGAAGTGAACAATTAGGTGGAATGCATGGTTTTGGGTGGAAAATAATGGGCCAAGTGGGATTTGCGGCTAGAGGATGGAATAATGGGATTTTTGGGATATGGCTCCACGGCTTGATTGAAATAATGGGAAAAGTGGCTGATTTGTTTAGGGTTAATTAGGTTATGGTTTTTGGTGCGAGAATGGATGGAATTAGGTCACGGCTGAAAGATATTGTAATGGACCAATGGGGGGGGTTAGGGTGAGAATAATAAAAAAATGGCTGAATGGGTTTTGGGACCAAATATGCGGCTGTTTATTGTAGAATGGAAGTATGGTGGAATAAGGGTGTGAATATATGTATTAGGGTTAATGATGAATGGAAAATGCACGGATTTAATATGTATAATGGGAAGTGGTGTGGAGTCACGGCTTAATTGAAAATAAAAAGGTTAATGATGGAGTGAATGGCCTAAATGGAAATTATTTTATGGTGGCTAATATGAATAATGGAGCAATGGAATGCACGGATGATGGATAATTAGTGGGAGATAATGGTAAGTGGTGTGGAAATGGATAATGGGAAGTTAGTGCTTGGTTTTGGGTGGAATGGTGGGAATTATCAATGGGTGGATTAAATGGAAGGCTATGGATTAAAGGGAATTAGGGTTTATGGATGATAGATAGGCATGGTGGGATGCACGGCTTAGGAGGAAGATTGTGTGATGCATTGTTTTGGACGTCTATTCCTCGTGCTCTATTTGCATACACCACATTCCAGCTCAGTTTTGCTCCAAATTGCATCATTTCATGTAATATGTCCTTTAAACCTGAAAACACATGAACGTAGCTTAAAAGACTACTTTAACGAAGAAAACATAACAAAAATGCATAAGAACTAGCTAACTAAGGCGCATAAATATGCTCCTATCAGTAGGATAAAAATGCCAATATAGATGGCTCCAAAGGGGTTAGTTTTTAAAATTTCTCTAATAAGTATAGTTTGATTCAATATTGTTTTATGAGTGCACGTTATTAAACTCCAATTATATATTAATGGATGGGATGATATACGAGATTAGATGGGATGGATGGTATATGAGATTAGGTAGCTTTATCACCATTTCGAAGGAGTTCATTGATGAGATTGTCGTAATATTCAATTCCTTTCCTGTTGACACCACCACTTAGCGTGCCCTCTAATAATTAGAACAAAATAATCAAGTGAGTTAATACCTATCTATAAATCGAAATCAAATTAAGTAAAACAGGTTAATAGATGAAGTAATTGGTCCCAAATCAAGTATATGGACGCAGATGTCAACATTACTTGGTAACAATAGAGAACTTATAAGCATCCAACTTCATATCTTTCATAATTGCTACATCTTCTGTAATGACAAGAAATGCATACATAATTATAAGAAAGAAGCTAAAAATTAATTAAGGATCTCATATTCAATGTGCTCTTCAACTTCGTAGTGGGAATTTAGGGTTTGGAGAATATTATTATTCCTTGATTTACAACCTTATAGAGGTAGCATTGATCAATGGCAACATCTCCATTGCTGCAATCATCGATTTTTTCTGTCATTAATCATAGAAGTTTTTATTATTTAGAGCATAAAAGTGATAGGAATCATAGAATGAGAACTATTATATATGTCCATGTAGTGCATGTATAGTCCATATGTATCGGAAAATATACAGACATATACTACATGCACAAGGGTATTTGATGATAATATGTAGAAGACTATAACCTGGATTGGGGCTGGAAAAAATTCTAAAAAACCCCAAACCAAACCGGAAAAACCTCAAACTCAAACCGAAAAATCCCAAACCGAAATATTCAGTATGGGATTGGTTTTCAGATTTCATTTTTCGATAATCCTGAAATTCCGAAATCTTCTTTTCCTTTTTGTTTTTGGTTCATACTTCCCACGCTACCAAAGAACAAAATGTGCAGAAAAGAAAACTGCAATATCAATTATATATTATTAAAATAGTGCATATAATGCATTCAGGCCACTTTATAGTCTATATATACAATGGCCATCCGAGAATAAATTAATATCGCTTCGCAATGAAGAGATTCAAGTTTTTTTGTTTCTCATCTACCTCATATACAATATTTACCAATTAATCAAAAAACCCAAGTTTACGAGGGATATTGATATCAGTAGCAATTTGGAAGTGAGGGAGGAGAGTTTTGTTGGGTTTTTCTTCCTCCAGGTGGCTTGTGGAAGATGAAGTCAGAAGAGTTTAAAAAGAGGAAAGCGAGAAAAGTTTTCGGCTTAAGTAATTTCAGTGGCAATTACGAGAGAAGAGAAAATTATATATATTTTATTTTTTTTTAAGTTAAAGTTCATAGATCTATAATATACCTAATTGACTAGAATTTTAAAAAACTTTTAAAATAATTGAGAAATAAACCATTTGCTTTTTTAGTAATAAAGATATTAATTAGATGTACAAAATTAACCTCATTGCTAATACATTGTTTAATACAGTTATTTAGTATTATGATTTAGTGGTATTTCTCTTAACTTGTAAGTGAGAGGTCTTAGGTTTGATTCTCTCCAAAAGCAAATTTGAATCACATTATTGCTAACCCATTGTGGAGCTAAATTCATCCCTTCTCTAATACATGTAGGTCTAACGGTTGCAAAATGTATGGTCAGTTTGTGTGCCTAATTAATAACATTAGTGTTCTCTTTTTAGCAAGTGAATAAGGAAAATACTTCAGTACATACTGGTCGGTACCCCATTTCACTGATCATTCGTGTGGCCTAAATTTTTTTTAACATTTGTCAATCCTTGTGCTTTTGTCATTTCTGTAACCAAACACATATCCGTGCCTTAAACCCGTGATCAAACACTAGTCTTCTTCATTTCCAAAAAGTTTGCGAAGATCCTCATAGCCAGCCACCATGACCTCGTCGGCTCCGCCATCATCTTAAAGATACAAGTCATAGACTTCACTTCACCAATCTTGTCCTCGACACAGCCATGCCGAGCTCGATCTCACTCGCCAAGATGACGTCGAGTCTTTTACCATCGACGATTCGTAATCCTTGGCGCTGCAAGTCGACGGCATCTTCGTCAAACCCACATAGCTTCAGATTTCGTCGCCGTCAATCTCACTGCAACGGTGGAATCCACTGTTGAAAGAGGGACTGGGCGGGGATGGGGTCAGCGGAGGAGGGAAGATGGAGGAGAGAAGACGGGATGAAGAAGAAACCATAGTCATGACATTGAAGACTTGCATATATCGAAGAAGAAGAGTTATGTTTCGTATTTGGTATAAAGGATTGGTTTGCATTTGGTTATAAAGTTAGCAAAAGTGGTGAAAGTGACAGATGCCTTAAAATACGCCACATAAATGGTCAGTTAAAATGGGTACCGATCGACCAGTACCCAAGTATTGTCCAGTGATAATACCAGAAAGAGTGCCAGCAATCTTCTCTCTTAAGGCATTTTTTTTTTGGGAAGGAACTTCTATCTCCTCCTCATGTTGTGTCATTTCTCATACACTCCAATGCTTTAATTAGTTTTAAAAACTAACCCCTTTGAAGCCATCTATATTGACATGGATCACCACGTATTTACAACCCCTAAATCACTAGCCACCACAATTTTTTCTTCAACGTGGATGTCAGTTCTATTACTCCATGTGTGAAGTGCATGCAAAGAATCTGATTCCCTCCCTCTCTTTCCCTTTTTTTTTTTTTTTCCCAGTAAAGTTGATGAGTTGCTGACATGAAAAATGGAGTTACCACAAGGTTGTCATTGTCCCTATTGGGTTAGGATTGTGACTTGTGATGGGCTTCGGATGGGTGTCACTTGTCGTGGGGTTTGGATGCTTATAGATAGGAGATAGAGGGAAATTGCTCTTTATGGTACATAAACTTCTCTTTCTTGTACATATCTTTAATCCACACCTTCATGTATGGGCTGATCTTTCAAAATAAATCAAAAATTTCAATTCTCACCTACAACACTATAAGATATTGAAACTGTATTAATTTGTGTACTTGGTCAAAATAATTGTATGATAATTCATTAAATTTGAGCATTTTGAAAGGTGATGTCTATTATAATCTTATGTAATAAAATTTGAAGGTAGAAGAAGTTTCAACCAATTTGTCAATCTGACAAGGAGAAATTGTGTGCTGTAAATTTTGACAAATGAAAAAAAATTAATTTTTTTTTTTTTTTTGAATAAATATTTTGTGGTTGAGTCCTAGTAATGCATCAGTCATAAATCATGAAAATTAGCTTTGATTGATCTGTTTTGAAGAGTGGTTTATTGAATAAGATAAAAGATATGAGTTGGAGCAAAATGAAATTTGACATTGGTACATAGGCCTTCAAATTTACATTTGACAATTTTCTTTTGAAATCTCCATTGGAGATCGATGCTCTAAGACACATTTGCACCACATTGACTAAAAAAAAAACTCATCAATTTAATAAAGGATCAGATGTTCAGAGAAACAAAAGGTGTAAATTTAATACGATTTGAAAACATCATGGCGCAATATGAGAAGATTGAAACATCATGGTTAAGTTTGCAAATCACCTCAAACTTGTAGGGTGTAAAATGTAGTTAGTCATAATATTAAAGTTGTCCGAGTCCCGTGTGTTTAGAGAAAACAGTGTTGGAAAATATTAGCATTAATTTTAGGTATATTTTATTGTTTGGGTAATTTACATAATTCAAGTATTAGGTTTTCTAGGGTATTGCTGGATTTTTGGATCGACATGCCCGTGAGGCTATACTCTAATAACACCGATATTGTCCCAAACTTTACTACCAGCCCAATTTGTCAGGTGTGAGGTTTTATCACAAAAAGCCTCGATATTAGTTAAAGTGGGGCAATCATATTTAAATCCCCATTATTCTTTTCACCCACCGATGGGGGATTCCAACACTCTCCCTCACGTGTAACTCCATTCAGTTGTTCACATGTGGAGATCCACACATAAGCAATTGAAACTCAGAGGTTGGCTTTATGTTAAGAGTTCATACTTTCTTTCAATAGAACTCAGAGGGTGGCTCTATGTTAGGAATCCTATTTTTGTTTCCTTCATTCTATGTTAAGAATCACGGCTTGTTTCCTTCTTGGGACTAAGCTCATTGGCTTGCACGGGGCCCGAACCTTCGCTCTAATAGCATGTTGGATTTTTGGATCGGCGGACATCCCACTCTAACAACACCGATACTATCCCAACTTTACCACTTGCCCAATCCGTCATGTGTGGGGTTTTATCACAAAAAGTCTTGAGATTAGTTAGAGTGGGGAAATCATATTTAAACTCCCATTTTCATTTCACCCACACCAATGTGGGATTCCAACATGTTTCACCCACCATTCCCACTAACTTATGGTTGCACTGCTCAACCCCCACTATATTTGTCGTAGTCCATGTTACGCTGCCTAGATATTGCTAATGCAAATCCATCTACACGTTATTGTTGCGACCAGAAACCCAAATAACAACTGGTTTCCGACGAACCCAATTACCATTACTCCTTGTTTCTAGACCACAAAATGAGATCACATTGAACCATTGCAGTCATTTTTGCCCGATCAAACTCACATATGTGTTGCAATCTAACCACCGGTGTCGTGATCTGATGAACCCATGAATTTGAGAGAGGATCCTCGTCGGATCCTCCAATCACATCCGTTCATCGTATATCATGTAACTAGTTTTTGTCAGGTACTATTTACATTCAATTTTAAATAAAAATTTTACAATGATTTATAACCACACGATGTACGATGAACAAATGTGATTGAAGGATCCCCAAGATCCTCACAAAGAGGATCCGGCAAGGATCCTCCTAGCATGAATTCGATTTTGCATTGTCACAGCCACCAGGTATGCTGACACACCTCATTTGTACCCATTATTATATTCTAGCTGTACCCACATAAAGTGTCTTCCACTTGTTCCCACAAAAGAAATGGAAAAAAAGAGTAGAAAAAAAGGAAATGAAAAAAAAAAAAAAAAGTTAATGTTTTGATGATAAAAAAAGTATTTGTTCTTATTGGGGTGTATAAGGGTGACGTGTGAAGGATTGATGTTGTTGGGTCTGTATATAGAGTCTATTGCAACTGTTTATCGCAATTACTTAACCGCTTGGATTGGTGACGCTTTAGTAATGGTTGTTAGAGTTTCCAATGTTGTATATGTGGTGATACATTTGATTTATGTTCATTTGTTGTTGTACTTGTGATATGTGATCTTGTTCGTTCAGTGGCGGAGAACATTCATATGTTTCGTTTCTATACTCCCAACATCTATCTGCATGAATATGTCTGCTTGAAGATGGTGCAAAGTATATGTTGACCTTACAAAATCAATATGTTGAAGAGTGCCAAATAGAAGATGCCTGCCTCCATCTATGCATAACAAAGTATGCATTCGCATTTGCTTGTTCTCAAACTCATGTCGTTATCACCTTGAGTTTGATGGGACTGTTGAAAAATTTTAGTATTTTAGATTTATTTTATTATTTGGATGTTTTAGATTTTTAAGTATTAGGTCTTATAGGGTCACTTATGATAAACACAACTTTTAACTCAATATATATTAGAAACGAGTCAATGAAAATGTATTCCTTAGTTTGTAGTTGTATCGACAATTTTTCTTTTTGGTTATACTTTGTTATGCTAGTATGACTCAACTTGTATGCTAATAGTGCCATAATTAGAAATGGTTCATGTAGAGCATTACCCCGCCAAATAAGAAGACAAGTGTATATGAAACGGACGCCCCAATGTGACTGCTTTTTTCTCAACCCAGTAGGCCACCATGCCTTGTATCTTTTTTACATTCATTTGCATGACTACTTTGAGACGCCTCCATTTTTATGCAAATCCTTCTCCTAAATAAGTGCCCTGAATAAAATACTAAAACAATCAATAGAAAATTATTTCCAATCAATAAAACAGAAAACTTACAAGATGAATTTGTAAAAACATACACCGATCTAAGCTTAGAATACTAGAAGAAAAAGAATCACGGGCACTGTGCCCATTAGTAATCTGAACGTGATAAAAAAATCTTAGTTTCTACTACTCACTATACCCGTTGTCTGGATTATGCCAGTTTCACGGATTGAAGCAATCCATGGGAATGGAAAAAAATATTTAATATTCAGGTTGCAGTTTAAAATTTGGAAAACCTTATTGGTAATTCGATTCTAAAACGTCTAAACTGAACTTGAAATAGTTATTCGTAAGGTGATATGATTAAGAAACCATTCATGCGCATATATGTAGTTCATGGGGAGTTCAATAACTAGGTGTTGCTTGGTGTTAACGTATTGTAGAAAACATTTAGCAAGAAGATGATCAATGGCAAAATATTGTTGAAGGTTTTTATCAAATTATAACATTCATTGAAATACTTTAGCATTTCTTGTCCCTTCCATGCATGCATGCACATACGGTCCCAATTGGATTGAAAGTGTAAAGAAGGAAAAATTGAAATTTGTAGTTGTGACAACCCGTCCCTAATTCTACGATTTTATTAATTTTAAAAGTGTGAATTCATGAAAATGCCCCTACAATAGAGATTGTTGATTTTCGTTGACCGCCTTTTTGGGACGTGTACAAGATACTATTTTAGTGTATCCTCGAAGTCCTCGACAATATGAATGCATAGGCGCAAACGGAATCGGGATCAGAGTTACGGTTAAAATTTCACAAAACATTGAATACCGATATCAAGTTGGTAATTCCATTTTAGATGATATTTTGTATTGTTTTGTGAGCCAGTTAGGGCCCATTTAGTTAAATTTTAACCGTCCTAAGCTAATTTCGATGTCCTAAGTCCCTTTTTGACACCCATTTAGTGAAATTCCAAAGTTTTAAAGTGGTTGACCATCGGGGCGTCCCGGTTGACTTTTTTTAGGGTTGATCGTTGACCTGTCATTGACTTTTTACAAAAATTGCCTGGGACCCTTCTTAACGTATTTCAACAAGCTGATTTCGAATCCGCCGTCTGTTTCCCCAAATTCAAACATTTTGATAGAGTTTTACTAATGGGTTTCAATATTATGCTTAGATGCGATTACTATCGGAGAGTCTGGCTAGCCTAGTTCGAACGGTTGCAACCTCGCAAGTAACTGTGGGTGGGTCTTTTCTTTTATATAGTATATACATATTTATTAGTTTCCATTTATACATTCGAAAAAGAATTTACTACGTATGCCTAGATTAGACTAATATTTACAAGAATTAGCGAAATGATGAAATTTACGAAATTATTCCGAATCCTACGAGATGCACAGGTATGTGTGAGATGCCTTAATTATATTTACGACCGCAAATATTATATGTTGATTAGAATTATCGAATCACTATGCCATGATTATATTTATGTTATCTGCTCATCGTTTGCTGCACCAGTATTAGTACTCGCCCTGGCCAGGGCCAGGCTTTCACATGTAGGTGCCAGTCATGTCGTACAGGTTACAATAGCCAACTCCGAGTCATATATGCTTCACATAACGCCAGTCTTCATGTGATAGTAGTACTAGAGCGTATATAATTGTTACACCCAGTCTTATTGATGTCAAAATACCTCTGCATGAACACATGTCGATGAGCACTCGATATGATATGTTTGCTTATGAGAGATTATACAATTACTGACGTCATGCACTTATTTACGAATTATCATGCCATATTGAATTCTTGTGATTTTGTAAGTTACGGTAAGTATTTTCTTACTATACGTAGTATGTATATTTTGGAAACTATACTTGTTTTACGGCAAGGGGTTATAATGTTTTCAGAAAGGTTTTATTAAAACTTTATTTTCAGGCCCACTCACCCTTATTTTTCACCCTCCAAGTTTTAGAAGCTGAGATTTCGTATCGACGAGGATTCTTGGCAAACATCGGTATTGGAGATTACTCATCCTACTTTATTGTACTTTACTTATACTCTGATATCACGTGTAAAATGGGTTCATTCCCGCTCACTAGCGCACTTTTACATTTAGCCACTTTTAGGTTTAAATTTAATAACATTTTCGACATCACTTCACTTTATGGCTTCTTCACCCTCAAAGTGTTGCCCAACATAGCTCAATTCAGAGTCTAAGTGGACATTCCGGGTCGGGGTGTGTCAGTAGTTGTTTATATTAATGAGATTTTAAATAAAATCCATAATTTGTGGGATTTGAAATATTAAAGGATAGAATATACTCTCCACTACATTGTATGTATATATATAAACAAGAGTACATATTTTCCACACTACAAAAAAAAAAAAAAAAAAAAAAAAAAAAAAAAGGATATTAGGCTTAATAACATTATCAAATCAAATGAAATATAATGTACCCATATAAGTTTAGAAAATGGATTAGGACAAAAATGAATGGATTTTACATAAAAAAATGGGTACAATATTAAAAAATAATACATTTCACATGTAAAAAATTGATATATTTAAGAATGGGTACATTCACGATTAAAAAAAAAATCAAAAAATTATACGAATGGGTATATTTAATAAAACTAGAGCTTTTAACAAAATTGTTTATACATTGTATTTCCAAGCAAACAATTATTATTAAATAAAAAATTTCTCTAGTGGAATTGTCTGCTTCATAATGGGGCACAAGGAAAGTGAAAAAAATATATATATCAAGGGTATAATCCACACATTTTATTCACAATTATCACATTTCTCATGTTGCACCAAATATAAAGTTCCCTCATTTTCTGTTAGGGCCAAACCACGGGCAGAGTCACCCACACGGTTAAGGTGGGTTGTAGTCTAGGGAGGGTTTTTTTTTTTTTAATTTTTTTTAAAAGTGTAGTGCTATTTAGACACTTAATTTTATTTCACACACATCCCTCTCAATTTTCGGCATTCAAATGAAATGAATTAATGAAGATTAATGACAAAAAATTAATAAAAATGTGTGAATATCATTAACCTTTTTTAAACTCATGCTTTAATGGCTTATGTTAACGCATGTAGCATATATAGCTCATCAATTCCAAAACAGGTTAATATTAATAAATAACAATTTTTCTACTAAAAATAATAAACTAGTTCTATCTTCTCTCCTCTTTGCTGGAAAAGGTTCCAATTTCCCTCAAACCCGTCGGAACCCTAAAATGGGTGGCTTTCAATTCCTATTCACAGGAGCTTCAACACCTCCAATTTTGATTTGGTTTTGTTCCTGGAATCCATTGAAGTCAGATGGTAGTGGTGGCTCTCATCAGAACATGCAGATTTGCTAGAATTGACGATCGTGCACCCCGCAACGCCGTCAGTGTCAAACCCCACGAAATGGAGCCATTAACTCTCGGATTTGGAGTGCAAACTGAAGAAGGTCAGTAGAGGTGTTGTTCTTAAGTGGTGGCTGGCTTCGAATTGTCGGAAAACCGCCTAAAAAGGCGTCAGAGGAATTACAGGACCCCGGTCTGCAACCGGGTCGAAAACTGGGATCCAGGTAGGGTGGTTTTCACTCCCCCTCATTTCCCTCCTTTTCCCCTCTCTAATTGGCCATCGCCTTCCTCTCTCATTTCCAATTGGTTCTCTATTTCCTTTTCCCTGATTTGAGCAACCAATGCCTTTAATCTTAACTTCCCCCGCACCTCTCCTACTTTCCTCCCCTTTATTTTAACTCCTTTAACCTTTAACCCACATGTGGAAATAAATAATTCCCAATCTATAGTTTTACAACTTCAAACGTCTGTAACTATATTGATATAATCTGGACTCACAAACGGCTTTCGCTTATGCTTTCATACCAACGAGTACTACACAAATGCGAGAAGTAAATAAGTCATATGTTTCTCTACACGTTGGTCAAAGAAAGTCAAAACCTTCATCTCTAGGGCATTGAGCATAAATTCATTCTTTTAAAATTTAGAAAATCGTAGAATTAGGGACGGGTTGTCACATAATCTCATGGTTAAAACTTTGTGTCTAAATTCTGAGAATTATAGAATTCAGATTCCCATCGTATACTAAAAGTTTTCTAGAATCAGAGTAAGAATAGTACTGATGTCAAATATGTTTTTTTTTACCATGAGCCTTGTGATTCCTTCTCTAGAAAGCATTCCTGCTAATAAGTCTTAACTGTTCAAACCACCGGTTTGCATTTTCATCTTTGATGTGGTTTCTAACCAGAGATAACTTTGAAAGCTAATACGTGCAAGAATTGGAAACTTAATACATGTTAAAGAATTGGACCATCTTAATTAAATTCCATCCAACTAAATAAAATTTCATATGAAAATATTAACAATCACCTACATGAATGGAGTTTTGCTCTCAACATTTTGCAAATGAAAATACACACTAAGAGAGAGATTCAGTTAAAAAAGTACCGTATAGATATGTAGTTTTTGGTTTTGAATATTCTGTAGTGCAATAGCATTAGATGTACTTGACTAATCAGCGAGCACGATGATATGAACTATTTAGCCGTTTGTGTAAACCAAGACAATAGTTATCACACTACACATTCCAGACCCCCCGTAGTTACTCAGTTGTGTTTTCATTCCTGAACAATTCCTGATTTCTCTTGAGTGCTCTAAAGAATTAAGTCATTCAAAAAATTTTCATTTGAACTGCCCCATTCCAGACTCAAGTAGTTGACTTCACATTAAGAGTATCCTACAATATCCCACTTGGATTTTAAGAATTCGATTTGAGTTATTAAAAACAAAGTTTAACATAATCTCACTAGTAAGCAGTATTGTTATTATCAAGACATTAGTGAGAAAGTATATCTCCATGGTGCTACTCCAAATTATCATAATTTAGTTGTCCCATTTGAACCCAGATCTTTGAATCTCCAGACAACTTGGGTTTCCATTATGGTGACTCTTAATTACGGGCCCTTAACCCGTTCTCCTTAATAATTAAATTACTCTCTAGCCAAGCCATGGTACCACTCGGTTGATCATCTTTTTTGGTGTGCACTCTCCTTTTAAGTTCTTAAAAAAATAGTTGTTTTGCAACGTTAAGTTCTTCAAAAAACATATGTTACGACTTACAAAGTAGTTTGCTAATAATAATAATAATAATAATAATAATGATTATAAAAAGAAGTTGATATAAAATCTCTAAGATAACCTTCTCAATTGTGGTTGCTTTAAATGCTACCATTAATTCATTCTTTTACTTAAGAAATAAGAAAAAAAAATATATATAAAGATAGACCCTTATTTTTTAAGCATCACTAAGCCTCCACAATCCAGTCAACATCCTTACATGGATTCCAAAACTCACTAGTACTGGTTCCATTACATTACTTATCTTTCTAGAAAGTACTCATGATTCTCCTTCGAAAAAATTCAACACAGTAACTCCATTTTTAACAAAATAAAATTTTAATACGAAAATATTAAATAGTTCTAACACTTGCAACCAAAATTGTAAAACTTTATTTTTTTCATTTGAAAATGCTTGTTTTTATTTCCGAGAACTCTATAGGCTTATTAGTTTTGTAGTTTGCTGCTGGTGTTTGAAGGATATAGGCTTATGATTTTAACGCCCAAAAATATCAACTAACAAAGTCCAAACAGAAACGACTATATCGGATATGAATTTGTTTGGTTTCTAGAGGGACTTCAGTTCACTTTATGATTTTTTGAGTGAACTAGTCAAACTGTAGCATATCCACCCATACGTATAGTTAGCAAGTAAGCAACAAACATCCACTTAATTTGAAACAAAATATTCCATTTTTTATTGGTAAAATAAATAATCCTAAGCCAAATTCATTCGGATAAATCATTCAACATTAACCTAACATTATTCATTCAGGTAAAATAGATCGATACATCTCATAAACTGCCATCCAACTTTGGAATGCAACAGGAACAATGGATATTTTCGTGTGAAGCAACGCTTTAGTCACGATGATGAAACTGCATTTTGAACATGCACCAAAAACAGATCCAACAAAAGTTCTAGGAGACTCCAGCTGTTCTAATCGTTAATCTTTAATTACAATGACTGGAAAATCAAAGGGCATGAGAACCCAATGCATGAGTTGGGTTTTTTTTTGTATAATCCCCTCCAAAAGATATCCTAACAATAGTTCAAATGAAGTTCAAAATTTAAAGCAATTGAAGAGCAAGACAGAGAGATGAAATGGTGTTCATGCTCATAGAGGTGCGGTTTTGACAAAATCCAAACAAGTATAGAATCATAGTCATGAAGTGTGATGATATTCAATAACAAAAAACTCTCAATCCGAAAGTCGATTGCTTCTTTGAAGGAACGAGTTCTGAATCTCTGATTGACATGTAACCCCAAGAAAATGTTGCAACTACGAACAAAGAATTCAACTTAAATGTGAGAACCAAAACCACATAGAAAACCAAGTACAAAAATTTCAAAAAATAAGAAGTGAAGCAATAGAGGCAATGAGTTGAATCACCATTCAAATGTGATTTCAGTTGGGCATTTAATCAGTCTTTTTATAGGCGAATACAAGCTTCACAATCGAAAAACCACAAAATAAAAATTATGTAAGCACCAAGGATTATATGTACCATCGTATTTCATTTCTTGCGGAGGCGCACTTATTTTGGTCTGCCCTACTCTGGATAATTTTAGAGTAAGCTGGAGGAATATGCAATTCAGACTTCTTCATGTGCAGAAATCCAAATCCATAACAGCCATGTGATGTAGGATTCATTCAGATTCATGAATTTTTTTCTTCTTACTTGATGTAGTATGCCCCCCGTCCTTTTCCATTACAAGTTAGTAGTGGAAGAGGGCAAGTGTGAATTTGTCACGCAATGCTTTGCGAGTGACTTTGCTTTTAGCTTGTCAGAGCAGACTTGAATTGGTTAACCCTCAGGTTAATCATTAACTTGATCATGATTGTGTGTATCATGGACTCATAGATTGTTGCGGCACGTTATGAATCGTTTAATATTAGTTCGGGGAAGAACTTGAGGAATTTTGCAGAGGATATTAATGGTCAAACGACAATAACATTTCCCACATAGCTCGAAATTGAGTTCTGCAAAATTCTACAGAATGCTAACAACCACATATTCATGATGGTATATAAAAAGAAACTTAGTTTGCTTCGAGAAGGTACAATTTAATATGTCAAGTTGGCAGTGCTTTTCCAATGTGTTGCTTGGGCTGGCTTACCGCCCAGCTGCTTAGCATGCCAATTTTGGGATTGTTCTATTTTATGAAAAATTGGAAAAATAAGAATATTGAAGCTTTGCATCGTATCTTTCCAAGTGTATATGGCATGTCACTGAGAAACCTTTGAAATTTTCGTGTAGAAAATCATGAAAGTTCAACATTATAATTTTCAGTGTCTTAGCTTTTGTGTCCAATGATGCGAGATTTATATGCACACAAATTAAACCCTCTTTTTGTCAATTGTAGTATAAGTATAAGTAGGGATCGTTCTGGACCGGGGATTAGGAGGGATTGCTAAAACCTTGGAAACTGACTCAAAAACGTAAAAACAAGATAAAACACTAAACTAGACTCAAAGAATGTGAAACTAAACGTTGAAACACTAAGACAAACCAAAAGACTCAAAATGCTTTAAAAACACAAACTAAATTGATTTCTAACTAAATTGAACAATAAAGTAAAGGGGGATTGGATTTGGACGACTTTAAACTAAAAATGGAAACTTGGAAATAAAACAAATTGTAAATATGGATTTGACGGAAATGAATGGATGGGAAGCTAGCTAAGGGGTTCATCTCCACATATGTTATACTTGCATACAAAACGATGTCTAATTGCTTTTCAATAAACCATGAATTCTCAACGCCCTGAGTTAATTAGGTCCGCTTAAATTAACCGTCAAGTTTTCCTTAAGTTAATGAATTGGATGATTGCATACGACAATCCAAAGCATTCCTCACAAGTTCCCTACATGAATTGCATAATAGAGATACAAGCAAGAATCATTAAGCATCATGAAAACTATAAGTGTTGACGAGGCATTCGTTACTATGATTGCATGAAACTTATGCCAAGAATATGTTTAACACGATTGTTTATAAGCAACCTCCACTACTTGTGAATATAAGTTCATAACTATTACGTGAAACTCACTTATATTCTAGCGTCAAATTCATGCATGAAAATTAAGCGTTCATTCTTAATAAACATACATAAATAGGTTATCAATTAAACAGTTAAACAAATTGAATTCACAACTTATGAAACGTAATTAAAAGTAATCAAATCATATTACAAACATAAACATAGTTTCGAATCACCCCCTAGCTAAAGGGGTTTTATTTCCTCATACGTACAAAACAAAGAGAATTGAAATTAAACATTGAAATCAAAGAAACGCCCAAACATTCCAACAACTCAATCTTGAATTGTATGAACGTTTAGGCCCTCTTATCTTCCTCTTTATTGTAGCATAAGGTCTAGGGATAGTTGGTTGGGGGGATGGAAGTGTTGGGAAATTATGGAAATGGATGAGGAGTGGTGGAAATGGAAGATGGTTTTTGGATTCTAAGGGAGACTCACGGCTAAGGAAGGTAGATGTGTTTGTGGTGTTGTGTTGTGTTGTGAATGAGATGATTGTTTTTTATGGAATGGATGGTTCTTTGCATGGCTTTTGAAGTGATTGTGGGCTTTGGAATTGGAAGGAAATGCATGGCCTTGGGGTTGGTTTAAGAGAGAATGGGCTAGGCCCTTTGTTTTATGTCCAAAATGAATACAAGGCCTTCAAATTCGTCCAACACTTTGGCTCCAATCATATGCTATCCATTCCAAGCCCAATTTTGCTCCAAAATGCATCTTTTTGCTTCCTTAGCCATATGAACCTAAAAACACACGAAAATGGCTTAAATTACTAAAACAACTATGAATTAACAACATAGATGCACGAAAACAAGCTAAGTAAGTCGCCTAAATATGTGATAGGAGCATATTTATACGGCTTAGTTAGCTTGTTTTCTTGCATTTAATTAGCTAAACTATGTTAATTATAGTGTTTAAAGTTATTTTCGTGCAATTTCAGGTTTTAGTGTCAAAGTATGCAAAAAGAAGCAATTTGGAGCATTCTAGAGCATTTTTGGGCCAAGATTGGATAGTGCAAGCATGGTGGCATGAGGATGGAAGAATTTGAAAGGCTTGAATTCAGTTAGGGAGTTGCAAGGGGGCCTAAAAACCTGATTTCTAGAAGGCTACATTTCAGCCACATGCACTCCCATCCTTTAATCCATTGCAGCCACATGCACTTCCATCCTTTCATCATTGCATCACAAATCAGCCACATGCACTCCCATCCTTTAATCCATTGCAGCCACATGCACTTCCATCCTTTCATCATTGCACCACAAATCAGCCACATGCACTTTGCCTTTTCATCATTGCACCACAAATCAGCCACATACACTTTGCCTTTCATCATTGCACCACAAATCAGCCACATGCACTCCCATGCTCTCCCATTAATTAATTCAAGTCCATATCTGATTTCCCTAGGGTTCTAAGTGCCTATATATACTCATATTAACCCCTAGATCAGATTACCACCTCTCATACACAACCATTCACGCCAGAAATTCATCCCCTCTCTATAACACATCCATACTTCACCATTCTTCATATTTTCTGCCCAAAAAGAAGCCTTGAGGTCCCCTACATCCATCCCTATCCTAAACACATCATTCTACACCATCCATAACTCCCCATCCCTCCAAACCTATCCTTAGACCTTGTGCTACAACGAAGAGGAAGAGAAGAGGGCCTAAATGTTCATACAATTCAAGTTTGAGTTGTTGGAATGTTTAGGCGTTTCTTTGATTTCAATGTTTAATTTCAATTCTCTTTGTTTTGTACATATGAGGAACTAAACCCCCCTTGGCTAGGGGGGGATTCGAAATATATGTTTATGCTTGCATTTTGATTTGATTACTTCTAATTGCGTTTCATAAGTTGTGGATTCAATTTGTTTAACTGTTTGATTGATAACTTATTTATGTATGTTTATTGAGAGTATACGCTTAATTTTCATGCATGAATATGACGCTAGAATATAAGTGAGTTTCACGTAATAGTTATGAACTTATATTCACAAGTAGTGGAGGTTGCTTATAAACAATCGCGTTAAACAAATTCTTGGCATAAGTTTCATGCAATCATAGTAACGAATGCCTCATCAAGACTTATAGTTTTCATGATGCTTAATGATTCTTGCTTGTATCTCTATTATGCAATTCATGTAGGGAACTTGTGAGGAATGCTTTGGGTTGTCGTATGCAATCATCCAATTCATTAACTTAAGGAAAACTTGACGGTTAATTTAAGCGGACCTAATTAACCCGGGGCGTTGAGAATTCATGGTTTATTGAAATGCATTTGGAAATCTTTTTATTATGCAAGTGTAACATATGTGGAGATGAACCCCTTAGCTAGCGTTTCATCTCATCCATTCTATTCCATCAATTTCATACTTACATTCTGTTTTTAATTAGAATCTGTGCATTTAGTTTAATTTCGTCCAAAACTCAATCCCCCCTTACTTTAATGTCCAAATTAGTTAGAAATCAATTTAGTTTGTGTTTTTAAGAGTCTTGAGTCAAGTTACAACTTAATTTCGTCCAAATTTGGGTTTAAGGTCAGAAACTGCCTATTTAGTGTTTTTAGGCAGTTTTGAGTCTTTTGAACTTGTTTTGAGCCCTTTGAGTCTTTGTATTGTTCAAATTAGTTAGAAAGTGTTTTGGTTTGTGTTTATAAGTGTTTTGAGTCAATTTGTTACCCAAATTCGTCCAAAGTACTCAAAGTGCTCAAAACTGCCCAGAAAGTGTTTTTAAGGCAGTTTTGAGTGTTTTGGGTGCTGTTTGAGTCTTTTGGTTTGTTTTAGTGTTTTAAAGTTTAGTTTTGCATTCTTTGAGTCTAGTATAGTATTTTATATTGTGTTTTTACGTTTTTGAGTGAAATCCAAGTGATTAACAATCCCTCCTAATCCCCGGTCCTGAACGATCCCTACTTACATACTTACTACAATTGTCAAAAAGAGGGTTTAATTTGTGTGCGTATAAATCTCGCATCAAATTTTGGCGCCGTTGCCGGGGATTAGCAACTTTGCTAATCTCTTGGATTGTTTTATTTTCGTTTGTGTGTATATATTTTTAGTTTTATTTTGTTGATTTTTTACGCAAGACATGGCACTTGATAGTGCTTCCCTTTTGTCACAGCTTATGGAAGAGTACCAAATGCAAAGAGTGGGTACATTTGATCATAATCAATCAAGGAACGACGTGTTTTCCAATAATTACAATTCGGATTGGAGTGATCATTCAAACTCTACGTGGTGGGAACCTCAACATATTCAACAAGAAGGATATTGGCAGCCCTATGAGGAGTTCTATTCAACGTCTATGCATCCACCACAACCTCATATACAATATGCCCAACCAAACCAAGGTTTGTCAATAGATTATAATCAAGCTCTTAATGACTTACTTTCTTCGATGCAGGGCTCACAAAACCAAGTCGAGGAGGCTCAACAAGGAGAATATTGGCAACCATATGAGGAGTTCTATACAGCACCTATGCAACCACCACAACCTGCCCAAAGCAATGTAAGTAATTCAAGCGATAATGATACGATTTTTCAATTACTTACTACTTTGATGCAGGAAGTCCAAACTCAAAACAAGGACGTACAAAATCAAGACAAGAAGTTGGGTAAATTGGAGGAGCAAATTGAGCAGATTATGGGGTTCATGAAACAAATTCAAGAGCAAAGTGAACTCTCCAACTCAACTATTGAAAACTCGAAGGAAGATTTTGAAATCCATAATGCTATAACTTTGGGAAATGCTATGGAGGTTGGAACGGACCTTAAATCAAATTACAAGGAAGATGAAAGGTTGCAATTTGAGGAAGAGGAACACACGCAACCTATGGCAAGGGTGGAGACACCTTTGCCGCAGGCACCTATTGCTCCCACGCCATCTAATTCAAGTAAGGTTGTTCCAAATTTAATTAATTCTAACCCCATTCCACTGAATGTCCCTATTCCTTGCAGGATCATGCAATCCAAGGAAGAAGAGGGTGAGAAAGGCATCTTCGAATCCTTTCCAAAGAATCAAGAGCAAGATGTGACTGGGGAATGTCTAGAAGAGGATATACTTGAGGCAAACAACCCCAAAGAAATTGAATTTTATGACACAGGACAAGGACCAATCCTCACACCACATCTGGGCGAGTGCAAAGTCCCTGAAACGTTCAAAGAAGATGTGTTTATCCTTGAGTTCTTGTCGGAGCACACAGGTAAGCCGCCTCCCCGAATTTCAATTTTCTTTTATACTAATATGTTGTTAATGATCCAGGCACCCACTTTAGAATTTGAACCATTACCGGATCATCTCAAGTATCACCCCCCATTCAGAGATAACTTCCATGTCATGGGTCCTAAATGAGCTTAAGAAGGTTTCGTCCGGCTGCAAGATGTAAAAGAAAGCGCTACTTGGGAGGCAACCCAATACAGTGAATAAAACAAAGCTTGTTCATTAATGTTTGAGAAATTACAATTGTATCTAAACATGGCAGAAAGATGGAGCCTTCACAAGGGTTGTGTACGTGAGGCCCCACTACATGGCAATACTCTCGGAGCAGAAGGTCTCGGAGCAGAAGGTATCGGAGCAAGAGGCATCGGAGCGGAAGGCATCGGAGCGGAAGGTACCGAAGATAGATCATTCAAGGCCCCAAACCTTGGTGGAACGCTGGATGACCTAGGAAAGAGGTGCCTCTGGAAGAAAGCCGCAAGCCTTTGACGGTCATCAAGCTCATCAAGTTTCCTCTTCATGCCTGTCGAATAATTGTTGGCAAGCACGTGCAGACTTCGGTTCTCGTACTTAAGCTGTTTGATCTCCTGCTTAAGACTCTCCACCTCCGCCATCAAGGATTCAACCTGACGGGAGCGAGCAAGAAGGCGTTGGCCCATGTTGGACACAGATCTAGCGCACTGAACGCTAAGAGCCAAGGACTCTTGAACGGCCAACTCATCGGACCGTCCTGAAAGCAACTGACTATCTTTGGGAGTTAGGAGGTTCTGAGCTACTATCGTAGCCGTTGTGGCATCCGTCATCACAGAGTCCTCATCTGTAAGAGGGCCATGAGAAGATAAGAAAGACGGGCACCATACCTTATCCTGAAGTGGCGCAACAGGATCATTGCTTAGACTCAAATCTAAGCAAATGTTCGATGGGTTAGATGAGCTAGCCATTTTTCAAGAAGTTAAAAGAGAAGGGTTGGATGGAGTGAAATCTCGACGGGCCGGAGACGATTTCGGGGCAATTTTCAAGTGTGCATGCTAGAGGTGATCGATCACCTCTATTAAAGGAGAGGCGTTCACCGATTCAGAAATGAAGAGACACCATTCTTCAAAACCGGAATTTCCGGCGTGAAGATCGCCAGCTCGTCAGACGCAATCCCGGCTTTTCAGAAAGCGTGTGTAACTTTGTCAAAAGCTCCCAGCTTTTCAGAAGACGCGTGGAAGGCGAGAAATCAGCTGCACACTTTTGCCGACAAGCGTGGGAGACAAAGCCGAAAGCTCCCGGCTTTCTAGAAAGCGTGTGCATCTTTGTCGAAAGCTCCCGGCTTTGCAGAAAACGCGTGCCACTTGTAAAAAGATCTCAGACAGAGCCGCATCCGCACTACTACGTGTCGTTCAGAAAGCGAAGGGGCATCGCTCAGAAATCGAAGGGGCGACTGCTCAGAAATCGAAAAGGCGCATTCAAAGATCGAAGAGTCGTCACTATTTCAAAAAGCCGGATTTGCGGGATCAAAATGTTTGTCGACAACGGTAAAAGAACAGTACCACCACTTGCTATTGAATTCCCTATATATGTCGACCTTCATCTTTTATGGCAAGACAGAACTGAAGAAAATGCCCAACTCTTCCTCACCTCTAAGGGCGCACTCCCAGCAAAACCTTTCGAAATACTCAATTTTTTCTTCTTCCCCAAAGATAATACCAGATGCTTGGAGTACAGATGACCCAGGAGGAAACGGTAGATGGAAGCATGTGCTGATTCATTCACCGCTTCTTCAAAAGCAAAGGTATCTCATATCATCAAGGTCAAAAGCAAAAGTATCTCATATCATGCTCTTTCCCTGTCCTTTTCTTTGTCCTTGTTCTTACTCGCATGGCAAAGTGAAAGAAGCAATCAGCCGGCACTTGGAGTCAGTCTTCCGATCTGGAACCAACTGCCTGGAATCCCTTCCCTGATTGCTTACCTAGCGTTGCTCTCGAGTAGTCATCTTCAACGGTTGATACACTTCCAGAGAAGGGACCACTTCTGCAAAGGGGAGCAAGTAAGGCAAGTGAAAATTATACATTGAAGCATGTGGAGACAAGCTACAACTGCGTATGCTGAGCTATCCTCTAACCCTCTTCAATACGAATTGGAGAGATTGAACAAAGAAACAGAAAAAAAGGAGGAAGCTCAGACCTTCGGGGGAGACCAAAAGAATCCTGCTGCTCAGTTCAAGAGTAGCACAAAGGAAAATCAACGAGTGGAGGAGACCAAAAAGAATCCTCCAGCCCAGTTCAAGAGTAGCACAAAGGAAAATCAACGAGTGGAGGAGACCAAAAAGAATCCTCCAGCCCAGTTCAAGAGTAAGCCTGTGGAATCACCAAGATCAACCCATGCATTCAACAAAGGAAGACCGAGAAAGCACTCCAATTCCAGATTTGCGTCCCTAAACTCTTCTCTTTGTTAGTTACATTCTGCCATGTTTAATATGTATAAATGCTGTTTGTGTGTTTACTTATGTTTTATGTAAATCTATGCTTAAAACATTGAGGACAATGTGTGATTTAAGTGTGGGGAGGTAATTAAGTATATTTGATGCAAATTCGTGGGATTTTATCACCCATAACTTCAAATGTTGTTCCTTGCTGTTTTAAGGTATTTTTAAGTTGTTTTGGTGTGTTTTAGTGTGTTTTGATGCAAAAATCCGAAAATCACATAACAATTTGAAAAATTGTTTTAAAAACCCAAAAAGAGTTGTTTTTGTGTGTTTTTTTGTGTCTTAGGGTACCTTCCAACACAATGATGAGGATTCGGTTTGTAATTACATGGCTGCTAAAGAGAGTGATTAACATGGATGAAAGTTTGATCTACTCTTTGTTTATGCTTAGTTGTGGTTATCACTTATGAATTCACATGCAATCATAAAGAAAAAAAAAATAAAATCAGTTTTTGTAACATGCTTGAAGGAAGGAACTCAAACTAACGCTACAACCTTGTGAGACTTGAGCCTAAACGTTTATTTGGAGAGTTAAAATCTGTGCATTCTTTGTTTTCTAAAGTCGTTGCATGATCTCATTATTCTTTGCTTGGTTGCTATTTAGAAGGCGTTTCATCATTTAGTTCCAAATGCTAGAACTCATGCCCATTTCATTCAAAGCATGTTATTGATTTGCATAACACACATTCAAGATGAAGTTGTGTAGTGACCACCACTTTAGCCAAAAAGCCGTGTGCCCTATGTCATTATGTTTTGTAGGTTTTTAACCCCATTGAGCCTTGTTAGCCTTCATTATTTGTTAACTCATGTTTTCCTCACCTAGCCTAGATTAGGACTATCCATGAAGGAAAATTTGTGAAAAACATGTTCATTTAAGCAACATCAATAGCATGCAATTAACAATTAAAGGCGGAATCATGCTTGTATGCACTTAAAACAAAACATTTACCCATGAAATTCAAAGCCTAGTAGATAGGTGAACCAAGACTCAACTCAAAACAAAGTGAGTTGAGAAATCAATACCTTTGTAGATTCCTCTTTGCATAAGCAAAGGCTAATCACCCAAAGAGAGGGCCTTCATTCCTTGCATCTTGGATCCATGGATTTGCATGGATGAAAAGGTTTCTCCAAGTTCCCAAAATTGAGAACCTCTAAGTCTCCACACCAAGGTATATTGTAGAAGAAATGAGTGACCTAGAGGAAGTAAGATTGCTAGCTATTCCCCTCTAGATTGGCCAAAATTTTTGAGAGAAATGAGAGCTTGTGTTCTCATCCTTTCCCCAAAAATAACCCTTGGTAAATTTTAGGCTATAAAGTCCTTTATATAGTCCCTTCAAATAAGTGACCTAATGGACCAAAAACCCTATTCTTTTACACATGGCTAGCCTATAGGTTTATTGGGCTTTCAAGCCCTTTGTTTTATTCAAGTTGTCATACAACTTGAGTTAATGGGCTTGACATTCAAATCCCATTGGACCTTGCGGCCCAAAACTAACCCAAGGTCTTTTAACGAACTTATTCGTTTGATTAATAATCATATTAATTAATCCTTGCCATAAATAATTAAACCATTTAATTATTCTTACTCATCTCCATTGAATCTTCAATCTCTACCTTACACGGTGTACGATCCATTAGGTTCCTTTTAGCGAGGCAGTGGGCGATTCAAACTCTTTCAAATCGATTGTGAATTGAAACTTACTTTCAATTCTCCCGTTAGTGATAATACACTTTTAGGGCTTCCACAAACCATGAGTGACACCTAGCAGCATATCATGGTTACCCAAGCTAATCAGAAGAGGTGGAGAACCTATTCAGTTTAGGATTACAAATGCAATACGGTCTTTCTCTAATACAATACTCTTGACCACATTGTTTGGTTTGATAGTTTATTCATGTCTACTATCCAATGTGAATCTTGTACTTATATGATTACCTTGAATGTGATCTGGAACGCATTCCAACATCTCATTCATACTCTGGCCAGAGATTCTAAATCATATCATAGAGTATTCTCCCTCAAACAGTTTGAAGGTTAGAGATCCCTTGTTGTGCATTCACTTGCCTCCATGGCTAAGTGGCTTAACCCCAACGATGCCGTGGACACCCTGATAGAGTGACTTTGACATAATCAAAGATTAAGGACCTAACCACAAGACAACTATGATGCCTCAGGTCAAAAGACTAATTTGCATTATCCCAACCATGAGTTCTCATGTGACATGAATATGAGAACTCTTCGTTGATCGTGTTCAGTGAACTCATTCTCTATTGAGCACCTACGTACTTGTCTTGATGTCACACACACCAATGACTCGAGACTAGTCACTCTCCCTGAGAGAAGACATAGCACGTACTGATCTTAACGGACTGTCAATGCCCAATTGACAATCCTATGATCAGGAACGTTTAGGATGTGTCAACGAAAGAATGGTCTCATGAATCTAACTTCTTTAGATCACATTCTTCCAATCACATATTCCTTGGACTTATCGTTTAAGCATATAACATTTATATTAGACGGCTCAAACAATAATCTTTGCCCTTTAAACTACATTAGTTTGAAATGTCCGTAAAGTATCATCATATGATTGGTTTTAGGGCACATTTCCAACAATCTCCCACTTGCACTAGAGCCAATCAGCTTAGTCATCATTGATGATACCTCTTCTGTAATTCATTTCATAAATGGCTGAGTAGTAGGCCTAAACAATGGATATCTATATGTTATCCATAGAAGCAACCTTGAGAATAACGACGTCACCATTATACATGATTCTCAATCATGTGGTTCAGTCTCTCATTTGAGTTCGGACCTTGATGAGACCTTGATTCCCTGGCTTGAGCTATCGCCCCATTAGTGTCATACACTTTCTGGTTGGAACCGAATGAAGAGTTCATGAATGAACTTTCCCATCCAAACAACAATCTTGTAAGCTTCTATATGGCAATATATTTTGCATACATGATGGAACACATTAAAGTCATTTACTTTTAACGTTTCCATCCAAATATCTCTTTAGTCATAATAAAGAGATATCTCTTTATCACTTCATTCATAATGAAGAGATATTCTATGATGGATTAGATTCATAATCTAATACATTTACGCTTCCATTACGTTACTCTAATTCTTCCTCATTCTTGAGGAATCCATCCTTAGTATTTCTTAAATACCTAAGGATTCACTTGACAATTGCCATGGTTCTGATCCTGGGCTTGCATTAATATCATCTTGTACCGTTCTAGGTACGACTTATATCAATGTTTTCATACAATATGAAATACATAAATCACCTTTCTGCGTATGCATAAAGGATTCTATTTACGCATTATTTCTTTGGGAGTCAAAGGGTACATTCCCTTTGAGAAGAACAACTTCCTAGTCTCACTAGAATTGTCATTCTAATTGAAGTTTATCATCATATGAGAAACTTCCTAGCATCTCTTGTCTATTTTAGGGATTGATATAATCCAATTATATCTTGAAATCTATCATTATAGATTTCCATCCCATGTATATAGACTATGTCTCCCATATACATTCTATCATTATAGAATGTGTAAAGTCATAACTTTAACGATGAAGAATTCCTTTCATTTTCAAAATTAATATATATCATGTATATATATATATATATTCTAATTAAGGAATATGATCAACTCCCACTAATCTTTTGTAAACCTAGTAAACAGAAGATTCATTTACATCTTTATGAGAAATCAAACAATTGATCTTTTCTCATAAGACGCTTATAGCTCCCACTAGCTTGCTAAGATCCATGATGGATGGATCTTCTTACAACTAACATGTCTTAGAAGTATATATCATATATATATGGGTCATTGATAATGTCCAACGAACTAAATCTTATTTATGTTCATTCTCTTCCTAATGGAGAAATTCATTATCTTATGATGCTACTTTCCTTGATATTTTTCAAGGAAATTAATCTAAAGTGTTACTTTTTCTTTGGATCAAATCTAAGGAGGTAAATACTTTAGACGTCTTACTCATCTACTTACATTTCTTGAATTCTTTGAAACCTTTTGCAAAGTATTCGGACTTATGTTTATTCAAAATAAACTATAGTCCAACCGAGAGTGATCTTCGGTGAATGTCATACAACATGAGTAGTATTATGTTGTGGACAAGTGCCACTAACATCTAAGTGAATAAACCTCAACAACTTTGTGATTCTTTCTTCTTTCCAAAAGAATAAAGATTCGAACATTTCGCCTCTATACAATTTTAACAAGAAGGTATTGGATCCGGATCTAACGATCCAAAGCATCCATCTATGACCAACTCGTAACTTATGTTTTAGAGGTATCACAACTCAGTTGGGATTAGTCACTACCTTGCAACCTTTTGGGTTTTAAGCATCATTGTATTCTAAACAGTTAAACTACCACATCATCTCTACTATAGAGACAACCAATTACAATAATCTAATTATTGATTAATAAAGAACAATGTTTTTGTCAAACAAAACATTTATCTATCTCTACTATAGTGACGGATTTAAGTTCCTTAAAATTGGAATGTAAAGACAATCTTTAGTAATTTCCAATTTCTTTGGTAGTTCATATGAGGAAGTAAGTACAATCCGCTTTCGCAGAGATCTATATTCGATTCATGTTTGGAATGTGAAGTACTTTCTCTTCTCTCATTAATCTTCTACTTCTTATTAGCACACTTTTACATCAATTGTAAAACATAGTTACTAATACAGAATCATGCATTCAAGTAGAAGAACCAACTGTTGTGAACTTTTCAAGAACATTTTACAACACCTTCGAAAGGTGTGTTCTTGACACTTGCAAGACATTTCTTGCAAATACCCCTTCCAATGTCCATCCTTTCATAAAGAAAGTTTGTTCCCTTGGAGTTACTTTGCTTTCTTCATTTGACTTCCCTTTTGACTACAATAGTCATGGTCCCTAAACTCCCACTATCTCTCTTGAAACTCATTTCAAATGTGTTATACACATCAAACGATTTGGAGAGCGTGCGGTTATTGTTCACTATATAGTTTACAATAAACTTAGTGAACCATTAGGATAGGGACACAAAGGTGAAGTCCTTGCCTAGTTTCCGTCTCGTTAAGTGGTTTAACACTTCAACACTCAATGATTCAAAATCATCATAAGTCCATATAAATGGACTATTTTTGTCAACCAACCATTATGTTCTAAACATAATAACAAACTTTCAAGAGTTGTTCAAGGCAACTCTCATTTCTTCATACAACATTTTGTAAGTGAAGAATCATGGCACATAAAGTGTCCATGCCCTTGTGCTTACTTCTCAAGTTCCTTGTTCGTGTAACAAAGAGACAAGCACTAGAGTTTGCATTGTCCTCTTCATGGTAGACTTATCTAACATGTTCTTCCATTGATACATTATCAATAGGAAGATTGTGAGGATGAGACTACTTAGTTACATCTACAAGCCATTAAAGACAATCTATGGGATTGTAGAACTAAGTCCGGAAATTAAAGCGTTTGGTTTTTCTTTGTCAAGTTTTGGATAGCGTTTGCAAATATATTGGTAAACAAATACATAACGAATATAAATTGATTGATTTTAAGCCATTTGATTCGGGTCTTTAAATCAAATAGCACCACCCACTATTTTTGGCAAATTCCATATCCCTCATCGGAATTCGAGAGTTTTGGAGGAAACTTTTAGTAGGGTATGGGAGGCTCACCATTACCAAGCCCACCTCACGATGATACGATGTTGGTTAGCAAAAATAATGATGAGAGAATAACGCTTTACTCATTTACAACGTTTGTAATTACCCATCTTGTTTGGCCTCTAGAGAATGTTGCCTCACGATGATACGATGTTGGCACTATTGCACTTAGTTAAGTTATTCCCACCATGCTTAGTTCATGTAGGGGTTCAAGAATAACCTCACGATGATACGATGTTGGCTATCCTCGTTGCCTACACTCACCTCATCATATGCGTATAGACTCCTCCTGAATGTAAGCATGCACTTTGTACTCCCCCATGATAGGGTGAAGCCGGTGTACAAGTCACAAACGATTGGAGCCTACCACGGTGGAAGGCCACGAAGAGATATTCAAAGCATCTCTCGCTTATCAACTTAATATTGATTTGGTTGAGGGTTTTTAGGTCTCATCACACATAAACATACATTTTAATCCAATTAAAACATTTTGGTCCTATTACAACTATTGGTCCATTTGATTGATTTAGTTGTATATAATACTCCCACTAAGCTTTTAAAACGGTTTTTAAAGCAAGAGTATATGATACTACTAACATAAGGTTTGCATTCATTGATGGACTATATAGTTGCCTTAGGGCCTTAGGATGACTATGAACCTTTGATTCGATTCAAACACAAGCCTAGTGTTGAATCTCGGTCTAGGGATGGTGATTGATTTTAGTTACGCGTTTAATCACATTAAGGCGTGTTGTCTTATTGGGCGTTGGACCCAACTACTCCATTTTCATGCATATCGAATAAAACAAGAAAGGAGTACTTCAAAGTAAATAAGAGCTTATGCTCTTTTACAACAATTGATCAAATCAAATTACTTTAAAGTAAAGAAGAGCTTATGCTCTTTTACAACAATTGATCATATCAAATTACAACCAAAATTTAATCTACACATTCCCATGGTTCAAACAAATTTGAAACGGCCTTTCACATAGCTCAATTATCGTAGGCTAAGGTTCATAATCACCCTTTCTTTAATTAATTAACGCTTTAACTAATTAAACTTGAATGCAACATTTTCATTTGGTTTTTGTATCCATTGAATTGATTTAAATGGAGCTAAATGAAATGAAAATCCAATTCTCATTTAAAGAGACAAAACAATTTTGTTCTCTACCTAATTTGGGCCAAAATGCTATGACCTCAACTTGTTTGGGCCATAGTGCAATTAACCTCAACTTTTGGGCTATTTTGCAAAAACTTAAACTTTTGGGGTCACTTTGTAAAAACACAAAAGTCCACTACTTCATGTAATTACAACTAGAACCCATAATTTCCACAAAAAAAATAAAACTTCATTAAAGGAGCAAAACAATTTGTCCTTTTAGTGATTTTGGACCTTTACGTAAAAACGTAAACTTTTGGGTCAAAATGCAAATACACAAAAGTATCAAAACTTTATATAATTGCATGAAAGCCCCACAAGGACCCTAATTGAGTAGGGTGGCTGATTTTGAAGCAAAGTAATAAAAAAAAATTTCAAAGTTTTTGTAAGTGGGGTGTGTGTAATGGAATAAATCATTACACACCAACCCACTAAAATTTCTTTAATTTTTCAAAATAAATATCTAATATATTTAAACATAAGAAATATTTCAAAACAAAAACTTTATGAAATAAATCAAAACTTTGAATCAAAACACCAAACCTTTTGTTCTTGGCATGAACATATCAAGAACAATGAAGAACATTCATGAAAACCCATAAGAGCTCCATGAACATTCTTCACCCAAAAACATACCAAAACCACTCAAACTTAAGGGAA